>NW_006797594.1:514712-552797 GCF_000442215.2 Lipotes vexillifer
AGTTTACTCACCATTAAATAAGTCATGGTTGTGACTAGCAACACATTATAAAAGCAAAGATAAAATGATAAGCCTACAATAAACTTAATAAAATTATAAGTGCTATAGAATTAGAAAAATGTTCTTCTTTCTATATATATTTGAGATTCTACTCAAAAAATTCTACTCAACTTTGAAATGTTGGTGAGTAACTTAAAATGTTAAACACACACACGCCCCACTATGTGGTAGCCTTCCTTACAGTTCAACCTTTGGCTTGAAGAAACGAAATGACACTTAGAGGAGAAGAAATTATTTAACTTAGAGAAGTTAAATAATTTGTCCATGATTACACAGCATGTCAGAATACAAGTCAGGACTAAAACCCAGTCATTTTGAATTCAGTTAATATTCCTTCTGCGTCACAGAAGGAACACCTGCAGATGCGCTTTGAAAATTTGGTAAGACTGTGAGAAAAGAGGGCGTTCCCGGTTAACTGGACCCCAAGGGCAGTGCTTCAAGTATCCCGCAAGCAGGAAAGCCAGGCGATTCTCAGGTGTGAGCCGGAAAGCGCACCTTGGGCCTCTGAGCGAGGGGAACCAACCTCGCAACCTGTAGGCGGCGCCGCAGAGCGGCAGGCAGGTTAAGGGCGAGAAATCACGACCTCTGCTCTAGACTCCTTTTTAATTCAGTTATTTAAACGTCTTCGCTTCGTAGCTGCTATATTCTACATACTATGTGGAATATAAATGTAAAGACATGTTTTCTGACATCCAGAAATGGAAAAAAATCCCATAACATCTGACGTAGATAAAATGAAGATGCTAACTAAAACAGCAACAAAACAGTTCAACGGTAATGTTGATTGCCTTCTTAGAATTTAGCTGAGCTTTGGGAACTGTTTGGAATGAGCCAGGAGGCTTAAAAACTGTCCAGGGAAGTTTTACTGGTGATTTGTTTCTCACGAATTTCCTTGTAGCAAGCGGAAACATTTAAAATTATGCTGCTAAACTTCCCGTATGCTCAATATTATGTTTGTCCTTTTAAAATTTAGACACTGGAGCATTTAAATAATTAAAGGAATCATTAAGCACTTGAGTCATGATGGGTTGAAGGTAGATGCCTTCTTACTCATCTTCTCTGTGTTCTATTTTTAGGGCTCTTCTTCTATACACCCACTCCAAACAAGATGGACAGCTTTGAAAGGGAAAAGTTCTGGGAGGATTCATTCAGGGAGAGACAGGCAGACCCCCCTAAGTCATAACACAAACTGTTTGGCAACACAGGACTTTCTATATCATTAGCTGAGAGGCCCACCTCCTCCTTTGACTCCCCTTCCAAGCCTGGAGAAGATTGTTAGACCAACCTTTTATGGAAAGTATAGACTAAATGGGTCAAAGTGGTGAGAAATGAAGTTCAGGTGTCAAGTTGGCAGATTTGAATGAGCAAAGATACCCAAAGTACTGGACAAAAAAGAAAATTGTATCTGGTATTTTTTCCTAGTTGACAACTGTAATTATTCAGATTTCCCACTATAAACCTCATGGACCCTCTATTTTTAAAAACAGGAATTTTTCTTTATCTATTTTTAATAGGCTTTTCTACTGTAGTGCACCATACCTCATAATTACTGAGTCTGTGCTACTATCTACTCATGCGTTGATTTCAGATAAACTTAGACATCTGGTAACTTTTTTTTTTTTTTAGATAAATGACTAATAGTTCCACTTATTTTTTCTGATATTTGAGAAATATCTAGTTTCTTGATGCAAATTTTAGGTTTTCAAATGAATTAACCACAAGCCATATCCTCTAATATACATGTAAAACTGAACTGTCCTCATTAGATGATCTTTTTTCTGGCTGGTATTAATATACTCAGTGATTTGTATCCTGGCTCTGCCACTTGCTAGCTGTGTGACCTTAGGCTAGTTATTTAATGTCTACATGCCTCAGTTTCTTCAACTGAAAATGGTGATGATAGTAATAACAATTCCTCATAAATGTGTTATACGAATCAAATGAGTTAACATTATAAAACATCTAAATGGTGCCAAACATATAATGAAACATGCATGTTTCTTAAATAAATAAAATACTTATCCCTCTTTTAAATGTATATGCAAATCCTACCTAACTTCAGACTTCATTTCAACTGATAGACTAATTGCCTTATCCTCGTCTTCATTTCTCTTCTCCTCCCTATACTCATTTTAGGCTTCAGGAGAACAAAATTAGAAATTACCTAAAAAGACTGGCCCGTGTGTGCCGCTTTTCAAAACTGAAATTGCAGATTGCATTAGCATACTTTTGGAAGCAAGTAACAGAAAATTCAGTTCAATCCCACTCATTAAAATTGGCCCACAAAGTAACAGACAAAAGCAGAATGGGTTTCAGGTCTGGCTTTGTGAGTACAGTTCCTTTTCTCTGTGGTTTCCTTGGCTTTGTTGCTATTAGTATGATGGGCTTTTGCTTAGGCTGACTTGCCTCATGGTGGCAAAAATGCCTTTTGAGCCTTGAGTTTCTTGCCTCCATATAATGGAGCATATGCAAAATGACAGGAATCTTTTTTGCTTTTGCTTCATGACTTACTGGCCCATATTAGGTTACAAGCTAATTCCTGAACCAGTTTTTGAGGCTAGGAGACCACCATGAACTAATTGGATTAGCTGGACCAATCTCTCTAATATGGGGAATGGGATTACTCTTAGATAAATGAGGCCCAATTCTGTGCTAGGGTCTATCAACTTCCTTTTAAAACTGTTGATAATGGGGGGAGGAGTCGTTGCCTGAGTAAGAGTGGGATTGTGTTAGAAAAGAGGAAGGAGGAATGGGTACTGGGTAGACAGCTATTGATGTCTACCACACAGGTTATGTTCCCTATAGGAGGAGGTTAGAAATGCATCAGTGTCAGTTAACACATGTCTGAATGAATAAACAGTTGTGGCTGGTGTACCTTCAAATTCCATAAAGTGGGCTTTTAAATTGTATACATCATTTTTAGGATTTGTTTGGTTATTAGACCAGGCATACTTATGACAACATAATCAATCTTGTCTGTCCATGGTGCTGACTCTGGCACCAGGGCTGCACACATCCAACTGTAGTTTCTGAGCTTATTTTTATTTTTATTTTTATTTTTCTGCTGTACACGGGCCTCTCACTGTTGTGGCTTCTCCCGTTGCGGAGCACAGGCACCGGACGCGCAGGCTCAGCGGCCATGGCTCACGGGCCCAGCCGCTCCACGGCATGTGGGATCTTCCCGGACCGGGGCACGAGCCCGTGTCCCCTGCATCGGCAGGCAGACTCTCAACCACTGCGCCACCAGGGAAGCCTTGAGCTTAGTTTTTAAAAATTTAATTGTAGAATTGAATGTTTTTCTTTGGAAATAATTTTAAATTTGTATAAAATTTGCAAGAATAGTACAATGAACTTTTTTGGTCTGAACTATTTGAAACAAATTTACTGACATGATGCCTGTTACAGTCAAATACTTAATGTATAAATCCAAAAGCAAGGCCATGTTCCAACCTAAACACCACATAATTATCAAAATCAGGAAATTAATGTCGCTACATTACTTCCAGCTAGTTACTTACCCTATTCATGTTTTGGCAATTGTCCCAATAATGTGCTTTACAATAAAAAAAATCCAGTCAAAGATCACGTGTTGCATTTAGTTGTCGTTTCTCTTTAATCTCCTTCAATCTTGAATCTCAGTCATCCTTGACTTTTTTGACCTTTACAGGCCAGTTAGAATACTCCTCAATTTGGGTATGTCTGATGTTTCCTCATGATTAGATTCAGATTTTGTGTATGTGGCAGGAATATCACAGAAAAACAGAAGCAACCTGTTCTTTTTATTGCATTCTATCAAGTAGTCTATGAGTTTAATTTGTTCCATTTTTGGTGATATTTATTTTGAATCCTTGATTGAGGTGGTGTCTCTGTGGTTTCTCCATTGTGCAGTTGCTTGAGTCTCTTTATATTAGTAAGTGTTTGAGAAGCGTTTCTATGCAAGATTGGACTTTAGGGCTAGCTTAATGTAATTCTTTCCTTTTGGAATTTCTTTAGTTCTTTTAATATGTAACTATCTCATTTTTGTCAAACTTTCATCTGTTAGTTTTAGTGTCCATCCATACAGTGGGGCTGAATTAATTGTGTTATGATAATGGTTACCAAAGTTTTGATTTTTTTAATGTAAGCATTCCTTCTATATTTATTAGTTGTCATTCAGTGTAAGGTTTTCTTCTCCCTAGTTATTTATGTATTTATTTATTTTGATACGAACTCACAAATTCCTGTTTTATAAAATTGGCTGTCATTTGTTGTTATTGTTGACTTTGATGCTCACATTGTTCTTGATTTGGTCAGTGGAAGTTCCATCATACTGGCTTCTGTGTCAGTTTGATTTGTTCCTTTCATTCATTGAGTACTTTATTATTTTCTGGCACAAAAAGATGTTACATACTCATCTTGTCCTTTCCCAACTTCAGCCCCAGAATTAGAGGTTTCTCTAATGGGTCCTGCTTCTTTTAATGTTGAATGGTATTTAGAAATCAAGATTTGGGTGCTAGAAGTGCTCATTGCTGCTGGGGTGGACACCGTTCCTGGGTTCTCTCACTAGTTAGAGGTAGAGAAAATATTTCAGTTCAAACCAATACTTCAATATTCTGTTTTTCAATTCAGCATACACAAAATCTAACATTAGCTTTCTTAGAGGGATCATATAGAGGATATTGGATAACACACAAAATGATTCCATGAAATGTCCAACTTATTAGTTTCCAATGGCTGCTGTAACGAATTACCAGAAATGTGGTGACATAAAATAACACAAATGTATTCTCTTACACGGAGGCCAGAAGTCTAAAATCAGTTTCACGGGGCTAAAGTCAACATATCAGCAGGGCTGATTCCTTCTGGAGGCTGTCAGGAGAACCCATTTCCATTCTCTAGAGACCACCTGTATTTCTTGGCTTATGGCCCCTTCCTCCATCTTCAGAGCTCATCCCTCTAATCCCTGCTTCTCTCTTCCAGTCTCTGTAACTGCTTTCTCTCTTTCTGACTCTGATTCTGCCTACTTCACTCTTATTAGAACTTTTGTGATTACATTGGGCCTACCCAGATAATCACCTCATCTCAAAATTCTTAATTTAATCACATCTACAAAGTTCTTTTGATCATGTAAGATGACATATTCACAAGTTCCAGGAATCATGACGTGAACATCTTCGGAGGAACTACCACACCGACACTCAGCTAAATGTTTTAGTTTTCTATTTGTGTAGAATAAATTTTACTTTTGAATTGTATTAATCAGGACACTTTAATTTTCAAGTATTATAAAAACAACAACAACAACTCAGTTTGGCTTACCCAAAAGAGGGGCCTTATTGGCTCCCATAAATGAGTCACAGGGCTATGTTGCACTGGCTCTGGTGAATCCAGGGGATCAAAGATGTTGACAGGAATTTTTCTCTCCATCCTTTGGCTCTGCTTTCCTTTGTGTTTATTTTCATCTCCTATTGGCAAGATGGCCTCTAGTAGCTCCAGGATTTATTCTTCCATTTTGGAACCACAGGTCATAGACAGGTTTTTTCCCCCTATAGTGTCAATAGAATCTAGTTAGTGAGTTTCACTGATCCAACTTTGGTGGGACTCTATAAATCAAAATGTTTGCTGCTCTTACTGAAACTGCAACCATTTAATATATTTTTAGCTTATTTACCACTTGATATATTATTAGTTTATTTACTCATTTAAGGTCTTCAGAAACTTCCCCTCTTTCTCTATCCCCCTCCTTCTTTTTTCCTTTCTTTCTTGTTTAATATTCTCCTATTTTCAAAAAGAATCAGGCAGTATATCTATATGATTCTTATTGTTTTTTAAATTTCTTTTTTAGCATATTTTAGTTGTTTTTGGAGTTAAAATAATTTAGCAAGAAAATATGATGTTAAGGTTTATTACAGTTGATAATTCAATTATTTAATGATTCATTAATTTACTAATTTAATTATTATTACATTTAATAAATTTGTTTTATTAAACTGATTTTCATAATAATGCATTTAAGTAAATTACTTAAAAGTCCATTTCTTTTTTTGTTTTGTTTTTGTTTTTGTTTGTATATCAGTAGTTCATTACTTTTTATTGTTGAGTAGTATTCCATTGCATGGAGGTACTGCAGTTTGTTTATCCATTCACCAATTGAAGGACACCTGGATTGCTTCCATCGTGAGGAAACTATGAGTAAAATTGCCATAAACATTCATGTAGAGGTTTTTGGGTGAACATACATTTTCATTCTCTTGGGTAAATATGTAGGAGTGAGATTGCTAGGTCATATGCTAAGTGTATGTTTATTATTATAAAAAAACGCCAAACTGTTTTTCCAAGACACTGCCAATTTGTATTCCCACAAAGAATGAGAATTCCAGGTGATCTGTATCCTGGCCATTACTTGGTATTGTTGGGTTTCTTTTTATTTTATTTTAGCCATTCTAATAGTATATGCAGGTATCTAATTATGATTTCAATTTGCATTTTCCTAATGACTAATGATAGTGAGCATCTTTTCATGTGCTTATTTGCCATCTGTATACCTTCTTTGGTGAACTGTCTGTTCAAATCCCTTGCCTATTTTTTTTAACTGGGCTGTTTGTTTTTTATCATTTAGTTTTGAGAGTTCTTTATATACTTTCTGAATACAAGTCTTTTTTCAGACATATAATTTACAAATATTTCCTCCTAGTCTATGACTTTTCATTTCATTCTTTTTCTTTTTAAATTTTTAAATTTAATTTTATTTATTTTTTTATACAGCAGGTTCTTATTAGTCATCAATTTTATACACATCAGTGTATATATGTCAATCCCAATCGCCCACTTCAGCACACCACCATTGCTATCCCCTCGCGGCTTTCCCCCCTTGGTGTCCATACGTTTGCTCTCTACATCTGTGTCTCAACTTCTGCCCTGCAAACCGGTTCATCTGTACTATTTTTCTAGCTTCCACATACATGCGTTAATATACGATATTTGTTTTTCTCTTTCTGACTTACTTCACTCTGTATGATAGTCTCTAGATCCATCCACGTCTCAACAAATGACCCAGTTTTGTTCCTTTTTATGGCTGAGTAACATTCCATTGTATATATGTACCACATCTTCTTTATCTACTCGTCTGCCAATGGGCATTTATGTTGCTTCTATGACCTCACTATTGTAAATAGTGCTGCAATGAATATTGGGGTGCATGTGTCTTTTTGAATTATGGTTTTCTCTGGGTATATGCCCAGTAGTGGGATTGGGGGATCATATGGTAATTCTATTTTTAGTTTTTTAAGGAACCTCCATACTGTTCTCCATAGTGGCTGTATCAGTTTACATTGCCACCAACAGTGCAAGAGGGTTCCCTTTTCTCCACACCCTCTCCAGCATTTGTTGTTTGTAGATTTTTCGATGATGGCCATTCTGAGCAGTGTGAGGTGATACCTCATTGTAGTTTTGATTTACATTTCTCTAATAATTAGTGATGTTGAGCAGCTTTTCATGTGCTTCTTGGCCATCCATATGTCTTCTTTGGAGAAATGTCTATTTAGGTCTTCTGCCCATTTTTAGATTGGGTTGTTTGTTTTTTTAATATTGAGCTTCATGAGCTGTTTGTAAATTTTGGAGATTAATCATTTGTCAGTTGATTCGTTTACAAATATTTTCTCCCATTCTGAGGGTTGTCTTTTCGTCTTGTTTATGGTGTCCTTTGCTGTGCAAAAGCTTTTAAGTTTCATTAGGTCCCATTTGTTTATTTTTGTTTTTATTTCCATTACTCTAGGAGGTGGATCAAAAAAGATCTTGCTGTGATTTATCTCAAAGAATGTTCTTCCTATGTTTTCCTCTAAGAGTTTTATAGTGTCTGGTCTTACATTTAGGTCTCTAATCCATTTTGAGTTTATTTTTGTGTATGGTGTTAGGGAGTGTTCTAATGTCATTCTTTTGCATGTAGCTGTTCAATTTTCCCAGCATCACCTATTGAAGAGACTGTCTTTTCTCCATTGTATATCCTTGCCTCCTTTGTCATAGGTTAGTTGACCATAGGTGCGTGGGTTTATCTCTCGGCTTTCTATCTTGTTCCATTGATCTATGTTTCTGTTTCTGCACCAGTACCATATTGTCTTGATTACTGTAGCTTTGTAGTATAGTCTGAAGTCAGAGAGTCTTATTCCTCCAGCTCCGATTTTTTCCCTCAAGACTGCTTTGGCTATTCAGGGTCTTTTGTGTCTCCATACAAATTTTAAGATTTTTTGTTCTAGTTCCGTAAAAAATGCCATTGGTAATTTGATAGGGATTGCATTGAATCTGTAGATTGCTTTGGAGAGTATAGTCATTTTCACAATATTGATTCTTCCAATCCAAGAACATGGTATATCTCTCCATCTGTTGGTATCATCTTCAATTTTTTCATCAGTGTCTTATAGTTTTCTTCTTACAGTTCTTTTGTCTGCCTAGGTAGATTTATTCCTAGGTATTTTATTCTTTTTGTTGCAGTGGTAAATGGGGGTGTTTCCTTAATTTCTCTTTCAGATTTTTCATCATTAGTGTATAGGAATGCAAGAGATTTCTGTGCATTAATTTTGTGTCCTGCAACTTTACCAAATTCATCGATTAGCTCTAGTAGTTTTCTGTTGGCATCTTTAGGATTATCTATGTATAGTATCATGTCATCTGCAAACAGTGACAGTTTTACTTCTTCTTTTCCAATTTGTATTCCTTTTATTTCTTTCTCTTCTCTGGCCTTGGCTAGGACTTCCAAAACTATGTTGAATAATAGTGGTGAGAGTGGACATCCTTGTCTCATTCCTGATCTTAGAGGAAATGCTTTCAGTTTTTCACCATTGAGAATGATGTTTGCTGTGGGTTTGTCATATATGGCCTTTATTATGTTGAGGTAGGTTCCCTCTATGCCCACTTTCTGGAGAGTTTTTATCATAAACGGGTGTTGAATTTTGTCAAAGGCTTTTTCTGCATCTATTGAGATGATCATATGGTTTTTATTCTTCAATTTGTTAATATGGTGTATCACATTGATTGATTTGCGTATTTTGAAGAATCCTTGCATCCCTGGGATAAATCCCACTTGATCATGGTGTATGATCCTTTTAATGTGTTGTTGGATTCTGTTTGATAGTATTTTGCTGAGGATTTTTGCATTTGTATTCATCAGTGATATTGGTCTGTAATTTTCTTTTTTTGTAGTATCTTTGTCTGGTTTTGGTATCAGGGTGACGGTGGCCTCATAGAATGAGTTTCAGAGTGTTCCTTCCACTGCAATTTTTTGGAAGAGTTTGAGAAGGATGGGTGTTAGCTCTTCTTTAAATGTTTGATAGAGTTCACCTGTGAAGCCATCTGGTCCTGGACTTTTGTTTGTTGGAAATTTTTTTTTTTTTTTTTGTGGTACGTGGGCCTCTCACTGTTGTGGCCTCTCCCATTGCAGAGCACCGGCTCCAGACGTGCAGGCTTAGCGGCCATGGATCACGGGCCCAGCCACTCCGTGGCACGTGGAATCTTCCCAGACCAGGGCACGAACCCGTGTCCCCTGCATTGGCAGGTGGACTCTCAACCACTGCGCCACCAGGGAAGCCCTGTTGGAAGATTTTTAATCACAGTTTCAATTTCATTACTTGTGATTGGTCTGTTCATATTTTCTGTTTCTTCCTGGTTCAGTCTTGGAAGGTTATACCTTTCTAAGAATTTTGCCATTTCTTCTAGGTTGTCCATTTTATTGGCATAGAGTTGCTTATAGTAGTCTCTTAGGATGCTTTGTATTTCTGTGGTGTCTGTTGTAACTTATCCTTCTTCATTGCTAATTTTATTGATTTGGGTCCTCTCCCTCTTTTTCTTGATGAGCCTGGCTAGTGGTTTATTGCTTTTGTTTATCTTCTCAAACAACCAGCTTTTAATTTTATTGATCTTTGCTATTGTTTTCTTTGTTTCTATTTCATTTATTTTGGCTCTGATCTTTATGATTTCTTTCCTTCTGCTAACTTTGGGTTTTCTTTGTTCTTCTTTCTCTAGTTCATTTAGGTGTAAGGTTAGATTGTTTATTTGAGATTTTTCTTGTTTCTTGAGGTAGGCTTGTATAGCTATAAACTTCCCTCTTAGAACAGCTTTTGCTGCATCCCATAGGTTTTGGATCATCGTGTTTTCATTGTCATTTGTCTCTAGGTATTTTTTTATTTCCTCTTTGATTTCTTCAGTGATCTCTTGGTTATTTAGTAACGTATTGTTTAGCCTCCATGTGTTTGTCTTTTTTACGTTTTTTCGCCTGCAATTCATTTCTAATCTGATAGCGTTTTGGTCAGAAAAGATGGTTGATATGATTTCAATTTTCTTAAATTTACTGAATCTTGATTTGTGACCCAAGATGTGATCTATCCATAGAATGTTCCATGCACACTCTTTTTGGATGGAATGTCCTATAAATATCATTTAAATCTATCTGGTCTATTCTGTCATTTAAAGCTTGTGTTTCCTTATTAATTTTCTGTTTGGATGATCTGTCCATTTGTGTAAGTGAGGTGTTAAAGTCCCCCACTATTACTGTCTTACTGTCGATTTCCTCTTTTATAGCTGTTAGCAGTTGCCTTATGTATTGAGGTGCTCCTATGTTGGGTGCATATATATTTATAATTGTTATGTCTTCTTCTTGGATTGATCCCTTGATCATTATGCAGTGTCCTTCCTTGTCTCTTGTAACATTCTTTATTTTAAAGTGTATTTTATCTGATATGAGTATTGCTACTCCAGCTTTCTTTTGATTTCCATTTACATGGAATGTCTTTTTCCATCCCCTCTCTTTCAGTCTGTATGTGTCTGTCCCTAGGTCTGAAGTGGGTCTCTGGTAGACAGCCTATCGATGGGTTTTGTTTTTGTATCTATTCAGCAAGCCTGTGTCTTGTGGTTGGAGCATTTAATCCATTCACATTTAAGGTAATTATTGATATGTATGTTCCTATGACCATTTTCTTAATTGTTTTGGGTTTGCTTTTGTAGGTCCTTTTCTTCCCTTGTGTTTCCCACTTAAAGAAGTTCCTTTAGCATTTGTTTTAGAGCTGATTTGGTGGTGCTGAATTCTCTTAGCTTTTGCTTGTCTGTAAAGCTTTTGATTTCTCCATCAAATCTGAATGAGATTTTTGCCAGGTAGAGTAATCTTGGTTTTAGGTTCTTCCCTTTCATCAGTTTAATTATATCATGCCACTTCCTTCTGGCTTGTAGAGTTTCTGCTGAGCAATCAGCTGTTAACCTTATGAGCATTCCCTTGTATTTTATTTGTCATTTTTCCCTTGCTGCTTTCAATAATTTTTCTTTGTCTTTAATTTTTGCCAATTTGATTACCATGTGTCTCGGTGTGTTTCTCCTTGGGTTTATCCTGTATGGGACACTCTGTACTTCCTGGACTTGGGTGGCTATTTCCTTTCTCATGTTAGGGAAGTTTTTGACTATAATCTCTTCAAATATTTTCTCTGGTCCTTTCTCTCTCTCTTCTCCTTCTGGGACCCCTATAATGTGAATGTTGTTGCATTTAATGTTGTCCCAGAGGTCTCTTAGGCTGTTTTCATTTCTTTTCTTTTTTTTTCTTCTTTATTCTGTTCCGCAGCAGTGAATTCCACCATTCTCTCTTCCAGGTCACTTATCTGTTCTTCTGCCTCAGTTATTCTGCTATTGATTCCTTCTAGTGTAGTTTTCATTTCAGTTATTGTATTGTTCATCTCTGTTTGTTTGTTCTTTAATTCTTCTAGGTCTTTGTTAAACATTTCTTGCATCTTCTCGATCTTTGCCTCCTTTCTTTTTCTGAGGTCCTGGATCATCTTCACTATCATTATTTTGAATTCTTTTTCTGGAAGGCTGCCTATCTCCACTTCATTTAGTTGTTTTTCTGGGCTTTTATCTTGTTCCTTCATCTGGTACATAGCCCTCTGCCTTTTCATCTTGTCTATCTTTCTGTGAATGTGGTTTTTGTTCCACAGCCTGCAGGATTGTAGTTCTTCCTTCTGCTTTCTTCCCTCTGGTGGATGAGGCTATCTAAGAGGCTTGTGCAAGTTTCCTGATGGGAAGGACTATTGGTGGGTAGAGCTGAGTGTTGCTCTGGTGGGCAGAGCTCAGTAAAACTTTAATCCTCTTGACTGCTGATGGGTGGGGCTGGGTTTCCTCCCTGTTGGTTGTTTGGCCTGAGGCAACCCAACACTGGAGCCTACCTGGGCTCTTTGGTGGGGCTAATGACAGACTCTGGAAGGGCTCACACCAAGAAGTACTTCCCAGAACTTCTGCTGCCTGTGTCCTTGTCCCCACGGTGAGCTACAGCCACCCCCTGCGTCTGCAGGAGACCCTCCATCACTAGCAAGTAGATCTAGTTCAGTCTCCCCTGGGGTCACTGCTCCTTCCCCTGGGTCCTGATGTGCAGGCTATTTTGTGTGCCCTCCAAGAGTGGAGTCTCTGTTTCCCCCAGTCCTGTTGAAGTCCTGCAATCAAATCCCACTTGCCTTCAAAGTCTGGTTCTCTGGGAGTTCCTCCTGCCATTGCCAGACCCCCAGGTTGGGAAGCCTGATGTGCGGCTCAGAACCTTCACTCCAGTGAGTGGACTTCTGTGGTATAAGTGTTCTCCAGTCTATAAGTCACCCACCTAGCAGTTATGGGATTTGATTTTAGTGTGATTGCTCCCCTCCTACCGTCTCATTGTGCCTTCTCCTTTGTCTTTGGATATGGGGTATGTTTTTTGGTGAGTTCCAGTGTCTTCCTGTCAATGATTGTCCAGCAGCTAGTTGTGATTCTGGTGTTCTCACAAGAGGGAGTGTGAGCACGTCCTTCTACTCCACCATCTTGGTTCAGGGCCTAAAAGTCCATTTCTTATCATGTGTTAGTGAACCCTGAGGTGAATATAAAATGCATGGTTGTTAAGGATACTTAGACATATAAAAATATATGAAAATATGTTTATATTAAAGAGGTTAAAATGTTCATATACTGTTAGCCGTTGGTTTTATTATTTATTTTTATGTTATTGCTTTTTTTGTTTCTATAAATGAAATATTTATGAAGTGTCAATAGATTCGGACCATGTGCTGATTTGAACAGATAAGTTATGGTATCTTTACTCCTAGCTCTTTTTCAGAATTTTCTAGTATCAAATATCCTATTTATTTTTAGGAACAAGGACATGTCTAATTCAAACAAAACTAAGTTTACTTGAAAAATAAAACACCTATTAAAAAATTCAAATTTTATTAACCTATTGTAATAGATATTTTTTTAACTTCAAAACTCATTGAATTTTCAGTTGAAAGTTGAACTTATAAATATTTTAATGCCTCTTTAATCAGAATTTATACTCCTTTGAAGGAGAGAGAAAGAGAAATGGATACATAGATGGAGTTTAATCAGTACCTGTAGACTCATTGCTATTCACTTTGTAAAGCTGAAGTCTGTTACTTAACAATGCCTCTTTAATTGAAGAACCGTAAGAAGAACTTGTCTTTTTCATATTGTGGATATTCAATTGCTATTTGACAGATTGTGACTGTGAAATATTTGATGCTTTGTAGTCTATTGATGCTATTATATTTAGGTTCAGTGTAGAATCATTATATTGAAATAGTGGGACACAGAGAGTGTGCAATCATGAAGCAACCTAATATTCATCTCCCATTAATCTTTAAAACCTTTCCTATGGGACCAATTGTCCTCTTGCCTCATGGATAGACTTAAGGCTAGTTCATGACTTTTCAGTTTACTTTTAGGTCCTCCTAGTTTCTCAGACAATCTCAGATCATTCAAATATTTATTTCCATGAAATAGAAATTTCAGATTTGTTGAAGTTAAAGATTCTCCCTTTCCTTAGATAGGGCCACCAGCTATGGAAAGAGGGGCCTGGTTAGCTTCTTCATTTCTTCAGAGAGTGAACCCTCTTTTCCACTCGTGAGGCTGCCTCTTGCTCCTCCTTTAGTGTTGAAAGATGTGTGGAGAGGGCAGATATATTTATTGACACTGCTTGTCTGGCACTGATTTATGTTTGTTTATTTTGGTCACGGCAGATGTGTAAGGTCAACTTTTACTGGCAAAAGTGCTTTTGTTACTCGTTGGATAACACCATATCTTCCTTCCTCCATTGTTTGGAGATATTCGGCCTATATTTCGTTGATGCTGGTGAATGTATTTTCTGATTGACTGTGTATAGCTCTTCCTTCAGTTCTTAGAAATCTAGAAAGTTTACTCCCTGCTGGATGTGGGACAGGCAGTCTTCTTGGGTGGGACCCACCCAAGCCAATTGTCTTTTGTGTCAGAAACACATCAAGTTCAGTGGAACAGTCTCTCCTGACTCTGGCTTCATCAAGATAGGCTAGCCAGGGTCAGCTGTCAGGCAGATTTATCAAGTGAGTCTGATGTCAGGCAGGTGTGATCTCCAACCTCCAGAGGAAATGTGCCAAGCTGTCTGACTAGGCCATCAATGCCCCTTTTTGCAAGCTTCAGGGTGGTAGTGCATGTATAGTGGTCCATAGCAGTCTTCCTCCTCCTAATCTTTTCTAATTTTCACCTTCCTTTTTCTCTTCATCCTCATATTTTTTGCGAGGGGATGGAGGTGACAGATTGGCTAAATGGTCAGTGAGACCCTACACGAGCCTAGGGTAGGGGAGCAAAACAGTGTCTCAGGCATCTTACTTGCAAATTCTGCTTAGGTGGTTTTGAAACTCCCTTTGGTATGCAGGACTGGTGCCATCTTTTCTTCAAATCAGATATAATGTCCTATTTAAATCTTGTCATAAGCAAAGAGCTAATTAAGGACATAATCTTATTCAGGGACCAGTTATTTGATAGCTGCAGTATGATGTGGGATTATCTAAGTTATGATAGGTTTTTTTTTTCTGTTAATTTTACTGTTGACTATTAAATTTTTGTTGCTCCAGTTTCTTCATTCATAGTGTTTCTACTTATCTCATGGCGAGATTATGAAAGTATAGTAGTGTAAAGTGCCTGAAACTAGTATGGGGGACTCTAGTAATTATCTGACATACATGTCATTTTTCTGCCAGGCAGCTGTTATACAAGTGCTATTATCTGTATCTTGTCAATGGCAAATTGAGGCTAAAATGAACACTATTTTGGAGTAACAGTGTATTCAACTTGGAATTTGATTCCCAGAGCACTTACCTTCCAAAGTAGCGACAAAGGATCTGTAGGAGAAGAGAAAGAATAGCTTCACCTTGAGTAGGTATTTTTTTTTTTTTTTTTTGCGGTACCCGGGCCTACTCACTGTTGTGGCCTCTCCCGTTGCGGAGCACAGGCTCCAGACACACAGGCTCAGCGGCCACGGCTCACGGGCCCAGCCGCTCCGCGGCACGTGGGATCTTCCCGGACCGGGGCACGAACCCGTGTCCCCTGCATCGGCAGGCGGACTCTCAACCACTGCGCCACCAGGGAAGCCCTTGAGTAGGTATTTTTAACATCAAATAGTCTGCTCAAGTTTCAAGGCATTTGCAAAATAAGTGCTTGGTCAAATTCACTCTACTCAACAATTAGCCATTATTGGTAGTGTAATTTTTTTCAGCAACAGTTTGTAAATAACAGCAGCTGGTTTATAAATATTACGCAAATCTTAAAATGCACAATTGTTATCAATATTTTGTTAACGGACTACTAGGATGCTGCAAAGAAAAATTGTCATTTTAATAATTATTTGAGTAAAAGGGGAAAGTTATAAATATGATAGGCATAAAAGTATTAATGTATACTTGATTCCAAGATCAAGATACTAGCTTTAAAAAAAACTAGCTTAGTATGCTATGAGATTTGTATGTTATTTCTAGAATTTGTCATTTTGTATCCAACATTTACATGTGCACACCTTTTAAGCCAGTCATTCTACCTGTAGCAATTTATTCTTAAAAAAATAGTCAAATAAGTGTGATGTGTGGGTATATGTGAATTATTGCATTTTTTTAATAAAAATTATTTATATAAAACCCAGAAATACCTAAATGTCCATTGGTAGAGATTAAATAAATCAGGATAAGTCCTTATAATAGAATACTATACAACTACTAGTAATTGATGTAAATTTTCATTTACTTGCATTTAAGTAACTTCACAATATATTGTTAATTGAGGAAATGCAGTCTACAAGCTGATGTGGATAGTGTTATATCATTACTGTAAAAAAAAATGTAAATATCTTTATATATGTCTAGAAAATTCTGGAAGGATATACACTTAAATTTTTGTAGTAGTTGCTTCTGAATGATGGGATTCACATACATATATATTTCTTTAATTGTGACTGGGCATCATGCTAGGAACTACATGTACGATGGAGATAAAAATGATATTGTTGCCCCATAAAGCTTATATTTTAGATACTAAATGAATAAACATAAATAAAATTATTACAGATGGAGACAAAAGGAATATTTTATATAGGCAGTAGCTGTATCTCATAAATTTTGATATGTTGTATTTTCATTTTCATTATTTCAAAGTATTTTATTATTTCTCTTTTTATGTATTCTTTGACCCATGGGTTGTATAGAACTGTGCTATTTAGTTTCTGAATAATTGGGTATTTTTCATATATGTTTCTGTTACTGAATTCAAATTGAATTCCATTGTGGTCATAGAACATACATTGTATAACTGGATTCACAGCTTTTAAAATGATAAATAGTAGATGGGAATTAATCCTATTGAGTCAGTGTACTTTCTCCTTAAAACCTTCCCTAGCGCTTCTGGCCTTCTTGCTAGCCTGCCTTCTTCTCTTAAATCATCAGCCAGTATTTTTTCTTTTCCCAGTGTACATTCACCCAAGTAAAAGGCTGTATATCCCTTTAGGGGAAGGACTGGGAGGATTGTCACAGTGTATAAGCCACGGCCTTTTTCCTAGGGACCTGGCCACCTTTTAAGCCATTGGGCTCCTATTCTGGACCTGAAAATCAGCTCAGTCTGGAAAATGAGCAAAGGATTGTAGCTTTTTATTAGAGCAATCACTTTTAGTGTAGGGTCCTGCTCCTCCATTCTTGCTTACCTCCCAACCCTCCCAGTGACAGATGGTAAGCAGCGCCTGGTTGGCTGGCTGTCAGTTTTGCGTTTTGGGACCCCATTCTCTCTTAACTGTCTCAATTCCCTGCAGTTCCCGTGACTTTGGCTGCCCCTATGACATTGCTGGTCTTCGTAGCAATTGTAGCCTCCTGGGTTTGGCAGTTGAGCATCATAACACCTGCCTTCAATTACATCAGAATCCCATCATCTCCTGAGATATTAACTAACCCAGTTCTGTGAATGCCTTTCCTGCCACCATACCTGGTCTGCCAAGGGGAGTGCCCTTTTCACCAGTTCATACCTTATGGCCTTGGTGAATGGTGTATACCCTGAGCCCTCCCATGGAACATAGTCCTGTGCTAGTTTTTCTAGCCTCACATATTATTCCACTTCTCCCCCTCTCTGTTTCTTTCTCTGTTTTATTCTAGGACAAATCAGGCATTTCCACTTTGTTGACAGTGGCCATTATTTTTTCCAGACCTCTATGAGCCATCCCAGCAATGAATTGGTCATTTCCTGGAGACATTGCTAAGATGCTAAAATCCTGTGTCCAGGGCTTCCCTGGTGGCGCAGTGGTTGGGAGTCCGCCTGCCGATGCAGGGCACGCGGGTTCGTGCCCTGGTCTGGGAAGATCCCACATGCCGCGGTGTGGCTGGGCCCGTGGGCCACGGCCGCTGAGCCTGCGCGTTCGGAGCCTGTGATCCGCAACGGGAGAGGCCACAGCGGTGAGAGGCCCGCGTACCGAAATCCTGTGTCCAAAGAAATATCCCCAAATCAATGAATTCTTTCTTTTCCAGTCTTACCTTCTTCCTCTGCTTGATTAAGTATTCTCAAAATCAGTCCTAGGAATTCTCCTTTAGCTCCTGCTGGTAAATGCTTATTCTTGCTACTCTTTAGGTACATCATATCTTTCATCTTTTATTGGATCCATTATTGGTTCTGCTCAGCTTTAACTCTTGTGGTTATCGGTCTGGTGGATCGAACAGAAAGTTTCTGATGCGAGCAGGTAATGCTTTATGAGGGACAGGTCTCTATAACATCTTCTAGCAAAACAGAAGTGATAGCTCTTATTAGGGAGTTGTTGACCATTTATGTAAATCCGTAGGTTTCAGGGGTTGCAGAGACAACATCCTCAGGGGCATCCTTTCAGATGGTCCCATCTCATGTTTAAGTGTCCCAGGTTTCCCACCAGGAACTTGACTTTTACATAATATACCTGCCTTGGCTGAGCACTCAAACATCTCTGGGACTCTGAGACTAATGATTAGGTCTTCAGCTTATTGCTCAGCTGTGTCGGCCATTCCTCTATCTGAGATAAGGACATCCTGTGGGTTATTAGACAGGACATAGTGCTTTCACATTTAACCATTAATGGCTTGTTAACAACCCTCAGTCTCTCATTATCCTTCCATAGTGTGTCAAAACAACTTAGCAGTGATTAGGATTTTTTTAAAATTAATTAATTAATTGTCTGCATTAGGTCTTCATTGCTGCGTGTGGGCTTTCTCTAGTTGTGGTGAGCGGTGGCTACTCTTCATTGCGGTGTGTGTGCTTCTCATTGCAGTGGCTTCTCTTGTTGTGGAGCACAGGCTCTAGGCACATGGGCTTCAGTAATTGTGGCACACAGGCTCAGTAGTTGTGGCTCACAGGCTCTAGAGAGCAGGCTCAGTAGTTGTGGCACACAGGTCCAGTTGCTCTGTGGCATGTGGGATCTTCCTGGACCAGGGCTCAAACCCGTGTCCCCTGCATTGGCTGCTGCGTCACCAGGGAAGTCCAGGATTGTTTTTTGAATGCCTATCATTACACGTAGCATAGCATTCTCCTCCACTGGGCCATTTTCCCAGGTTACTACTGATTAAATTTTAACATTTTTGTTGTCACCTTGTGTGTTGGGCTGTACCCCACAGGCCTGCAAGCCTTGTAGTTGCCCAGCCTCAAGACTGAAGAAAGAGCTCAGATACAGTGACAGAGACATCAATGGTTTACTGGATAGGGGATCTTACAAGTCCAAAACAAAGGGTCCTGGAGCGACACTCCACCGTATATACGGCCAACGGCAGGCAGGACATTGCAGCAATCTTCCTTACTTGGGAGAGAAAGAGGCTACCATTTATAGGGGGAATTGACATCAGCTTGGCTCATGAGTTATCAGGGAAAACAGAGGCTGGGGCACGGACAAGGACATAGACTGTTACTGATTAAGCCCTATAGTTAAGCAGATTGGATAGTCAAGTGTGTGAAGCAGGGATTGGTGGAGGAGGGGATGTACAAAGAACAGGAGAACAGCCACTTGAGTGCCCTGACCAGACATTGTGTCAACGACGGACTGTGGCCCCCTGCTAACTAGGATGGTATTCAGTTCAATTGCTGGATAGTAGGCAACCAGTCCAAATCTTGAACTTACTGTCTTTGTCTAGGTTTACTACTGGTACAGCTAAGACCAGTTTGGGTTGCCAAAAAATCAGATGCCAGGATCGGTTAAATGTAGAAGAAATTAATTAAGTAGGGAAATGCCTGGCCTCCAGCATGGCCTCAATACAAATGTGATGGTTTCAGAGAGAAGCAACTGGAGCCCTTGGTGAACTGAAGAAATTATACTCCCTGCAGTCAGAGATCTGAGAGGCATGTTCTCATGGCCACCACATATGCCAAATGTTGAAAGAAACTGGCTCTGGACATATTTTTATCTTGGAAGCTATACAGGTGATGCTGATTTAGAAACAATAGTGAATAATGAAATGAAAAAGTTCAAATGTAGATAGAAACAATCTTGGGTGACATCAATATTTTACAAGTGGTAAATTAGGAGTCACATGGAAAAAAAGAAGTGGCCAGAAAAGTCACATTAAAACCAGGATAAAGTGGCATCCAGCTATTTCTCTTCATCTTCACAACCACCAGACTACTTTGAACCGTCACCATCTCTTACTTGAAAGATTAGCCTCCTCTGTGACCTGTCCACAAATCTACCCAACCAATGTTTTCTCCTGACTAGCCAGGATGGTCCTTGAAAAACAAATTAGATCATATCCTTCCTCAGTTTTCATTCTTTCTTCTTAGGATAAAATCTAAAATCTTAAAAATGGCCTGCATGTTCATAGTTTCTACCCATCTTTCCAGCTCATCTTCTATGCTTCCCCTCACTAACATATTCCAATCACAATGACTATCCTTTTGTTCTTTGAATCATTTCCCTTATGCCTTAAAGTCTTTACATACATAATTGCTTTTGTCTTAAAATCTTTCTGTTCTTTTTTTCATTCCATCCTTCTCCAACCCAAAAGCCAAGGAAGGAAAGGCTAAGAAGTCCAGTAATTCAAAACTGAGAAATTACCATTGGGATTATTAATAAGAATGTCACTGGTTAAATTGATATTAATTATTTCAATGGCATGGAAGAAGTAGAAGGCACAGTGGAGTAGATTGAGGGATAAAAAGGAGGTTAGAAAGTGGAAACAGTTATTATAGACTATCTTTGAGAAGTCTGAGAAGAGGATAGAATAGTGTCTGTCTAAGTAAACATAGGGTCAAGAAAATTTTGGTTAATTTGTTTGAGATTTGAGAGACTTGGTATAGTCACATATATATCAGAGGTAAAAATCCAGTACAAATGGAGATGTTGAAGACAAACAAGAATGGGATACTATCAATTAAGTATAATTCCTGGGAAGTAGGAAGGGATAAGTTCTAAAATAAAGATGAAAGGGATTTGCCTTGGAAGAAAGGCACCCACCTTCTCTGTTACAAAATTTGCAAAGAATCAGCCCAGGCTTCGATTTTTTTCATGTCTTCTCCATCTGATGCAGTGGAATAGGAATCTTGACATCTATCTAAGAACAAAAGATTTGAGCCAACATAAAATTGGCATAACTTTGGGAAAGTCACTTAACATTCTGAGGCATGATTTTCTCATTTGGGTGATGACTATTTACTCTACATATGTTTTAGGGTAATTTTGATGACCGTATGAGATTACTCAGGCCAAAGTCTTTTGAGGCTTTAAAAAAACCCCACAACTCTTGAGAGCTATATAAGTAAAGAACAATGTTATAACCACTGTCCCTCTAGATGAGGGGAAAATTCTTATTTGCATTTCCCAGATAATTGATTACATTGTATTACCTTGCCAGCTCTCTTGATGAAGATCTGTTTTCAATTCTAATAAAGGAAACATAGTTAAGAGTGAATCATTCATAGGTCTCTAGATCAAACAGCAAATTTATAATCTGTGTGTGGTACTGAGAAGTCAGGGAAATTGGTCTTTTTGTATCCACTTTTCTCACCAGTAACCACTGATAGTGGGATAAGACAAGTATACAAATTTTTAAAATAGACTTTATTTTATTTTTTGGAGCAGTTTTAGGTTCACAGTAAAACTGACGAGAAGGTACAGAGATTTCCCACGTATTCCTTGCCCTGACACATGCATAGCCTCTTACATTATCAACATCCCCCGTCAGAGTGGTGCATTTGTTACAACTGATGAACCTAGACGGCCATATCATTATCATCCAAAGTCCACAGTTTACGATAGAGTTCACTTTTGGTGTTACACATTCCATAGGTTCTGACAAATGTATAGTGACAAGTATCCCCCACTGTAGTATCATACAGAATTTCACTGACCAAAAAATCCTCTGTGCTCAGGTCTATACATTTTGTATACTTCTTGTTGGTACAGGTGATGAAACTTCTTAGTTTCATAAGGTCTCTGCCAAAGATATTGTTCTGGGTAATCTCCAAGATCTATGCTGAATATGGTTCCTTGTAGGAGCGCTGCATACTTGTTTTCGCAGGGTCAGCCCCAGCATACAGCAAATACTGAGTGTTGCACATGGGAAAGGAAACCCTTTTATTGACTCATCTCACTGGAATTGTCTACTCATTTTTTTTTCTGTTTTCCATAAGCGCTCAGAAACTGTTCCATGCTTGCCTAGCACTCCCTCTATTGACAGAATTGATGAATTTCACATTTTCCCTGGGTTTCATTTTTTTCAACGGCTTGCCCCTATGATTCCTTCTCCTTGTCCTAGCAATGTAACATTTACCCAGCATGTACATGCCGAGAGAAAACTTATAATATCAATTAATGCACTGGCTTTCAAACTTTTAAACAATAAAACCCTTTATTCAAACAAATGTCAGTGTGTAAAACTCACAAAATCATGAGATAACTGCAAAAGAAGGTGTGTGGGAGAAGTAAAGACTTGCCCACACGCCCTCTAGGAAGCCGCCAAGATACTTTTCCAGAACCTGCAAGATTTAATGGGATATGAAAATTTCTGTACTAACTCATACTAATATTATTTCATCACATGAACAGTGCTCCTAATTAAATAACATTTGTCTTATGAAGGGTCTCAGAGAGAATACAATGGAACTTATTAGGGAAAATTTTAGATGGTGGTAAAAATATTTTAAGGCTGGTAGGTCTTACCATTTAGCCTTTTCAATGTTCAAAGTGTTGCTGTATCCCTTCAAAGAATTTGAGGACCCGCTTTTCTTGTTTTATTTTTAAATCAAATGGAGAAAATCTGATTTGGAGCAAAGATTTTCTGTTCTTGTTCAGCCATATGCACAAAGTAGGTATTGTACTTATTAAATGAGCCTCTTGAATTAGAGAAGTACAAAGGTTAGGTAAGGGAGTACCTAGCTGCTTACAGAGTGCCAGGGCAGGAGTACATGTCTCTAGTTTCTGGTCAGGGCTATAGTTCTTGGTTGTGCAAGTTTTGCATTACACAACTCCATGGAGCAGTATTTACATCAGTGGACATGATGCACGTCATTACGACCATGTCATTAGATGACATTAAAGTGTCTTGAGGGAGGAAAACATTATTCTAATTTATGCAAAGTCATCTTTTAGATTGGCAGCCTGTTTAGTTATTGATTTGTTAGGCTCAGGGGACTGACTCAAATTGATCAAACACTGAAGAGTCTGAAATGTCAGCCAGATATTGAGAACAATAATTGTGAGTGTCTGGAAATACTCCTGTTGGTGGGTATTGCATTGGCACCCTGATGGGGAAGTCTGTGTGGGAAACAAACTTTATGTATAAGCTGGTGTAGTGAATGTATGTGTTGGATATTTGTTGTTTTCTTTGTCATCTTTTCCTTGCGAATTACTCTTCCTCGTTCCCTGTAGCTCTTTAGTAACTGCCAATAACAATGTCCCTCTAGCCTTCTCATATGGGTGGGCGTGGGACCAAGAGTGGGTCCATCATAATGTCCCATCCCCTCAGCTATAGTGTTTGACTCAAGACTGAGCCTAGAGTAGCCCAAGCTGGGGAAATATTGCCTCCAAGAGAAAAGAGCTTTCCTTTTCCTCTTGGGTTATGTTGACTATATCCCTCTGTCCTCTGCCTTGGCGAGGACAAATGGAGCTGGGAGATTGGAAGTGGGAAGGGTCAAGAACAGGGACTAAGCAAGGATGAACAGATGACGGTGTTTGAATCCCTGAACTGCCTGAGACCAGCTCCATCCATAAGTGTTCCAACCAAGCTCCCTCTCTTACGTAAGTATGCTTGAGTGGGTTTCTTTCACTTAACATTGAAATATGTCTGACTAATGTAGTTTGGGCTCAGAACAAGAGGTCTTATCTGAGTCCATTAGTCTCCTTGCACATGGGCTGCACCTACCTGGTGATAAGAGACTTATCCTCTAGAGCAACCTGGAGGTGAACGTGTACATCTGTCCTCTTTGACCCTCTACTTTCAAGTTCCTCATAGGACACCTTCCCCTGCCAACAGATTTTTCTTCAGAGGACAGTGCAAGTTATTAGACTACAGTTTTACTTAGTCATGATGCCTGACACTTTTGAAGAGTTTTGTTTTTTTCCCCAGGTCTCTTTAGACACGCATTTCTAAAACATTCATTAGTGTAAGTTCATTTATAGATGCCATTTGTCCTTGATTTTACTTTGTCATGGGTTATAAGCCACACCATTTGCTTGGTAATAACCTATTAAGAAAACAATAATGCCAACAGTATGATGCATTATGGTTTAACTAATGCTGAAAAATGTTTTAGAATCCTAAAAGTATGATGTAAATTTCATACTTATGTTGTTAATTCTTCTCTATTGTATTCCCAGTAGACCATTTTATGTCACTGTTTTTGGGAACATCTAACAGAGTCCTCTATGATAGCTCTACTTGAATTAATCCTTCCTAGAGCTGAGCTTTATTAGTAAGTTTCTTCAGTCTTTTGTAAGATAAAATTAGGTGTCTCAGGATAAAGAAGCCCAACATATTCAATGGTGCTTTTTAAGAACTGATGAACTAAATAATAAAGTTGGTCTATATTATCTTGTGAAACACTTTCATGGAGTCTTAGAATGGCACTGGCAGAGCTTAGAGTAATGGACATTGGATTTTGGCCCTACTTATTCAACTCTTCACCAGGGGCTGAAGCTCTACTAAAGATTTTGGGCAGGCACTTGTTACCATATCTAAACATCACAAAGTAACACCAAAGTAGGAGAGAAGGAAGAAGAAAAATTTTTTATTTCCTTTTACCCACCAACATCCCTCTACCCTATTTCCATTCACTTTTCATTAAATGAGATGATACTGATATGATATATGTGAAAGGGCTCTCTCTAATGTTAGATACTCATTTAAGAGATGTTATTCCTTATGTTGATACCAAAGCCCTTCTTTCTCCAATAGCTTTTCTCTAACTGTGACTCTCTGGTATGGTGTAGTAGAGAGAGAATTAGATTTAGAGCTGGGAGATTCTAGTTTCAGTCTTGGTTTTTCTATGTTTCACAACTTCTCTCCAAACCTCAGTATTTTTTGTTTATTTGTTTGTTTGTTTTGGTTTGGTTTTAAGTTGGGGAAGGTTATGACTACATCCTCTCTTCAAAGAAAATGGGAAAGGCATATCTACAAATGCATTGCTTTAGAGACGAAGACTTAGAACAATGTACAAACAGGCTGAGAAGTCTGATTTTCATTATTAATCATAGAATGACATTCATGCAAGCATACATATACTCACACACACATGCATAAATGCACATACTTATGCATACTCTGTCTTTCCAACACATTTTACCACTGCCTATTCAGAATGACCAGAGAGAGGTAACTTCAGAGTTGAAGCAACTCAAGAAGGACTATTTTTTTTCTTTTCTTTTTTTTTTAACATCTTTATTGGAGTATAATTGCTCTACAATGGTGTGTTAGTTTCTGCTTCATAACAAAGTGAATCAGCTATACATATATCCCCATATCTCCTCCCTCTTGTGTCTCCCTCCCACTCTCCCTATCCCACCCCTCTAGGTGGTCACAAAGCACCGAGCTGATCTCCCTGTGCTATGCGGCTGCTTCCCACTAGCTATCTATTTTACATTTGGTAGTGTATATATGTCCATGCCACTTTCTTCGTCCCAGCTTACCCTTCCCACTCCCCGTGTCCTCAAGAGGAAGGACTATTTTCAAGGCTCTTTTGTATGTGTCAGGAAACTTGATTCAACTTATCTACTTGGCTCATATCATAATTGATCAATTGATATCCTGAGATGTTAATTCCTGGATAAGTTGGTATAGGGGTGGATTTCTTTAATTAATAAATAGCCACCAATCCAGTTCAGTAAGAACCATTTAGTGTAGTTGATAACGGGTCAGGAAGTGAGACAGTTTTTCATATTTGACTCTTGCTTTTTTGATGTGAAAACATACATGGCCAGTTAACATTCTACAGACCCACTTTTATCTTGCAGTTTGTTGTGTATCCATTTTGATCAATAGAATATGCAGTTGGTCTTCAGGAAACATGCCAGAATCAAACGAAGGCACCTCCAGTTTGCTTCATTCTCCTTCAAACTTTCAGCCTGTGTTTACTGATAGTGGAATACATTTGTTAATCACTGCAAATGAAACAATTATTTGTCTCAAGTTTATTCTGCAACATCGTTACTCTTTTTTATGTTTTTTAACAATGGCTATTAATAAAATTATGATTATATTTTGATACATAATGCCTCCATTACCTCACATGATTATTGAGAAGATGGAATTAAATATGGCCTTAGGAAGTGCTGTTGATCTAAGTTATCAGAGTATGGATTGGCAGCAAGGGTGGACAAAATATAGGACTGAGAAGAGAGTGAGAGGGGCTTTACACTTGAGAACTGGGGGTCCAGAAAAATTGAGATTCAGGAGGCAAAGCACAGCATAAAAATATGTGGAAAAGAATGTAACTCATTAGAGACAGATAGGTCTTGTTTTGACTTCCTTTTCTGCTGCTTTATTATCTGTGTGATCTTGGGCAGTTAACCTTCCTTGGTCTTAGTCTTCTCAGCTGTGAAAGGGGATCTCTATCTCAGAGTACTGTTGTAAAATTTCAATGAGATAATGCTGAGTAAACTTAAAGCGCTTGTAACAAAGTAGACACTCGTAACTCATAGTGTGGTGGCCGCTCTGAGATGTCACCTATGGCTCCACCTCCTGGTATTCACACCTCTGCCCAGTTCCTTCCCATGTTGCACCTGAGTTGGTTTGGGTGACAATAAAATATAGCAGAAGTATCACTTCTGAGATTAGGTGATAAAAAGATTGTTTTCATTTGAGGTTCTCTGTCTCTTTCCATATCACTCACCATGGGAGAAGCCATGTTGTTGCAGTCCCAGCGAGAGGCCCGTGTGCTGAGGAACTGAGGCTTCTTGCCAACAGATCTCTGCTTGAGCTTGGAAGCAGATCCTCCAGACTCAGTCAAGCCTCAGACAACTGCAGCCCCAGCTGACACTGACTGCGGTCTTGTGAGAGACCACGAGCCAGAACCACTGAGCTAAGCTGCTCTTGAATTTTTGACCGACCTAAACTGTGAGGTAACATGTATCAATACTTCTCCTTTAAGCCACTAAGTTTGGGTTAATTTGTTTTGCAGCAATCAGTCACTAATACACATAGTCATCATTTTGAAGATCTGGGAAGTGAGGGTTAAAATCTAAACTAAGTTAGGACTAGTGGTCAGGGTTGAGAATTTGAGGTGGGTTTGGGAGTGAGAAGGAAGTTTAAGCACTGATTTCCTAAGCCCGTTTATACTTTGTTATCTATTGGAGGGCTCTAAGCCGGGAACTCGTAACTGGTGTGTTGTGAATTGGGTATATAGAGATATTGACTCTTCTCAGTCCTTTGGTAGTTCGGTGAGGTCTGGGGAGGCTGGATTCTTGGGGCTGGTCACCTCTGGTCACTAGAAGGCTTCTTCCTTTATGCTTGTGTTTCATACAATATTATTATTTTCTGGATGTGCCGTCTTGTGAAACAGTTGGACAGCACTGACATTTATAAGACCAGTATATATTTGCTTTGGGTACAGAGATATGAGACCAATAACTTCATATAAAACATGAATTGTGAAAGTTGGACTAAGTCAGGATCAGAGTCCTCTGGTCCCCTAAGGTCTATAAATGGGGATTCAAAGATCCCATAAACAACATGAAATTTTATTCTGGGTGTGTCTGCTGCTGTGCTGTCATGTGTGTTTATATATTTCTCAGAGGCCAAGTTTTATTCCTTTTAGCAGATAAGTCCATAAGCCAAAAGAGATTAAGGGCCACCACAGTACATGCTTAATAAGGCCCTTTCCAGCTCTTAAATTTCTAGAATTCTAGATCTAATGGGATTGGGCTATAGAAGATCACTTTCTCATTCAAGGTCAGACAGAGCAACTATAAAATTCTAGGGTAAACACTTTGGGACCAATTTTGAGGCTTGTTATGTTTTCTCATAGTGTAGGGTTAAGAGTATGAGCTCTGGATCCACACTGCCTGGATTTGACTGAGTGACCTTGGGGAAGTGACTTAATCTTCCTGTGCCTCAGTTTCCTCAATTATACTAGCAATTCTATCCATTACACAGGATTGATGTGATATTACATGAGCTATCCCATGTAGGGTGCTTAGAACTATGCCTGCCTGGCATGTATTCAGTGCTCAATAATGTTGGTCGTGATTATTATTATTGCTTCTGGCCCCTGGATCCAAACTTCCTCCTAACTGCTTGAATACTTGAAATCAGATTGGATTAAGTCTTACTGCCTCCACAGCGGGACTGGGTTATTGTGGCCCAAGGCTGCGACTCTGCTGTCCCTTTCCCTTCTTTTGCTTGAGGAGGTATCTCCCTAGAAGACAGATAAATCTTTGGTAGTTATTTGTTCATTTTACCCACACTTGGCAAGAACAGGCGGAGGCTGTTGTTGACCTCTATAGGTCTCAAATTCTTCTTTGTAAAATGAAAGGGTTGGACTACATGACTTTTAAGGTCTCTTTCAGTTATAGTAATCTGTGAATTTATGAATAATAGAGAGAATGCATCGGTAGGTGACATTAGCGGTAAAGTGGAGTAAGGGGTAACCAGTACAACTGCATTTTCGAGTTTAAAAAAATGCTCTGGACATTTCGATGAAAACTTGGCTTCCAACGCTATCTAAGAATATATCACATATGAAACAAATCTAATTTCTGGAAAGATGAGAATTATCTTAGTAATTATGTTATTAAAACTTTATTAGATTTTGATACAAAATTCCATGTTCTATGTCATGAGGATTACCTATCTATACCTATGTCTATGCCTCCATATGCATATAGTTATATACAGCTACCATATTAAAGAAAATTTAAAACATTGTTCATGAACAAATTTAATTTGCTGAAACATTAATAATATTAAAATTAATATTTTCATCCAACAGTCTTACTTTTCATGTATTTTTTTCAAAAAGTAAAGCAACTGCTGTGGAAATGAAAGACTCAAATTGCTGAAAATGTGGCAGGGCCAATAAATAAAGTTTTAGGAAGGCAATTAAAAGATTATAAGTAAAAAGGAATACCTCAGATAAAGTAGATAACTTCAGCTTCCCTCTTGTCAGTATTACCATGGTTTAAGAAAATAATGCCACAAAACTGACAGCAGAGGTCCTCAGTCCCATAGTTTTTCAAGTCTATTGGAACTCTCCCTATGGCACTATAACAAACTGATTTCAGGGACTCATTTGCTCACTTTGGATAGCTTATCACAATGAATGGCCTACAAGCTTAAACTATTAATGGAAAAGAATATATTTAAATAAAAAATACATTTAATATGTACAACAGTGTATAATATGTTGGAAAACACTATACAGATACAAAAGAACAAGGGAGTAAAAGTGCAAGTTACATGTTTTTAAATAGTTGGTTAAAGGTAGAGAATGGTGAGGAAAAGACTAAACCATTATGTACAGGTCTCATTTTTTATCTTTTCAGCTTTATTCTTTCGTCACTTTGAACTATTACTATATTTCTGGGAGAAAAAGAAAACAAAAGTATTTATATAGGACCTTCTTAGGGTAAAACTTTGGAATAGTCCTTTTTCTTTCTTTTTTTTTTTTTTTTTTTTTTTTTTTTTTTTGCTGCAAAAAGCTTTATTGTTTCCATTTGGTCTAAGGCTTGAGAGAGGGCTCCAGGGTGATTAAAAAGCTGCCTAGTGGGCAGTGGTGTTTTAATTTAAACACCGGAGGGGATTTTCAAAGGCCGCTGGGCTCCAGAGGCTCCTAGTCGTGCTTGAGGCTAAGCCTTTGGAAGAGAACTCGCCCAGCTCCGCCTGGGGACCAGCCATTCTGAGGAGGTTGGTCAGGTGGTCACTATCTTCTTGATAAGTTTCACCTCCTCATCTAGGAAGTGGTTTCCAGGAAGTCACAGAGGTGGTGGTCTGGGGGGCAGAATCCAGGGCATGCAGATCCAAACGGGCCAGGTTTGGCTTCTTCTCCATAAGAATGGCAACTTCCATAGCATCCTGGGTTTTACGCCACTCATCTTGAGAAGGCGTCTCCACGCCCTGGAAGAGGGCACGGCAACTGCACTGTTTTTGCATTTTCAAGAGACGCTCCGAGCCCTCGTGCTTCTCCTCAGCCAATTCGTGGAAAAAGCGGCGTCCTCCCCCCGCCCCATTCTAAAGCCACATCATCACAGTCGAAATAGAAACCCAGAGAGAGAGGTAGGTGTAGGGGGCCCACAGATGCATGTTGACCAGGCTGTTGACAATGGCCTCCACCTTGGTGGAACAATTCTGACTAATCTGGGAGCTGATGGTTGATCGGTAAAATGGAGTTAAGCTCAAAAATTGGTATTGGCGTTCCCAGTGGCCAAGGATAGCTGAGTGGCTGATTCTGAAAGTTGTGACTGGAAAAAAGGTTGGAGGGTGGTCGAAGGCTGGAGCAAGGGGCATCCCTGGGTCTGTTCCGTCCAAACACTGTTGAAGCAAAAGACAGATACGTGGGACCCCTGAGCGCACCCCATGTGTTTTTCATTAAAGATGAATTTTAAAGAGGAAACAAAACAGAACTAGAAATAACTAATGGGAGTTTATTGCTGTCTGAAATAAAGTTCTTTGAGTTGCCAGTCCCCCTATTTCTTTTCTGTCTTTACACTGAGATATCACAGTAAATTCTCTTAAAGAGAAACTGTCAATAGGGTGACCACCAGAGAAACTTAGGCATCTCTTTTGATAGCCCTTACTAGTTTCCTGGTGTTGTGCTAGGCCTGTGTTGTGACAATATGTGCAAAATATCAAAAACCAACATCTTATCAGAAGAAGAAAATCAAACTTCAAGACAATGGTGAAGGCTCAGTCTTTTTGGGCCTCAGCTTCCTAATCTACATAATGCTTGAAGGTGTGGCTGTGTTTGTGGAGGGCATGAGTTAGGGAGGGCAGGTACACTAAAAGACCCATGAGTGGCAGGCAGATTGAGTAGATATTATCTCATGGCCAAGAAGCAACATAATAGAAGTCAGATACAAAGGAAGAAAAGATTCGAAGGATGAAATTATGATAAATACAGTAAGTCCCCTACATATGAACGAATTCTGTTCCGAGAGCACATTTGTAGGTCCAGTTTGTTAGTAAGTCCAACAAAGTTAGCCTAGGTACCCAACTAACACAATCAGCTATATGGTATTGTACTGTAATAGTGTTATAATATTTTTCACACAAAAAATACATAAAAAACAAACACAAAAAATAAAGAAAACATTCCTAATCTCACAGTACAGTACCTTGAAAAGTACAGTAGTACAGTACCACAGCTGGCATACAGGGGCTGGCATCGAATGAACAGTAACAGAATTACTGACTGGAGGAGGGAGAGGAGGTGGGAGATGGTAGAGCTGAAGGATCATCAGCAATAGGAGACGGAGGGCAAGCTGCAATTTCACTCACTCCTGATGTTGATGGCACAGGTTCTGGTTCCTTGCTGGATTCAATTCTATCTACCCTCTTGAAAAAACGATCCAGTGATGTCTGGGCAGTAGCTCTTTTTTTCTCGTCATAGATGGCATGGTAGCACTGGATTGCATTCTGAACGGCTGCTGCAAGCTTTGTGTACCGTTCTATGTTTGGGTCCTGTGCCTCAAAAACTAACAGTGCCTCCTCAAGTAAAGAAAATCCCCTTTCCATTTCCTGCATCATGAAGCTCTTTGGTTTTTCAGTTACTTCTTCTTCCTCTTGGCTCTCTTCGTCCTTTCTCTGGGCCTCCAATTCCATCAGGTCTTCATTAGTAAGCGTCTCATGTTGCACAGCAAGGAGTTCAATGAAATTGTCCTCTTGCAGATCTAGCTCCAGCTTCTCACTGAGGGTCACTAAGTTGCTGAAGACCTCTTTGGACTCCTTGTGCACTTTCTCAAATCCACGAAAATTGTGAACAAATTGCAGGCAAAGTTCTTCCAAACCCCATTCATGGTGATGGCCGTAACCTCACACCAAGCAAATTCAATGGTTTTTACAGATGTTATAGTCCTTCCAAAATTGTGGTAAGGTTTTTCCTGATTCGTCACTCACTTTTACTGCCTGACAAAACGTGTGACGTAAAAAATATTTCTTGAAAGTTGCTATAACTCCCTGGTCCATAGTTTGGATGAGCGATGAGTATTCAGTGGCAGATGTACTACTTTGATGTTGGGATGAATGTTGTCCATGAATGGGGGGTGGCCCGGAGTATTATTGAGCAGCAAAAGAATGCTGAATGGGATGTCCTTCTCCAAGCAATATTTCTCTGTGTCTGGGATAAAGTGGTGGAAAAACCAGTACTGGAAAATGGCCTGTGTAATCCAGGCTTTGGGGTTACTCTTCCACACAACAGGAAGAGAGTCCTTGGCTATGTTTTTAAGGGCTCTTGGTTCTCTGAATGATAAACTAAGAGAGGCTTCAGCTTCATATCTCGGGAGGAGGTATTGCCAGCAAACAACAGAGTTAGCCTATCCTTTGCTGCTTTATAGCCTGGCACCAACTTTCTTCCTTACTGATGTAACTTCATTCTGGGATCCTCTTCCAGTACAGTTCTCTCTCAACCACATTAAAAACCTGCTGGGGTAAATATGTGCCTTCATCAATAATTTCTCAAAGCATTTCAGGAAATTCCCGGGCAGCTACCATATCTTCACTCGCTGCCTTGCCACTTATGTTGTGAAGGTTGGCTCCAGCCTTGAACCGATGAAACCAGCCATGGCTGGCATTAAAGACGTGCCCTCCGATTCTTTGCCGTGTTTCTTCTTCAAGACTTCATAAAGGCTTTTAGCTTTCTCTTGAATGAGCATTAAGCCGAGTGGGACTCAACGCTGACACTGATCCTGCATCCACACTTGGAGAAGTTTCTCCATCTCCTTTCCACACTTCTTCGATATTACTGTCGACATCATTGGCACAGCAGACTTCACATGTTCTATGATCCTGTCCTTGTTTTTCAGAATCGTGCCCATGGTTGAACGATCCACGTTATGAGAACGAAAAACTTCTACCATCTTTTCGCCTCTCTCCACTCTCTCAATTATTTTCACTTTTGTTTCCATCATTATTGCTTGGCACTTTTTAGCAGTACCAGCTACATCACCGTTGCTTCTACGCTTGCTTCCGGACATTGGGCTTGAAATAAAGATACTGTACTACTGTACTCTATACAGTACTGTACAGTAAAGTACACAAAAGCACAACCATTTGTAGAGGATGCACCCATTTGACAATGTACGCCAGACACGTGAACTAACTTACGTGACTGGACATGGGAACGCATGTTCGCATCTTGGAAAATTTGCAACTTGAAGGTTCGTATGTAGGGAACTTACAGTAACCTCAAAGTAAGAGAAAAGAGAAAGATTCTAAGCAACTGTCTTCTCATTTTCTAAAATTTTTCTTGAGGTTGTTTGCTTATGTTTTCTTTTTTTTGATATTCTGTATTCCCTATATGTTTTTTGTGACCCCTGGCTCCCTTGAGAATTAGAGAGTCTTTAGAAGTTAAACAGAGAAAAGCTAATAATAGGAATATGGGACACATATTTGGCCTTTCTCAAGGGTTGATCTAGGAGACTCTAAGTATCTGAAAACTAAGCAGCCTTTTCAGATTAAAAAAAAAAAAAAGACTTTTGCAAAAAAGGGCTGGGTAAAACTTAAGCAAATTCATGGCAGCTTTTACAGCAAGTAAACATCTCTGGAGAAGGACTTGTTTATCTTACTTCCTTCACCAGCAAGAACAAACTGAGTGGGAAAGAATAACCAAAAGAAATGTTGTCATTTTTAATCTGTTTGTTAAGTGTGATAGTCCATTTTCTTTCTAAAACTCAGGCTCTCAGATATTCTCAGCGGTACATGGAATGATCTGAGTAACTAATATTCATGTACACAATGATTTAATAGCCATATCGATGCATAGAGGTCTTCAGGGCTGGTTGTCAAATGCTTTGGTTTTACATAAAGATGTCTGGAGCATATGTAGTGTTTTATTAATTCAAATATTGCATGTACATAGCACAGCATCTTTCCAGTGCCTTAAAAATGCTGCCCAGGTGTACATACTTTATTAATCTTTATGTCTTTTTTCTCATAAAGCTCTTTATGTGCTACTATTTATTTAAGGAATTCCATTATATCCAATGTTCCTACGAACACTATTTAGACCTCTGAATAGTAATAACTATCTCTAAAATATTTGTTGACCAAGTGAAAAATAAAATAAAGTGAAATTATTATATAACATATTGGAAAGAGTTACACAGAAACTCATAAACATGGCTGTTTTATATATCAATACAAATTAGATCTTGGAGTATATTCAACCATATTATAGAACCATTAAAGTAACATTTCATTAGATTCAGAAGCTCCTATGTGTTATTTTGCACATATATTCTCATGTATTCTTAAATTTTCTTTATATGGTAAATGAATCTATAAGTTTCGTGACTCATATTGATAGATTATACTTCAATTCTATGGCTGTTAGCCTAGTCTGGTTTGGTATTTTTCTGTGATTTGGTAAAGTTGAGGGCAGTGGATTTTATTGTTTCCATTTTTCTCTCTCTAAGCAACAACAAATATCTTAAAATATGAAATAAAAAAATTTATCCCTTTTTTACTGACTAAAATCAAATAATATAAATCAGACTACCCATTGACAGATCAAATCTGAGACATTCATTGATCAAGAGCCATAGATGCTCTGGCTTCTAATCTAGTGTGGTGATTACTACTAGGGAAAAAGAAAAGCCAGGGGAGCTGACCAGTGTCCCTAAGGGACTGGCACTGGAAATGCCAGTGCTAAACATTAGCCAGGGTATGACAAGAGCTATTTTATAGTTCCTTCCTTACACATATAAATGTTATGGGACACATCCAGAACAGAATATAACAAAAATTCTGAAATTAGTTTTAAGAGGTGCATTTAGAAACTTGAAAATATAATTCATAGAAACCAAGAAGCTCAACCATTTGTTTTCACATATTTCAGGGTCCTTTACTCCTGTTTAGTTCCTAGGTGATGAGTTACATACATTCCCTTAATCTTTCTCACCTCGTTAGTTTTCAATTTTGCACATCAAATGTCTTCAATGGCAATTCCTTCTTTTCTATAGAGAAATGCTGACATGCTCAGGCTAAGTTATGGAGAAAAACTGACAGGGGAAAGAGATGGAAGAAAAACTAACAGACAATTTCTTCTCCAAGGCAACTTAACTGGCAAAGAGGTGGATTGATTCCTAAATCCCCACATTGGGGCTAGACTTTGGCATTCTAGAAAGTGATGGTGGTGGAAAAATGTGATCTTCTGGTTATGTTAAAAATAGAAATACATTTTATTTATTTATTTATTTTGCTCTCTAATACATTTTATTTTATTTATTTATTTTTTAACATCTTTATTGGGGTATAATTGCTTTACAATGGTGTGTTAGTTTCTGCTTTATAACAGAGTGAGTCAGTTATACATATATATATGTTCCCATATCTCTTCCCTCTTTGTCTCCCTCCCTCCCACTTCCCAAAATGAGCATCTTCTGATGCTCATTTTGAATGGGAAAAAAAGCCCCTTCAATTTTGGTGAATTATGTTAGTAAAATGTTCTCATTACTTTCTGGTTTAACTTCGTTTCATTTTAATGTCTTAGAACAATTTCCTGGGCTCTGCCTCTGCTCTCTCTCTCTTCAGTAGTCCCCAACACTCATTACTGATGCTAAATGAAACAGGAAGAGGCAATGACACTGTGATAGCAGCATATTTTCAGTTCCTGTGTCTCCTATACACTGTACTTTCTAATTTTCCTACACTTGGGTTCTGAATGATCTAATTCAAAACCATAATTTTTATTCTTACTTGGAGCTTCTGTTATGAATACTTAACTTCCATAACCCTAAAAGGTGAGCAGGACAGGCCAACTGAGGGTAAAAAATCAGTATGGCACATTAATGTTACTTCCTTAAGCCTAAGAAATTAAAATGATCTTTCTCCTCCTCGGGAGCTAATCAAATCACCTAATACTAAAGTGCCCACTAAGCAGACTTTTTCAAGATAAAAAATTCTCCAAAATCCATAGAACTGACTTTCTTTTGGGAAAAAAAAAAAAAAAAAAATGTTGTTCTCTCTCAAAGTCCACTATCTGCAGTTTTGTGACATTCCCCCCAAACGCAGAAGGGCAAACAACTTGCAAAAGGAAATCTGCTTTTCCTTCTAACCACAGTAAGGTGATTTGGTTCCCAACAGTAACTGCCTGTTTCTAAGATATATGCCTATCATGTCATAGTTTAGGCTCTTTGACTATCCTGTGAAAGTTTCTTACGTTTCTCCATTTATTCTTGCTTCATATGATATTTATGCCCTTATGACCCCCAGTAAAGAGGAAACATGAAACAGCCAAAATCTCTTATAATCAGATAAGGTAACAACTCCTTTCAAGAAGCTCCATATCATAAAACATTCTCATTGTCTAGTGTGTTCAATTACAAATGTGTCTTACTTTAGAATGTAAAGAATGCCAGTGTATGTGTGATACTGTAAAATAATTTTTCCACTTCCTATTGTGTATCAGATTATAATAAAAGTAACTTTTAATTTAGCTGTATGTATTTTAAGATATTATTCACTTATTTTGATTCAGGGGATTTCTTCTGAAAAATGTTTCCCACTTTGATATTATCATTGAGATCCGTTCTCTCACAGAACATAATGTCTTACTGCATTGTAATGGGATAAAAATGAAGGAAGAACAAAACGTCTTATAATCTGGACCAAATATTTCATATGTTTATTACTTACGAGAATAAATATCAAAACCTCAATTTTTGAGTCTTCTACTAAAACCATCTTGAAAATATAACCAGGGTCACAACTTTTTATTCTTAAAATTATTCTGGGCTGTCCTGCCTGTTGTACCCATGCAATGGGACTACAAATGGGGTTTAAAAAAGATCAGAAACTCAAAATAATTGCTTGGCAAATAAAAAACAAAATTTCTCATTAAGAGTCTTAGAAGTATTTGAAAGAGGAAGAAATATGCAATATCCTATAGAGGTGATAAAACCATCAGGCTACAAATTTATTGAAGAACTACTAAGTTATTATCACTTCCAACATTTCTGCTTTATTGTCATTAATATATACCATTCCCTCATTACCTGTAAACATCGGTCTGTTGTTGAATTTTAGTCTCTTGTAAGATAGTAAGATAGTATATAATAATAACAACTTATTCTCAGTTAAGGCAACAGAAGACTGACTTCAAGAAATAAGTATGAATCAATTTTATGAAAGTAGTTCCAAATCTTCAAATTAATGTTAGTGCAGGATATGTGTTGCATGGAATTATGGTATCAATTGTACTGGAATTGTTGCATAAAATTTATACAAACATAGCCTTAAGGAAAATGTAAACATTCTTAATACTTGACTCTTCATGATTAAAGCTTATTTCCCTCTTTGGTCTTATTACTGGTAACTATATTCTTGAAATCAAAGTTCCATTTAAATTGAACTCCCTTATGTTCTTGGAAAAACTCTCTACCTGCCCCACCTTTTGCCTATGCTGTGTTTTCTACCCAGAAAACTTTCTTTCATTCCCACCAACTATTTAGTTCCTACTTAACCTGGTTATTTCGGGATCAGTGTCTCATCTTCCAAATCCAGGTCAGTTGCCATTCCCGCTGCACCCTCTGGTGGTCATTTCCATATCCACCTAAGTTGACTAAGCCAATTCTGGTCAATTCATACTCTTTACACTAGTGAGTTTCAGAAAAAGGCATGTGATCCAATTCTAGACAGTAGAGCCAAAAGCAAATTCTGATGAAAGACTTCTAATACAGGGTTCCTCATTCACAAAATAGAGACACAGGAAAACATAGTGGCTCTTCTGTTTCAAAACACATTTTTATTATTGTGGTTACTGCTGTGGTCTTTGTTGATGTTAATTTTTTATATGATTCCTGGGACTATTCTTTCTATATTTTTAACAGCTGAAAGTTGAAATCAACCAAAGATGGAAGAATGAAGACCTGAGAAGAAATCAAGTATCTGTCCACATTGTTCTGCCAATGAATTTGCCAATGTTGAGGTCGATGTTAGCAGTCATTTAGCATTTCTCTTGCCCATCTTATATGTTTGCAGAATCTTCTACCTTTTGAAGAAGAGACTGAAACTCACTACCAAATCTGAAAAAGCCTCATATTCTCTTCTCTAGCCTTCCTTGTGTTGAGAGACATTTTTCTATGGATTTTTTGCATTCCTG
>NW_006797594.1:557157-558092 GCF_000442215.2 Lipotes vexillifer
TGCGGGAATCTCTCCGCTTTGCCCTCCGCACCCCTGTTGCTGTGCTGTCCTCCGCGGCTCCGAAGCTCCCCGCTCCGCCTCCCGCAGTCTCTGCCCGCGAAGGGGCTTCCTAGTGTGTGGAGACCTTTCCTCCTTCACAGCTCCCTCCCACTGGTGCAGGTGCCGTCCCTATTCTATTGTCTCTGTTTTTAATTAATTTTTTCTTTTGCCCTACCCAGATACGTGGGGAGTTTCTTGCCTTTTGGGAGGTCTGAGGTCTTCTGCCAGCATTCAGTAGGTGTTCTGTAGGAGTTGTTCCACATGTAGATGTATTTCTGGTGTATTTGTGGGGAGGAAGGTGATCTCCACGTCTTACTCCTCCGCCATCTTTCCACCGCCCCCCCAGAAATACATTTTAAAATGAAATTTGAGTTTTTAATTTTCATGTTAATATTTATTGCTGGTTCTCACTATATTAGATGGGCAAGAAGCATTATTCTGAAAACAAACCAAATGAAACAAAACAAAAGAAATACATTTTAAAATGAAATTTGAGTTTTTAATTTTCATGTTAATATTTATTGCTGGTTCTCACTATATTAGATGGGCAAGAAGCATTATTCTGAAAACAAACCAAATGAAACAAAACAAACTACAAAAAGCTTACAACTTTTTATGATTGTGTTAAGAATGTTTACAGTGAGATAGAGACAAGTACGGTGGACCAGTATCTAGTTCAGATGATGATGATGATTATGGTGATGGTTTTAAATCATATTTATGTCATTCTGTCAGTAACTCAACACAGATATTTATGTGAATAAGGTGACTGCTGTATTGTCCTTTTGATAAAGGACCAGTTAGTAAATCTTCTCCTTCTCCTAAAATTATTTTTTCCATTGAGTAATTATTATTTCTATTTTTTTTTTTTTTTTTTTTTTTTTTTTTTTTTTTGG
>NW_006797594.1:558190-590345 GCF_000442215.2 Lipotes vexillifer
GGCCCAGCCGCTCCGCGGCATGTGGGATCTTCCCGGACCGGGGCACGAACCCGTGTCCCCTGCATCGGCAGGCAGACTCCCAACCACTGCGCCACCAGGGAAGCCCTACTTCTATTTTTTGAAAATAAAGTGTAAATTATAATCTCTATCCAATGCCATACTAACTTTGCCAGGAGGAAAGGCTGAAATCAAAGAAGGGTTAAATTTAACATTTGTTAAATAAGCATCAAGTAAGATATGGTGGTTTATGGGATGAACTCACTGGTAAGCGTGTCTAACATATTGCTTCTGTTTTTATTCAGATCTTGTTCCTAATAAATGGCAAATAGTGGCAGTAAGGCTGAATCTCCTTTACAGCATTTTTTGGATGGTTGGGGAGGAATCTGGGAGGGGGTTGGCCCACCTTATGATCTGACTGTTTTGGGCTGTGATAATAGAGGAGGTAGACAGTTACAGAGGAAACCAAATACTTCGGAAAAGGAAGGTTCTGGTGACCATAAAAGATAGGAAGCTCATACATTATCAGTCCATATATTTGCCTCTCTCCATAATTTTGCCCTTCTACCTTTATCTAAAATATATGAGGAATTACTTGGGCCATAATATTGATAGTTCTAATTTCAAAATGGATTGTTTCACAGTGCTAAGGCTTACAAAGTAGTTAGGGTTGGCAAGGGGTTGGTGGAAAAGGATATATTTGTTTATAAGCTCTTTTCTGGGCTTCCCTATTTTTTCATTTTAGAAAATATCACAATAAATATTTTCTCCCAGACTTATTTTTTTCTTGTTATTTAAATGTTAAATCAGTATTAATATACAAAAATATTTTATTTACAATTTCACTTAATTATAAATTTACATTAACTTGAAGAGGGGCTTAACTAAAATGTACCTTTCTTTATATTTTCAATGAAAAAAATGTTTTCTAAGGAAATTAATAGTAAGTGAAATTTCAATGGCACATCTATCTAATTTGGTCAACTAATTGTTTTCAGACAGTTTTGAAGAACTTTGAACATAATATTATGTAATTGTTATTTATGAAGTAAAAAAATTTGATTTCACATACTTTAATAAAAGCATTCTTATCTATTCATTAAAGGAGGATTTTAATGTTGGGTAGCTCTGTTAATGCAGACAACTGGAATAATAAAGCCATACATTTGAAATCATGCTACATTTATTATTAAATATATAAAATGATGCTTTTCATTAGACAAAATCATTTCTTTTGCAAGTAATAAAAACTTGATAAAGTTTTACAGTATTAGTTTTTCAAAAGATGGTAAAGGACAAGGAAGGTTTTAAAACAGTTAAAAGAGATCAATTTATTCTTTCATTAAACTCCTTATAGTTAAAAAGATTACATTAGAAGTTACTTATACATGCTGAAGTTATCTTGGCAAAATATTTTAAAAAATCCCTAGAGATTATGTAATTGCTGGAAGTGTGGGTACTTTGATTGTTTTTTAATAGAAAACACTCTATGGTATAAAAATAGTATCTACAGTGCAGTAGTACAAAAATACTATAATAGTACAAAATCATATTAATTAATCTTGTGACATTGATTGAGTCACTAAGCATCTCTGAGTCTCAATTTCCTAATCCTTAATATGAATAATTTGGACTGAATGATCTGTAGGGTTACTTACAATTCTACAATAATCTATATCTATAATATTACTATCATGTAGCCTCAAAGAACATTAGTATCATGTAATTTTGAAGAGTGTGTTTATTTAAAATAGTAAGACTTTTGGCATATGACTTTAATCACAAGGTTAATTTGTTAAATCAAAACATTTGTTTTGAGGAGACTATGGAACTTGCATGACTGTTACCATTCAAGGAAAAGATACTTTATTCCCTAGCAGAGGAAATGATATGTTATCTGGAATTTTCCTTCTGTTGTTGACACTCACATTTTAGGGACACCTGAAGAAACCAAAGTGGCTTTTTACTACTGGTTACAATTGGTGTTTATAGTACCAAGGGATGTAACCAGTTTTTCTGAGTGAGATGTTCAATACTTTCTTTCCTGCACGGAACATTTTAAAAAGCTTGCTTGGAAAAGAAGTTTATTTTTCATACAGTAGCTGGTGATCCTTTTGAAATGGAATTATGTTCTTGTTGTCATGGCAACATAGGATTCCATGCTCCTGTTTTTCTACAATGTATATTTCTCTGCGTCTGGGTGTTTATAAGTGTTTTATTCATTGGTGGCAGTGTGGTTACTAGCATCAAGAAAATAGATTAGCCAGATGACATCTATGGTGCCTGTCATCTTCGAATTTCCACGATATATTAAGCATTCCAAAGAAGGTGATTATGGTGCCTATTTTAGGAGGGAGGTGGGATACTAACTTGTACTTTCTATATGAATCAGTGTGTTTAATACAGTGCCTGTAAGAAGCAACTCCCATATTTCAGTGGTTTATCACAACAAAGGATTTTTTTTCTTGCTTATGTCAGATGTGGACAGGGCAGATCTCCACCAGAAGGTGACTTGTCTTTGTTGACCCTTAGAGGCTATGGAGTCCTCCACTCTCTTTCATCTGCCTGTCTAAGAAGCAAAGAGAAAACATGTGGGATCATACAGGTTGTTTGACAGACAGTTTTGGAAGTGGTGCACATCAATTCTGCACACATTCTACTGGCCAGAACCCAGTGATATAGCCCTAACTAGCCACAAGGGAGGTGGGGTTTGTACAGAGGCCCAGAAAGAGAAAATGGGATTGACAAGCAGCCTGTATGCCTTTTTGTTTACAAATGTTTTATGTTTAATTGGAATATCTTTGGAAAAATTTAGATCTCTCTATTTAAAATTCACTTTGAATGATAAACAGGTGGTAGCTGATATATTAATTAAAATTTATCCTTGTTGCTTTTTCATGAAAGGCTTATTCACTTTTCCTTTCTTTCTAATTTAGGGTATTCTGAATAAGTTCTTAATAAGTTAGGGTATTTTTAATAAGTTCTTATTCTGAATAAGTTAAGTTCTTATTTATATATTTATTGCTACCTTAGGATCTGACTTTAATTATCAAGCTCTTTGCTTCTGTTGAAGAGAACTCCATAACTTAATGTAATAATGTAATAACATAATGTAATAATCATAACAGGACTTTTGTAATTCCTTGGAGGCCAGGTGAACTTCATTTGAAGTAATCTGAAGTAAATTATTTTGCTATGAAATATCACTTTTAGTTTAATTATCTGGTAATACCAAAAAAAGTTCTTGATGATCTATTTGCTGTTCTTTGCATGTGCAGTGAGTATGTAGCCATGTGTGACCAATTAAAGGTGTCCTCAAATTGTTTGACCCTTCTTCATTGAGGAGTGGAGCCTGTGGCCCCTCCCCTTGAATCTGGGTGAACTCTGTAACTGCTTAGACAATAGAATATGGCAGGGTCGATGCTGAGCCAGTTTTCAGGCCTACACCTTAAGAAAATGGCAGCTTCCACTTTTGTGGAATAGACACGCTTGGAATGAAGCCACCATAGTGTAAAGCTTAAACCACATGTAGAGATTATGTATAAGAGCATTGGATAACAGCTCCATTGACCTTCCATCCTGCAGCCAGTATCAATTGTAAGCCATGTGAGTCAGCCATTTTAGATGTCGGTCCAATAGGGCCTTTACATAAATTCAGCCACAGATGCTTGCCCAATGCAATCAATGAGAGACTCCAAGCAAAAACTGTCTGGCTGTTCCAGCCAAGTCAGGGATGTGGGGGATCATAATAAATTGTTGTTTTATGTGATTATAAAAAGCTGGAACATTATATTTTTCTTTCTTAGGATTTGCTTTTGTTGGAAAAGCTTCCGATATCACAAATTTTCAGTAACCCCTGAATATGGTTGAACAGCCTTTGGAGAAATGAACATGGATTGCATTTTTTTCTATCAATATCTGTCTATCTATCTAACATCTTTTTATGTTAGCTGCCAGCTGGGACAAGTGGGTAGATTAATATTTGAGTCTGAGTGACATTACTAAGGACTGGCTTCAATAAGATATTTCTCAGGGTTGGCAGCAGACAATATTCTTACAGTTTTCTGGGTCACTGTCATAAACTAGAATTCTAGAACATAGTAATTTAGTTTAAGGGAACATCAAGCTCACTACTTTGTCCCTGGTGGAAGTGTCAAAATATAATTGGTGTCCTCAGGGAAAAACTGCACACTTGAAGCTGTGCAAGGAAAAGAAGATACAAACATTTATTGGTCAAATAACATGAATGCAGGAAGGCTAAACTGTGTGTCAGTTATAATTAGCTGATTCCTTATATTGCATGACTTGCAAGAGCCAGCAGGAAAAAATTACCTTAACTACTTCCCTCATATAGGAGTCTAAATCCTGAAATGTCACCATCTCAGATTCAGTCGTTTGTGTTCATTTCCCCCCAAAACCTCCATTAAAATGTGAATATTCTTTGAAGAATGCGACTTGAAAAAACTCATACTCGGGTATTAAAGATTTTCAGATATAATCTTTCTCCTACAGGGAGAAGAATTTTCAAAGTGTCTTGTTGTTTAAAGAGCCTTTAAAGAGTTGGTGTTGTTCTTGGGAAGATGCTGAGTATTGGAATAGAGAAAAAGGAGAGGTGACATAAATTGCATACTTCATAATTTTATCTGAGCTTATGCTAAATGCACTATGTACTTATAATTCTATATATGCCATATTCTGCTGATCTCCTTTGAAGTCATATGCCCTTTGAGGCAGGTTCATGTATTGTACATATATTATAAAATAGTAATTTTGGTAAGTCAATAGCATTTATTACAACCTACTGTTAACTGGTAAGCATTCCTTTTATCAGCCTTATTCAGGGTCATATGTAAATTTATGGAAAATGACAATATGAATTCCTAATAGAACAGGATAGTGCTTTCTTCAACAGGTGTATACTTAGAATTATAATTCTTTTGGTAGTTCCTTAATGTATTATGCATGAATGGGTTATAACCTAAGAGAATAGTTTTTCCAGGTAGTATAGCTAAAATAATATCACTGGCAGACTCCCCTCACTTCTACCATTCCATTTTTTCTTTCTTTGGGAGCAAATAGCTATCTAGTTAGAGAATACATTTCCCAGGATTCTTTTGGTCAAGAGTGCTCATAAGTCTAAGTTATCACCAGTGGAATGGGAATAGAAACGGTGTGGAAAACTTCAGACTCATTTGCTTAAAAACAAAAAGAAATATTCTAGATTTCCTCTCTTTTCCCCCTTCTCATGAGTAGGAATATAATGTGTTTGTGACCCAGCTTCACCCATGCAGATGAAAGTAATACCTTAGGGGAGTGGTAGAGCAATAAGATGAAAGAAACCTATAATCCTGAAGGACCTTGTGTAACAGAACTACCCTATCAAACTTGAGTCCTCCACTTGGGATTGTTATATGAAAGAGAAGTAAATTATATCTTACAAAAGCCACTGTTTTTATCTCTTTGTTAAAGTACCTTAGCTTTTACTGTAACTAATATACCTAACCTTTTATGCTTGAAATAAATATTTTCTTCTGTGAAAGAGCTCAACATATAGCCTAGTGCATGTGATGCTTAATTGTCTCAGTAACTCAATGATGCTAAAAAAAGGTTCTGAAAAGATGCACTTGGTTGAATGCTTTCATAAATGTAATCATATAACTGTATGTACGTGTCCCAGTGAATGTCTAATTCAGGATGTAGACCCATTGAGAAGGCATCAAATTTCTTCCTGTCAAAATATTTTTTATTTTTGTTGTTCACTTATTTCTTTAAAACTTAGAATTCTAAAGCTGCTTAATATGTGTATCTTTCATTCCCTTATTGTGTCCTTAGTTCTAAGTGCTAGAAAAATCAAAGAAGCATTGGCTCTGATTTGAAGGCGATCGTGCTCTTGTCTGTTTTGATAAACATCATCTTCCAGAACTCAGAACACTGCCTACTGCATGGGGTGCTCAATGAATATTTGAAGACTGAATGATTATGGTAGTGGATGAGAAAAGACATATAGAAAAAGGCTTAGTAATACAAAGCAGGGTTGGAATGACAAGTGGCCTTGAAATAAGAGTTGTGGAGTTTAGAAGAGTGAGGGTTCAACCATAGAGGAGAAGCTCTGAAGGATGTATGAGGTTTATCTGGAGAGAGTTCTTGTTGGTAACTGGGGACAAGGACAGATAATATGCTCAAAGTTAAACGTAATATAGATCATCTCTGTCCAATGGAACCTTCTGTGATGATGGAAGAGTTCTATATCTGCACTGTGTGATATGGTACCAACTAGCTACATATGGCTACTGAGTACTTGAAATAAAGCAAGGGTGACTGAGGAACTGAAATTTTAATTTTATGTAATTTCAGTTGATTAAAATGAACATTTAAATAGCCACATAGCTACCATATTGAGAGCACACGTATAGATAATTCAAGTATAAGGGTGTATGAACAAAGATTTAGGTATGAGAATGAGCCAGGTAAGTTTTGGGCTTAGTTGAGTACCTGAATTCACTAACTAAAGTGCTGGAAGTAGGATTACTGAAGTATAAAATTCAAAATAAGGCTGCAGAAAGATACATGTCTTCACATCCCATCTGGAAACTGCTAAGATGCTATTGGATTTGCCATAGGACTGCTTTGGTTGAATACACACACACACACACCTATGGCTTTGAAATGAGAGTTATTTATTGAAAGATATTGAGAAAACTAAAGAGGTGGTTAAAGTTTTAAAACTGAAGTCTGTGTTTTCTCCCTTTTAAATTCAAGTTACTAGCTTTTAAAGAATATAATTCTGAGATTGTATACATCAAGATATCTAAATTCCAATTACAGGAGTTTTCCTAAAATCATTTATTTCATGGAAAGCCATGAGAAGCAAGCTGGACATGCAAGCTTGCAGCATTCTTTTAATCTAAATATTTTCCAGGAAATTGTATGTGAAAATAGAATCTAAAATGTCTTCCCTAAATCTAGTATAATTTATTTGAAAGTTGTACATTATTTGTGTTGATTTGCCCGAAGAGAATTTTTTTTTTTAATCCATAGTAAGTGCTGGTAGTTGAAGTGTAGTGAACACAATTCTGAAATGTCTTATATATAGCATGTTCTATTTTGTGCATTTATGTGAGAAAAAGAGAATTGAATGAGAAGGGAAGATGGAAATGAAGAAAGGAAAGATGAGGAAAAAACAGGACAGAGGATGTATTTACTGACTTATTTGATGGAATATTTAGTTATATTGAATATTTGAGTCCAATTTCTGTTCTCCAGATGCACGCAAGTGAAATGGAACAGCAGCAAGACCTCTCTAAACTGAGGAGTATCAGAATGTGATAAATCTCTCTCCCAGTTGTCGTGGTGTATGGCGTAGTGTAAGCAATGTTCAGTCTCTGTGATATGAGAAAAGAGAATTGGATGGGAAAATAGAGAGAATATTTTTTCTTCCACATATTGAGGTCATTTTATGAGATGTAAAGACAGAAATGTTTCTGGGAGGCATTCTGCTCATTCCCAGAGAGCTTTTATCGATCTACCATAAAAAGCCAATTTCTACTTTCATATGTGTAGAGCTCCTATTGAGGTCAAAGGTAAAGGACACACCCGGATCCAAAAGGGATGTTTTGGCTTGAATTTTCTAAAATAAATTTCAGCAGAAAAAAAGTTAATATGAAATATTAAGCTCAGAAGATACATTTCACACACGGTGATATCTCTGTAATGTATCTTTCCTCTGCAGGAAACTTGATCCACTCTATATTTGTTTTGAATTGCTCTGTCCATCTATCTCACTTCCAGAGATCACCTTTATTCCCCTACTCAGCCATTTAAGGGAAAAGACAGAAAAGAAAAGACCTAACACAAAGGCTGCCAGAAACTTGAGTTTTTAATTTGTAACTGTTTGTTTTACTGGAAGTAGTAACTGTTGAGTAGTTTGGGGCAAGCTACGTTTAACTCTTCGATATTCAGATTTAGCAATTCTATCATCCCTGTCAGTTGTTGGTGAAAAAATTCAATAGGGCTTTTTGTGTTGCTATTTTAAATTAGAAATATATGTGGTTTAAGCAAAGTCTTCAGACTAGCTTCTATGCTCTTCTATTTGCAATCTTGCTTTCATTCATATTAGAGCAGTTATTAGATGCTTACTGTGTTAAAGATATTCTGCAAGTCCCTTTGTGAGGAAGAGTTTTGCGGCTGGAGTAAAATCAGTTTCCTTAAGAAGTCCTAGGAAAAATTTTGATTTATTGAGTAATTTTACTTTCAATGAAACATATTTCTGAATATTTAATTGATTTTCTACATAGAAATTTATCTCCCATCATGCTGGCACGTTTATATTTCTTTAGAATATAAAAAATTTACTGATTCCTTAACAGACAGTCCAGCCCTGACTCATGGGGCCATCTGTTCTAAAATCTGAATCTGTAGAAGGGCTGTGGACATTCTTATGACACTTTGACATTGTAGTAATTGAATTACTGTCTCCTGGGGAGAGTAATGACTCCTTTACTCTGAGTCTTCTGAATAGTAAGCTGGGGACGCTATATCCAGGTTGGAAGAAAAGGTTCTTAGTATTTCTGATGAAGTTGGGAACTGCAGCATTATGTGCAGAGTCAAGAGCTCACTCTAAAAACTGGCTAGGTGTGTGACTTAGGATTATGATGATTCACCTTGTTGTTTCCTAAGCACAAGTTGGACTTAATTGGGTTTAAAGTACATCCCACCATAATCTTGCTCCACTAGTCACCTTCCATTAGCAAGGTGCTACTGACAGTGGCTCTTCACAGTGTTAACTAAGGGGTTCATTTGTCTTTGAGTGTATGTGTGTGTATATATGTGAATTCACACCTTCTCTCTTAATTTTGAACCATTTGAAACAAGCCAAACCTTCCTTGTGTCCTTTCTTCTACCCAAATTTCTTCTTGACATTTGAATTCCTATATGTACCATTGAAAGTTAATAAAAATATTCAGTTATTTTGAGAAATAGGACAAGCTAAATTTTTACATATGTATTTAATTTTTTCAAAATGGAAATTCTCAATTTTACACAAAAGAAGAGAGAATAGTATAATGAACTTATACCTAGCTTCAAAAGTTATCAACTTTTGGCAAGTGTTTTTATCATTTTATCTTGCTTCTCTATTTTAAAGCAAATCTGAAACATCATACCCTCTAACTACACTGATATACATTTCTAATCTATAAAGAGAAATTTAAAATGTAACTATTACACAGTAATTATTTCTAACAATTTTACCAATTGATTTTTCATATTATTTATAACTAGCCCTTATTTAAGTTTTTCTGATTATCTCAATGATGTTATTTTGCTGCTCGTTTATTCAAATCAGGTTCCAACAAGGTCTATAGTGACATTTAGTTATTATGCCCCTAAAGTCTCTTATTCTACTAAAGTCTTCCCTCATATACCACTTTTTGTTTCTTTTTGTAACTGACTTGTTGGAGAGACCAGTTCATCTGTCCAGTAAAATGTTCTGCACTCTGGATTTGGCTGATTGTGTCTTTGTGGTGTTGTTAAATGACTGCTCTATGCCCTGTGTGTCCTGGGTACTCTTCACTAGAGCTAGAGGCGTTATGAGATTCAGATCCATATTTCGAGGGAAGGATACTTCATAGTGGCTACTGTGCACTTCATATTGTATTACATCATGAAGCATATTCTCCTTTGTTGACTAACATTTAATGACATTAAGGTTGATCAGGGCTTCCCTGGTGGCGCAGTGGTTGAGAGTCCGCCTGCCGATGCAGGGGACACGGGTTCGTGCCCCGGTCCGGGAAGATCCCACATGCCGCGGAGTGGCTGGGCCCGTGAGCCATGGCCGCTGAGCTTGCGCGTCCGGAGCCTGTGCTCCGCAACGGGAGAGGCCACAACAGTGACAGAGGCCACAACAGTGACCGCGTACCACAAAAAAAGAAAAAAAAGATTGATCAGTTGGTTCAGGTGCAGTCAGTCTCAGCCCTCCATTATAAAGAAGAGCATATGGAAGCTTAAACTATGAGATAGCCTATTTACAGAATACCTTATAATTATAGCACCCATTGTTGATTTCTGTTTAGGTCTTCAATTAATTGTGATTGCAAAATGGTGATTTCCTTTTTTTTAATTAAAGTTTTTAATTTTATTATTTTACTTTATTTATTATTTTATTTATATTATTTATATTTATTTATTTTTATTTATTTTTATTTTATTTATTTATTTTTATTTTATTTTTTATTAAGTTTTTTATTAAAAACTTAAAAAAAAAGTCTTAAACCTATAGAAAACTTGGAACTACAGTACAGAAAATTGTTTTTTTCTTATATGTTTGAAAGTTGGCTGGTGATGTGATGCCCAGCCATCTCCTAATACTTTAATATATTTCCTGCAACAAGGGCATTCTACATAACCACAGCTCAACAACTGAAATCAGTAAATTAATACTGACACATTACTGTCATCTAATCTTGGACCACATTCAAGTTTTGCCAAATACTTCAGTAATGTCCTTAATAAGAAAAAGATCCAGTTCAGAATCTTTCACTGTCTTTAGTTATCATGCTTCTTTATTCTCCTTTGAAATGGAACAGTTTCTCAGTCCTTCCTTGACCTTTATGACTTTGACTTTCTTGAAGATTATAGAGCACTTATTTTATAGTATGTCCTTCAATTTGTGTTTGACTGGTACTTCCTGATGATTAGATCCAGGTTATGCATCTTCGCAGAAATATCACAAAAGTGATATTGTGTTCTTGTTCCAAACTATCAAGTGGCTCATGATTTTGATTTGTTCCATTGCTGATGATACTCACTTTTATCACTTGATTAAGGTAGTGAGTATCTGCCAGGTTTCTCCACTGGGAAGTTATTCTTTATCCTTTTGTAATTACTTAATATTTTATGGAAAGGTACTTTGAAACTATTTAAATATCCCACTCTTCATGAAAATTTCAACTTATTGTTATAGCAGTGTGCTATGTTATATTCTCCTGTTTTATTCAATGAGTTATAATCCATTAATATCATTTAAAATTTTGATATTCAAATTGATTTGGCCAGTCAGAGCCCCTTGAAAGGTGGCTCCTCTGTCCTTTTGACATGACTCCATTAATCTTTAAGCAGCTATCTATTTTCTGATACAAGATGATCCAGGCATATCATGACTTTTCATTGCCCAGGGGAAGAGAAAGAAGAGGTAAGAGGAAGAATCAAAAAGGTGATTTTCTAATTTGGTTATCCCTTCTATATATTTTACCTGGAATTTCTCTTTAAAGTCTTACCTCAGCCACTTTGTTATCCAGAATACTGTGCTTAATTTTGCTCTTTGTCTGTTAGTTTTCAAAATAAGGAGTAGGTTCCCTAGCAATATTTGATGGTGATGATGAGTTTGTTTAAAAAATATAATTGTGAACTTATGAAATTTTGTTTTTATATTTGAATTCAATGTGTTTCAACTTATTGTTTTTGTTATTCCTTTTGGTGTTCAACTTGTCCATTTTTCTGGTATTGTGAGTCCCTTTATGTTGACTTCTGTGTCCTTTTGACATAGACCCCATTTATCTTTCAAAGCTTTTTGCATTTTGGCGCAGCAAGATGATCCAATCTTTGGTGTAAACTTCTTGTTCTAGATATGGAATCAACCAAGAAGTCTAGTCAGAAATGATATTTAGAATCATGATCTAGGTAAGTAGTCGTTGCTTCTATGCCTTTTCAGTGGATAGAGTTAGAAACTGTATAAAGGTTATTTTTTTAAGAATACAAAATCATGAGTTCATACTGGCATTTTGATTCAAATTTACAATTTGCAAGTACCTAGGGTTAGCTACGCTTGAGGTTAAGGGCACAATCCTTTAGACTGCCAAATCTGCCCAAGACTTCTGACACCAGCTGCAAGTTTGGGGGTCCCCAGGGCCATCCTGACCTCAGATCAGCTGGCTACAAATTCAGAGTCCTCATGAACTCCCTCATGTTTTATAATTCACTAGAACAGATCACAGAATTCATGAAAGCATTACATTTATGATTATAGTTTTATTATAGCAAAATATACAAATTAGAATTGGACAAAGGAAGAGACACCTCGGGAGGAGTCTGGGACTGGGAGGGTTCCAAGCTCAAAGCTTCCTCAGTGACATGTTAGCCTCACAGCATCAATGTGCAGTAATACACACATGTAGCATTGCCAACCCAGGAAGCTCACCTGAGCTTCTGTGTCAAGAATTTTTATTGGGGTTTCATTATGTAGACACTATTGACTGAATCGTCACCCACATAGTTGAACTCAATCTCCAGCTCCTTCTCTTCCCTGGATGTCAAGCTGATATCATGGTTAGTCTTTCTGATATAGCTAGCAACATCTTAAACTATCTAATTAGCATAATCTAGCTAGAGGTGCACCATGTGTCTCCTGAGTAGCATAACCCATTAGGTGTGGTCTGGATAACAAGGACACTCCTATCATTTGGGAAATGCTAAGAGTTTAGAGGTTACCTCCCAGGAGTTGGGCCACATCCCTCTTTAAGTAAATTCTTTACTATACAACAAGGTTTTTACTTAACATTTTTGCTTTATAATTATGTCTCTTTTATGCTAAAACTCCTAGCTCAGGCTCAGGGATAAAATTATCTCTGCTTTTTGAAATTAAAAGAGCTAGCGGGGGCTTCCCTGGTGGCACAGTGGTTGGGAGTCTGCCTGCCAATGCAGGGGTAACAGGTTCGAGCCCTGGTCCCGGAGTATCCCATGTGCCGTGGAGCAGCTAGGCCTGTGTGCCACAACTGCTGGGCCTGTGCTCTAGAGCCCACGAGCCACAACTACTGAAGCCTGCGCACCTAGAGCCTGTGCTCTGCAATGAGAGAAGCCATCGCAATGAGAAGCCTTCGCACCGCAACGAGGAGTGGCCCCTGCTCGCCGCAACTACAGAAAGCCTGCACACAGCAACGAAGACCCAACACAGCCAAAAAAAAAAAAAAAAAAAGGGCTAGGAAATGCAAGAAGGCCACCTATGAAAAGTTAAACCAAAAAAGTAAAGTCCACAAATGAGTGTTGTAATATATGGCATAATGTACAAGGTGTTCGATGGGTGTGAATGCAAATGACCATAGTGGTTTAATGGAAAGTTGAATCGTAACAAATGGAACCCCAAGTGTAAAGGTTCATCATATTATAAGCTTCCTCCTTGCTCATGTACCAGTCCAGAGGCTTCTTGGTAGGCAGGAGGATTCTGGTTCCATACAGTCGTCAAGAATCCAGTCTCATGGCAGAAGTTGCAGATTTAACACATGGCTTCTAAAGTTGATTTGGATATCACCATCCCAGTCTCCTGGTAGCAGGAAAAAGCATGAAGAAGAGGTGTACTTTTTATGGGTTATTCCCTGGGGGTGGTTCATACCATTTCCATGCACATTTGATTGGCAAAGGAGTAGTGAAATGTGATAAATCTATATTTCCAGCAGAAGGGTAAGAATTAATTTGGTGGTCAGTAGGCAGTGTCTATCACCCAGCATTTGAGTTGAAACTTTGAAGAAGAATTATGATTTGGAGAGGAAATAGGGAACATATCTCAGAGGAAGCTGGAGAACATAGGGCAAGGCGGACAAGAGACATGTTACACAGTTGTGAAAAAGTAAGTTGTTGGAAAGGGCTAGAGGCATGTTTCAATAGATTGTTCCTTGATTCACATTGATTTATGAGTATTTGTTTATAATTAGTTTCTCCAACTAGACTATCACCTTCTAGCACAATATCTATTACATAGCAGGTATCTGATAAATGTTATAAAATCAGGATGCTAATTTGGATTATTTAAACCCTTAGTTTAAATCAGAAGAATGCTCCCTTTGAGAAACTTATCTGTCATCTGTAGTACATTTTGCTTTTAAAAGAGATCTAATCAACTAATACTCTAATACATGTATTTCTTTTTTTTTAAAGCAGAGCCTTTAAGTATATCTCAGAATTATCTTACCTTGAGCTGCCAGTGTATTTTCATAGTGTTTATTTGCTCTTCTGTGTATATACATTGAATTTATGCCTTTATGAGTGGGGCCAACATTATCTGCGTTTTACTGACAGAGATTGAAATAAATTTTTTGTTTTAATAAATTTATTTATTTATTTGACTGCATTGGGCTTTTGTTGCTGCTCGCAGGCTTTCTCTAGTTGCGGCACGTAAGGGCTACTCTTCGTTGCAGTGTGCGGGCTTCTCATTGTGGTGGCTTTATATTTATCTATAGTGAAGGAAGATATCTTTAAAATGGTTAGACTACAAATAAAGCTACTCAAAAAAATAGGAAAATAGGGAGAAGATCGAAAAATGTTAAATGATTGTGGAAATATGTGAGATATAAATATCTTATCCTGCTTTATTCTTACCTCTAGCTAGAAGATGAAAAGTTATTCCGAATAAAAGTATTTTGATTATTTTACTTACAACTATTTTGTGTCTACTGATATGAATTTTGTTCATATTTGTACTCACAGCACAAAATTTAATAATAAAGCATAACAACACTAATAATTTGTGTTCTGAGTACATACCTGACTTCTTCTGAACTGCAAATGTGTAGGAGAAAATATGATTAGCCTGTGCATCTGATTGAACTCATTCATGAACAGGGGATTTCAGTTGCTATATAAGGTCTTACTTTTGATCATTCAGATCCACCATGCACTGGACCCTAAGGGGCTAAATTGGGTGGACAGCAGTGATAGTGACTCCCATTCTCTGGCTTCTGTTTGGGTCAGACAGTGGGAGCACTTGCAGTAGGTCAGAGGGAGAAAGGAAGAATTTATTCCTCTAGTTTCTACCCTGTGGCTTCCTGCCACAAACTGGATGTATTCTTTGTCTAAAAGTCATAGCTCTTTTCAGGTAGCTTTCTCCCCACTATGTGTGTTCGCTCTCTTTCACCCTCCCTCTCTCCCTCTCTCTCTCATTTCTCTCTTTTTCTCTCTCTGGGTTCTGGTAGGCACTCCTCCTGTACCTCATTGCTTCAGGCCTGGAGGTGTTAACATTGCCCCACTGTTACTAGCCCTGGGATATGGCACTACCCTTTGTGGCTTCTTTACACCCTGTCTACACCTTTGTAAATAGATTAATATATGAAATTCTCACAAAATAAATTTGAAACTTCATTATTTTCAGGCCAAAGCCTATTCAGAGTAATCAAAATCAGGGATAGGAGAGATACTGGGAGTGAATTGCTCACATAATTCAAGAGAACCTTCTTGCTAGGGGGCATAGGGCATGGATGATTATTGGCATGTAGTGGCAACAAGGTCGTCTGAGTATCAATAGTAGTGGCACAGGATTAGGTGCAGGTGGAGGGCAAGGCAATGAGAGATCAACTGTGAAAATAGTTGCTGTGGTGTCTAAGTGATTATAAAAGTTTGGTCCTAGAGAGAGTGTGTACAGTGAAATGGAGAATTTTAAAGCTTAGAACATGCATAGAAAAATCAAACAGCCTCAGAGGCTGTTTAGGTTTGTCTTATCTTCTATTGTGGCTGAGGACAAAGAAGAGGACCTGGCTGTAAAAGGTACAGAATTCAGCCCCAATTAGATGTTCAACATTGTCAGGTCTATTATAGTAAGGTCAGAGCAATAAAGGAGAAGGGCACAAGGACACTGATATGTGGGAAAGAATCATTAGGACAGACATAGACAAGACAAGATTGAGAACTTTGAGCACCGAAATCCCCCTGAGCTTCTTATGCTGGTAGAGGCAGAATCTCTCCTTTACCTTGAAAGAACCAACCTAACCTTGTAAAAAAGATTTTTGATGATAGTATCTGTTGCTTCACAAGGAGATGGTCAATAGCATAGGACTTCCTCTCATCAGGGCTGACCCAACACATGCTACTGCTGTGTATTCATCCTGGGCCATTCTCTGGGATACAAGCCAGTTACTTGGAGGAAGTTGATTACATTGGATCTCTTTCATCAATACTTTGTCCTTCATAATTTGGATATGGATTTATACTTCTTGCCCAATGTGCTTCTGTTGGTACCACAATTAGTGCATTTACAGGATGTCTTAGCCATTGCCTTGGTATCCTTCCTAACATTTCCTCCAATCAGAGAACACATTTGACAAGCAAGGAAGTGTAACAGTGGCCTAATTCCCACAGAATTAACTGGTTTTAGCATGTGACCCATCAAACAGATTAGCTGGATTATACAATGGTGGAGTGGCTTGCTGAATCTCAGTTCCAGTTCCAGTTGGGAAGTAATAAAGCCCAGAGATAATGGGTCCTCTATACTGCTTTATCTCTTATGATTTTCCTTCCCCTTACTTTTTATCAAACTCTCTTTCACTTGTCCAAATTAATTATGACATCTGTTTCTTGCCAGGTCCCTGACTGACAAGATTACATATCAAGTAGATCTTTTTTTACTCTTATTTTCTGCCCCTATACATAGCCTGATTTGTAAGTGATCTGTTCAGGTCAGTGTGTATTTCTTGAGACTGGTGGAACTAAACAGAGAAAGGGATAGTTGTGGAAGTTTGGGCTCCTTAGCTGTAGAACACTGCTTGTATGGCTAGTAATTAGGAAGGTACTTGTAGGACAGCCCCAAATTCAATCTGAGGAGTTGAGCTCAACTGATAAATTGTCCCAAGTGTTGTATCTTTGTTATTTTGACATCCAAGGATTTTTTAAAAAACAAAATTCAGATGAATTAGGACTATGGATGTGTGGATCAGTAGGTGAGAAAAAGAAGTAATTTGGGACTCCACTGTGTTCAATCCCTATTTCAGAGACAGGGTTAAGCAGGCTCTTTGAGCTCAGTTATGGTGTAGATTTTTGCTAAATCCCTGTTTCATTTGCCTAAGCTGGAGTCATGTTGGTGGGTATTACAGATGCCTAGGCCCCACATAGCAACCTCTATATGGGAGTCATACAATTTTTCTCCTATTGGTGATGGTGGTGGTGGTGTTTGTGGGTGTGGGGAGGGAAGTCGAATTGTGTTGTTGACACAAGTTCATGAGGCTAAACTACTTTGAAGGTTAATTTAAAATTAAAAAATAACTTTCTGAAATCAGTGCTGGATCATACTTTCTAGTGCAGTAAGCCACAGCCCAGACAATTTTGGTGAATTTTATTTACTTCTATTAATAGGTGCACTTGTTTTTCTAGTTCTATCCCCTTTGTTAGAGTTTATAACACTTAATGATATTCCACAATCCTGAAATTATAAGTTTGAAAACTGATCTAACAATTACTGATGGTCCTACAAACTTTATACTTTTCTGACATACATGTAGAATTGAGTTGGCTCCCTGAATAGCTGCCCTTTGGCATACATAAACTTGAAATGCCTGACTCTGGAGGTATGAAAGGATAAATGGTACTTATAGCCCTAGACAGAGACCAACATTTTCATTGTGTATAACAACAGAAGTTTGCAACTCAGAAACCATATACTTTCCTGATCATATTTTACCAGAGGCTGCTCTCCTTGCAGCTCATAGTTTAGGGATTTATGCATGTCTTTGACCTCGAACTTTAATGTATTCTTTTGGACTAGATTGATACCATGTCGAGTATTGATAAAGGCCCAAGTCAAGTGGCTCCAACAGTGGATGAACAATATATGTCTTAGTGCAAGGTTCTGTCACCATCCACCAGACCCTGTAGTCCCATGGAACTGCCTATGGTTTTGCATAGAGACATTGTGCTCTTATTCCTCTCTCCCTTTAGCCTGGAATAGTCTTCTTTTCTTCCTTCATTTTTCAGGTCCCATTCCATGGAATGAATTCCCCAGTGGCTCAAGTCTGTGGCAGGTGTTCATCCAGTGTGCCCTCAGAGTGCACATCTACTGTCTATTTTGCAACTGACTATTTACTCCACTAAATTATATGCTCTTTGAGGGAAGGAACTGTAATTATTTATATTTATATTTCTAGAGTCCATTTAATGATTATGAATATGGCCTTTGCAGTCTGTGAGACCTGGGTTCAAGTTCCAATTTACCATTCATAAGGTGCATAACCCTGGATGAGCTATTTACAATTTTTGAGCTTTAGTTTCTTCCTTAAAAAAAAATGGGAAAAATAGTATTACATAATACAAGTATTCTGAGGATGAAAGTATGTATATGTACAAAGCACTTAACTCAGAAGGATATTACATGCTCAATAATTATTATAGAGTGTTCCCAGGAGATGTAGAATAAGTCTTTCAGTTCTTATACATACCTATTGGACCTGGATAACTGATGAAAGCAGAACTATGTAATTGTCTTGAACCATTGACCCACAGGAAAAAGTGTTAACTATGAAGCAAATAAAAACTAAGGGCAATGAGCAGGATATGACAGTTAGTTTTGGTTGCCATGCCATTACAAACATTACCCTACTGACCACTCATGTATCATCATATTTGAATGTTACAATATTGATATAAAATTGCTTTCAATATATTGAAATTGAAAGTTGCTGTAACAGTTAGCCTGCCCTGATTAATAAGGATATTGCTGAGAGAATAAAGTCCAAGCTGATTTTTATGGCATAAAGCTGTCTTCTTCTCTTACTCTAGCTCTCTGCGAGCTCCATTGCACATTTTTGGGCTCTTATCATATGCAGTTTAATTGTAAGCACCTTCTCCTAAAAGTTTCTGGTCCTCCCAATTTACATAGCAAACACTTAACCCTCTTCCATGATAAAGATCAAAAGTTATTTCTGCTGATAAAAATTTCTCAATAAACTAATATATAATTTCCGCTTTACTTTTTGTGATCCCACCATACCCTATAGATTTCATGGCATATTTCTCACATGGATATATTTCCCTGCTAGACTGTAAGCCACATGAGGGCATATGCTGATATATAGCAGGTGCTTACTATATCTAAGTGAAGGAACACATGATAAGTATTCTACGCATATGTAAGTGATATTAGTAACTAATGCTTACATTTCAACTCCACTTGCTTGCCATACACGTTAATAAACAAGTATCTACTTGTATTTTCAAAAGAGTCTGTATGTTCTTAAACGTGTCTTTTTGTATATAGGTCAGTATATTGACTTAAATGATCTGGGAAGATAATCTCTACAAGAATCAGGAGGATGTACTTATAACATTTAGGGATCTTTTATTTTAAAGTAGATCTTATTCTCCCTTAAAGACAGTCAACACACTGCCCAGATGACTAAGGTAATAACATATGAGAACAGTGAAAATGAAAACTATTTCCACATGAGGAAAATTGGACAATATCCCATTTGTTTATGAAATGAGTTTATATAATTTGGCCAATATAAACACACTGAATTAGCACTTAAGGTCATGGTTCAACTCAAATTAGACCAATAGAATGAGTTTATTATTCTGAGGTCAAATGCAGAAGAATACTGCCGGAGTAAGACCAATTGCAAGGCTAGAGCTTAACTGTTCTGCTCAGAATAAGAAAAAACAAAATGGAAACGTGTTTTAGCCAGGTTTGGCTGCTTCCTGTATCTCACCTGTGTTTGAGATGCAGCTGCCTTCTCATTCTCTTCATCTGTCTGATCAGTCCTCTCTGCCCTGATTGTATAAGGGAAGCTGAGTTATGGTTGCCCTTCCTAAAACACTCCTGTAATTTCTCCCTGCTCCTCCTCTGGCTGGGGTGTTTTTCGGATGTGAAGGTTGAGACCCAAATTGAAGTCCAGTCTCTACTCGTTAGCACTGTGACCTTGGACAAATTTCTTAAACTCCCTGAGGCATAGTTACTGCCATTGCAAAATGAGAATACACATCTTCACAGGATATTTGTGAGAACCAAATCGTAGAATGCAAATGAAAGCGGTAAAGTAAACTGTAAAACATGCAAAGGTGAGTTTAGTGTATAAATCTGTGCTACACTGTGAGTACCGGTAGGCAGGGACTGTCTTCTTTGTCTCTAACTCCACAGCATTTTTCTTTTAAGGGTGCTGTTGGTAGAAGGAACCTGTTCTGTTACCACGTGTTGAGTGAGAGAATGTGAACATGAGGACATGGCATATTTCAGTCCACTCACTGGACAACTTTAGGGGTAACAGTCTATCTGTAGAACCTGGTGTTCTGTATGGCTGAGGGTTTACTCTTTTAAGTCTCAACACTTTAAAAATATTTCTTGATGGGAACCTCTTCCAAATAAATTTAATGGGGAAGGAACTAGTGAAGAGATGGGTTATTTATTGTGAACAGAAGAAAATATAAAATATATTCTGGATCTACATTATTGCCTTGTAAAGAGCATACTCACCATAATTTTCCATTTTATTGATAATTCAGGGACACCATTAAGAATATTAATCATACTCTGCTATAACACTATGGTGACTTCAGGGAATATGCTGTATATTGGGTTATTTGCCTTGATATCAAATAATTTCAAATTATTGTATATTGTGAAATTTGATGGATTTCATACTTTTTATTTCCTCCTCTGCTGTCACTTCTCTTCACTATGAGACAATACCCATTCCAGATGTTTTCTTCCTTCTATTTGCTGCTTTCTCGTAGAAATCGAGAGAGAGCCAAAGTGCTCCAAATAAGCCTGCCTTTCTGTAGGCCTCGCTCAGCAGAGGTAGGCAGGCACTCCAGGCCCTGCGCACTCCCAGAGAGACTCCAACCTCCCCAACCCCATGGGACACTCAGAACCTTTCCCCCACAAAGCATCTCAGGACAGCTGGTTCAAATATTCAGGACAAGAAGTCAATGTTTTCCAGGTCGTCACTTGTTTCCTAAATGTTAATCCTCTTTGTCCAAGATGTGTCTTTTTTGGTCTCATCTCTCACTCTTCCCTCTTCTGAATCTCCTCCAGTTTGCCTTCTAGATTCATGTTCTGGAGTCAAAGTCTGTCCGGGGCTGAAAGAGTGATTATCAGCTCAGACTGAAAAGAGGAAAAAACATCACTGCTGTTCATCAGGCCAGGAGGTCAGACAAAAATAAAGCCAGCTGCAAAATGAACAGGAAGCAGGATTCCTGCAGAGGTCATGCAGCAACTGTAAAATGCCACAAGGCTCCCCTCATCGAATGATTATTGCTTTCTTACCCATGACATCCTAGACCCACTTTGCTATCCTCATGTATTATTGGGGACACCCAATTGCTCAGCCACCCTCACCTCATAGCAGCCCCTGATCCCTGGTTAATGCTTGCTTCTCCAGATTCCACCTCAGAAACTGCAGCTGATCTAGAACTGATCCTCACTTCCCTCAGTCCCTCCTCAGAATCCTTCAGTAGGAACCCAACCCTTACAAAGCATGCTTTCCTCCTCCCTCTGATTGAAAGGGGCATTCCAGGATTCCTCTGAGTGCCTTTCTCCACTGCAAGTCAATAAATTTGATTTTGTTAGACTACAGTTTTGTTCCTCATGGTCCTTGGCTGATTAGACTTTAACACCAGTCACTGGCAAACTGCCCCTTGTCACTGACCTCTTTCCTGAACATGACATTAATGCTGTGTTTTAACTGGATCTGGACACTTCCTCCCCGGCAGCCCTCCCGAGTGGGAGGTGTATATTCTTTCATGCAATTTTATACCGTTGGACCAGCAGGTAGAGTATATGTTCTCTTTGCTGATTCCAATCATTCTTTCTTCTCCTTACAGACGCTCAGCTATAAATCTTACTTCATCAGACTTCATTATTGCCCCCTAGTCCTCCTGGTTGCAATCATCTGTTGCCACCATCTGCTTCACCGGCATCTACTACCTTTTATTCCTTGAAGATTTTAGCTCTTGGCTTACTGACACTCTTTACAATAATACAGTTTTATAATTCTTGATAATCTCACTATCTGCATAGATGATACAACCAATATCCTGGCCCAGCACTTCCTTGACCTACTGTTTAGTGAGTTTTTTCCTCAGCCATCTCAAATTTTTCACTTCCATGGTCATGTTTTAGGCTCTGTCAGTACACATGATTTAATACCACCATAATCTTAATTTCAAGCACCCCTCTCCCCGAAAACCATCTCCTGTTTTTTTTCAATTTATGTTCTCAAATATCTCAACTCCAATAATCTTCCAATCCTATCAGGTATGATTCCACCAGAATTTTAGTGTCTGTAATCTCCTTTGTGTCCTCAGTTCCCTCATGTTTTAAAGCTACACGGTTTATCATTATAATGACTTCTTACTTGACCTTGAAAAGTAAGTAAACCATATTGTTTAAACCCAACTCTCCCCCTGCTCTATGTCTGCATAGCTAAACATGGCTGGAGAGAAATACAAAACTATGCTGTCTGATTTTGCTTTATTTTATGTTTTTTGCATGACAAATTACCTTTTTATTGTGATAAAAATATATATTACATAAAAATTACCATTTTAACCATTTTGAAGTGTACAATTCACTGGCATTAAGTGCATTCACATTGTTGTGCAATCATCACCACCATCAATCTCCAGAAATTTTTCATCTTCCCAAACTGGTACTCTAACAATAACTTTACACAATAAATTTTAAATAATAACTTTTTATCTCTCATTCCCCCCAAACCCCCAGCAAGCACCATTCTACCTTCTGACTACTCTCATAGGTACTCTCTAGGTAATCTAGGTACCTCATATAAGTGGAATCATGGTATTTTTTCTTTTGTGACTGGTTTATTTCAATTAGCACAATGTTTTCGAGGTTCATTTGTATTGTAGCATGTCAGAATTTCATTCCTTTTTAAGGCTGTGTGTAATATACCATATTTTGTTTTTCTGCTCAAGATTTTATTTTAAATTTGTGATCACCTATCTCTATCTGGGCCTCGATGCTGTCACGTTGTTTTACTCCATTCTGAAGTCCGTTTTACCGTCTCTCTCCTAGACTATTATTTCATACATCATTCTATTTTTTCTAACCCACCTTGCTTTACTCTCAGCTCTTAATCTTGATTTCTATATTACTGAAAAATTAGAACTTCTTTTTTAAAAATTTACTTATTTTAGTTATTTATTTTTGGCTGCATCGTGTCTTCATTGCTGCGTGAGGGCTTTCTCTAGTTGCGGTGAGTGGGGGCTACTTGTTGTGGTGCATGGACTTCTCACTGTGGTGGCTTCTCTTGTGGAGCACGGGCTCTAGGCGTGTGGGCTTCAGTAGTTGTGGCATGCGGGCTTCAGTAGTTTTGGCATGCGGACTCAATAATTGTGGCTCGCAGGCTCTAGAGCACAGGTTCAGTAGTTGTGGTGCATGGGCTTAGTTGCTCTGAGGCATGTGGGATCTTCCTGGACCAGGGCTTGAACCCGTGTCCCCTGCATTGGCAGGTGGATTCTTCACCAGGGAAGCCCATAGAAGAGAACTTCTAATTAGAAGTTCTAATAAGTTCTCTTCTTCTTAAATTAGCACGTTAGCACCAATATGCACTGTCTTCCTACCTCTTATTATCCATCTACTTTGCACCAGCTCACATCCCTTTTCATTATTACTCAAGGTCATTGCTATAACAATTGTCCTGTCTTTCTTCTACATCATCATGTTTCCTCATCTATTAGACTATTTTCACCAGTATCAACAGTGCTGGAACTTATCTTAAAAACAACAACAACAAAACTCTTCCTGACTTACTTTCCTTTTACCGCCACCAATTTTTCTCCTTACCTTTGTGGTAAAACTCTTTGAAAACTGTCTCTATACTTCCTGCCTCAGTTTCTCTTACTTAGTTCTATATCTTATGCTCCTACCACTCAAATGAAACATCTCTTATCAAGGTACCAATTGATTCCAAATTCTTAAATCCAATGGACACTTCTCAGTCCTCATGCTATGTGACCTTCAAAAACATTTGACACTACTGACCCTTCCTTCTCTTTGATATATTGTTTCTTGCTTGGTTTCCTGGACACTGCTGCTCCTGGTTTTTCTCCTATCCCACTAACTTTTACTTATTAGTCATCTTTGGTTCTTTTTTTGCTTTTTTTTGTTTTTCCTTCTCATTTCTCTGATTTCTGAATGATGGAGGGCCCAGGTCCCATTCCTTGGTCCTTTTAAAATTTCTGTATACATACAAACTCTTAATGAGCCTTAAAGATCTTCACAAGTCTCATGGATTACATGTTGGTAATAGTGTGATGGCTACCAAATTTATTTCCAGGATGGTCTGTTCTCTGAATTCCAGATTTATGTATTTCATTGACTACTTGAGATTTCTACTTACATGTCTGATAGTTATTTCAAACTTAGTATGTTCCAAACTGAGTTTCCCATATTTTTTCCCAAATCTACTGCTCTCCTAATCTTTTGCATCTTGGTAAAGTGCAACTGTATTCTTCTAGTTGCTGAGGCAAAAAGTCTTGGAGTCATCTTTGATTTTTCTCCTTCTCTTACAACCTGTATCCAATCTGTCAAATCTTACTGGCTGTACCTTCACAATATAACCACAATCTTACCACTTTATATAGCTTCTTCCTTCAGCTCCTGTATGTCTTTACTCAAATGCTGCTTTCTCAGTGAAAGTCAAGATGTGCCACATTGGACCTTCACACCTACCCACAACAGTCTTTGCCCCCTTTCCTGTTCTGCATTTATTCTTTAGCTCTCATTACTATTTAACATACTATGAATTTTACTTGTGTACCTTTTATATTGTCCATGAAAGCGAAGACTTTTTTTTTGTTTACTGTTGTGTCCCTAATGCTTAAATCAGTGCCTGACACATAGTTGGAATTTAGTAAATATACACTGGATGAGTAACTAAAAAGAATTATTACTGAGAAATAGGGAAAGTAAGATATTTAGAGCCATGTGTACAAGAGCAAATAGGCCCTTGGTTATTATCTCCATGGTTCTCCTGTGAGTAAAATTTTAGTTTCATGAGGTAGCAGCTTAATAACAATAACAACTGAGTACTTATTATGTGCAGAAGCTATCCCACATGCTTTATTTACTTCTTCTTATTTAAGCTGTATAACCATAAGAAATAGCTATCATTATCTTTGTTTTACAGATGAGGCCAAGCCACTTACTCAAAATCACCTTGCTAGGAAATGATTATGCTGGGATTCAAAACCAGTTCCATCTGACACCAAAGTTCATTTTTTTTCACTGTAATACCTGGCTTACTTTTTGGCTCTTGGCTGGTGTTTTTGTTAATGGGGGTATTAATGTAGGCAATAAACTTGGCAGAAAAAATGAATGACATGCCATTAAGCCTGCTGAGGTCATCATTTTCTTTATTACACAAACTTCAGTATTATGCAATTTTAATATCTTCTTTATTTGTAGGGAGATCTGAATAGCCAAAATGTAAGGCAACTATTATTGGCATTTTTAATTGAAAATTAAAGGTTGCTCTGTATCAGAATTTGCATGCACATAATAGTAAAGACAGATATACTTGAACTTTTTTAGTATAATATTTGGTTGTTTAAAATGGAATTTTATTTGTTTCGACTATTTCTCTTGCATTTAGGTGGCAATAAAAAAGCCCTCCTGCAGCTAACTTAATAACAGCAAATTCTCATGGATGTAATGCAAATATCTGCTGTGAGGCGAAGCCTGATTCATTTAATTTATTTATTTCTGAATTCATTACATTGATTACACTGTAATGGGATTCAGGGGCTTTAAAAATGGAAGAGAAAATTGGATAGGTACATGTGAGAGAAAATTAGTGAGCCATTTGCCCTTCATTTGGACCAGACATTGTGATTTTTGTTTTGAGCTTTGTAACTCATTCACTTTGTGGGATTGTGATAAGCAACATAGATTTCACTCAATTTTCCAAATGTAATTTGGAACAAATGTTTCTATTCATATATTTTTAGTTATGTGATAAAATGTGTTGATAAATTAATCTACTTTCATATATGAAACTTCATTTCCTAGATCAAAGAGAATGTTCACTGTAAATCACACCTATTTGAGTCATCCAATGATTTAAGCATTAGAAGAACTGATTACTAGCTCCAACATTTACATTTTCTTATTATCTCTGTGCCTTGATTTCTTTCTCTGGAAACTGAGCATAATCCTCATCTTGTTTATTTTATGGACATATTGAAATTTGCATCAGGCAATTTATGAAAAATCACTTTGTAAATTGGAGTCTCTATGTAAAATGATACATGTAAAATGATAGTGATTTTATTACTATTGTGTGGCTTAAAGGGATAATTAAGTGTTTTATTGACTTCATACTTTTGCCAAAAATTTATGGTTTTGGATTATAACATTTGTCTTTTTAGATTATTTTTTAGTTAATGCAGAATTTCCTGGAGTAAAAGATAAGCCACTTATGGACTTCGACTATAGCACTGGTAACTGATCAACACCTTAGAGCTTATTCAGATTGTATTTTCTTTTTCACATTCATTTTTCTTTTGTTACTAAAATAATTAATATTGATATTTACATTGTTTCTATTTTTTTGTGGTTATAATGAAAGCAGGGCACATTTGAGTGCACAGGGCTTTCCATTAAGTTTGTATAATTTAATCCCAGGTATTCTGGTTGACATTATATGTACTTTACAAAAACTTTTGCCTAGATCCTATTTGGGTTAAAATGGAATATCTTTTTATTGGTCTCTCCTAAATTCTTTGTTTTAAATCTATAATTTTAAATCTACAAGAGGATCATTGGAACATCACATTCCACACTATATGTAAGTACTGAAACATAATCAATTTTTGTGTCAAAAGAGCAAAAGAAAGAATAATAAGACTTTTTGTTATTGATTTTTAATTTAATTCTATTGTGGTCAGAGAACCTAATTTTTAAAAAATCTAAGTCTGGTTGATTTACAGTGTTGTGTTATCTTCAGGTACAGCATAGTCATTCACTATTTTTGTAGATTATATTCCATTATAGGTTATTACAAGTTAATGAGTATAAATCCCTGTGCTATACGGTAAATCCTTATTGCTTTTCTATTTTATATATAGTAGTTTGTATCTGTTAGTCACATATCCCTAATTTGTGCCTCCCCCTTCCTTCTCCCCTTTGGTAACCACTAGCTTGTTTTCTATGTCTGTGAGTCTGTTTGTTTTCCATATACATTCATTTGTATTATTTTTAGATTCCACATATAAGTGGTATCATACAGTATTTGTCTTTCTCTGTCTGACATTTCACTAAGCATAGTATTTTCTAGGTCCATTCACATTGCTGCAAATGGCAGTACTTCATTCTTTTTTGTGGCTGAGTAATATTCTGTTGTATATACATACCATATCTTTTTATTTCAATCATCTGTTGATGGGCACTTGTGCTGTTTCCATAGAATGTACTTTTTTCCCCTTGGCATATTATGCTTTATTATTTCAAGAAAGGTAAAAATGCAACTGAAATGCAAAAAAGATTTGTGCAGTTTATGGAGAAGGTGCTGTGACTGATCGAACTTGTCAAAAGTGCTTTGCAAAGTTTTGTGCTGGAGATTTATCTCTGAATGATGCTCCATGGTCAGGTAGACCAGTTGAAGTTGATAGCGATCAAATCAAGGCATTAATTGAGAACAAGTTGTTTTAAAAATAGAATGTACTTTTTGTATGACTTTGTCCTTGATTTTATGGCTCAGAATATGATTTATTTTAGAAAATATTCTGTTTGCACTTAGAATGCATATTTTACTGTTGTTGGGTAGAGTGTTCTATAAATGTTAATTAGATCGAGGTGTTTGATAGTGTTGTTAAGGTTTCTATATCTGTAGTAGTTTGATAGGGCTTTCATAACAAAATTCCACAAACTGAGTATCTTAAAGTCTGAGATCAAAGTGCTGGCAGAGCCATGCTCTCTCTGAAGGCACTAGGGAAGGATTCATTCCAGGCCTCTCTGCTAGCTTTGGTTGTTCCTTGGCTTGTGGCAGCATAACTACAAATTTCACATAGCATTATTTCTGTGTGCTTGTCTCTGTGTCCAAATTTCCCTTTTTTAATAATTCAATCCAATCATATTAAATTAGAGACCCATCCTACTCTAGTATGACCTCATCTTAATTTAACTAACTACATTTGTGATGACTATTTCTAAATAAGGTCACCTTCTGAGATACTGAGGGTTAGGATTTCAGCATATGAATTTTGGTGGGGACACAATTTAATCCATAACAATATCCTTACTGATTTTCTGTCCACTTTTATATGTATTATTGAGAGACAGGTATTGAAATCTCCAACTCTAATTACAGATTTGTCTATTTTTATATTTTCTTATATTTCTGTCAGAGTTTGCTTTATGTATTTTTAAGCTCTATTGTTAAGTACATAACTCTTAGAATTGTTATATTTTTTGATGAATTAACTGCTTTATCATCATGACATAAAATTTTTTATCCTTGGTAAATACATGATATTTTTTTGTTCTGAAATTTACTTTGTAAAATATTAATAAAGACACTAAAGTTTTCTTTTGATTTGTGTTTATCTTTTTATCTATATCTATATATCTATTTATATATTCTTATTAGTCATCTTTGCTATTTGTTTTCTCATTTCTCTGTTTTGATTAATGAGATATGGATTTCTGGAAATGTCTTGTCACATAGGCCCTGTAAAGATTTGGTACAAAATGTTTCATAGCTTAAGCACTCCTCACTGTCTGAAGAGATGTACAGACCTCACTTGGAGGCCTCATCTATTATTCTGAGCCAGACAGCACACGTGTGATACATAAAGAGTGTACCTGGGGAGGCACGTGAAATGTCTGAGATGTCTCCTTGCTTCAATTATGCTTCTTGATTGCACGTATCCTTGAAATTATTAACATAGTTTGATAGTGAGGAAGAGCTCTGATTTATGGGAATCTGATTCTTGACAGTCGGACCCTTTGTGTTGGGTCATACACAAACATTTAGACACATATCTGCAAAAAAGAGAATTTAAAATTTTCTAAGACATTTTGATTTCAAGGTCCCATTTTGCTTCGTAGTAGCTGAGGCAGAAGGCTTGGGGCATGGTAGGGGAACACAAACTTGCCAACTGAAGATTTATTACTCTTTTCAGATTTAAAACAGATAAATAGTAAATTTAAAACTGGTAATTGTCATTCCATTCAAAGTTCTAATCCCACTGTTTTCTCCCTATTATATTCTAACGTGGATGCAGGAGGTAGGAGGAAGTTTGCTTGTCCTCACTGAGATGAGGGGTGATTTGTCTAACTGAGGATCCTCTGCTATTATCTGTCTCTCTCTCTGTTGAGCGGGTCTCATCTTGGCACATATTGAAATAGAAGAAAGAAATGTATCTGGCTGCATTTATTAATCATGGAATTTATAAAAAATCATCTACCAATTTTACAAGTTTTAAATTTAAAAGTACTAAATTTCCACATTCTTTGACATTAATACCTTTTTATCCTGACATACTAATTAAAAGATGTTGTTCTACATTAAAACAAAATAGTTATGGCATATTCTCAGCCTTTTTATTTGCAAAATTTCAAAACATTAGAAAACTGTTTCTAATTTTTGAGTGCAAAGATATGAGAGGTTTATGTGATATCCATATTCATCATTTTTAGCAAGAAAATCACTTAACCATGGAAATATTTCCAAGCATTCATTTTCAAAATGTTCCATTTTATTTTGAAAACAAGTTGACCTCTCAATCATTGTTAAAATATATGCTTTATAATGAAAGAATTTATTAAGCATGTTTATTTTGTCAAAAACATTTGTTAGATAGAGCTTACTGAAGGCCACTTATCCAGCAAAGGTGAGCAATTTTGGAACTCTTTATTTTCTTATACAAGAATAATGTTTAACTCGTATTTCAGCTGACAGATTTTTTTAAGTACTTGTCCTGCACTAACCAGTGAACATGTTGTGGTAGAAAAGAATTTTCTGGTGACTTCTCATATCGTTACAGAATATTATAAATACTCTACTATTCAATATTTTTGCTTTTATAAATGTCACAACACAATGACATTATGAAGTAACCAACTGTAATCGCCCACAAAGGCTGACCTTGGGAGGGTGGGATCGTCAAATCCTCTCTCATGTAGAATTTATTTTTTCTGCAGGTTATTTCACAGCAGTGTCTGGACCAACCCACATATTAAATATGAACAGAACATTCTTATTTTTATTTTTAGGTTAAAAATGAATATTTAAGAAGTTCAAATCCCAGAGGACTATTATAAACACCTGGGAATTACCCACTACTTTGGAGAGCACAGAACTGAAGTGATGGTTCTCAAACTTTAGTGTATATAAGAATCACCTGGAAAGTGTATTAAACTACAAGTCTCTAGGTCCCACTCAGAGAGATTCTGATTAGGTGTAAAGTGCGACTTGGGAATTGGTAGCTTTATCAAACATCTCAGATATTTCAAATGCTGTTCCTTAGTAGACTGTACTTTGAGAAACCCAGACTAAAGGGACTAAGAATTTTCCCTATTTTCCTCACAGTACTGTCCTTGGTTTAAGATTATTAGCATATCAATGTTCAGTTTGAAACTTTGCATAGGTACCCAAGGAATGAAATGGAGTGAATGGGTAATGGCTCTTTAATATGTTTAATTATAAAATTATAATGAGTAGGTAGACAAGATTATCGACCTATACCTACCTAATTTATGCATAGTAGTTAACTAACAGATGCCTGCTAATAATCCCATTCTCTGACCCCTATAGATAAAATTTCCTTGAGCTTGTTGTCATACATTCTAGAGATCCAATGCCACAGCTAGATTTCTGTGAATTCTTGAGTGATTTATGTGTTTTAGTGATCACTTCCGGCTTTAAACTCTTATTTTTGTTGGGTCTCATTTCCAGTATCTGATCTCTTCACTCTGCTTTGTGCTCAGTGCAGCGACTCACTAACTTTTTCTTTTCCCCAAGCAAACTGCATTGTACTTATACAGTGCATTTGGATGTAAGACATCCCTTCTCTTAAATGTTATTTGGCCATCCTCACATCAAGACTTTCTCACTGGCCACCTTTGCCCATGGTCGCTGGCCTCTTACCAGTGGACTATGGTCCCTCTCCCCTCCAAATCCTCTCTGTTCTGCATGGTAATTTACTGCTTTACCTGTTAATCAGCTTCTTCCATGTTCAGTTATATTTCAGAGTGATTATAACAAACCATTATCCATACTGAAGAAGCTACAGAGACCTTAAATTCCTCTTTCCTTTTTGCCTCTATCCGTCTCTATAGATGGAAGCGAAGAGAACCTCGTCTCAGTTTTGCACTCTGAATGATGCTTTTGGTTTCAGAAAGCAGAAATGGCTACAATCAATGTTTTCTTTTTTTTTTTAAATTGAGGTGACATTCACATAACATAAAATTATCCCCGTTAAAGAGTACAGCTCAGTGGCACTTAATACATTGATAAAGTTGTGCAACCACCACCTTTATCTAGTTCAAAACATTTTCATCACCCCAAATGAAACCTCATTCCCATTAAGTAGTTATTCTCTATTTCCCCTTCCCCCAGCCTCTGGCACCAATTTGCTTTCTGTTTCTATGGATTTACCTGTTCTGGGTATTTTATATAAATGAAATTGTAAAGAATATGACCTTTTGTGTCTGGTTTGTTCCACTTAGCACAATGTTTTTGAGGCTCATCCATGTTGTAGCATGTATCAGTACTTCATTCCTTTTAGTGGCTGAATAAAATTCCCTTGTATGTATATAACATAATTTGTTTATTGATTCATCTGCTGATGGACATCTGCTGATGGACATCTGCAGATGGATATTCATCTGGTTTATTTCACTTACCACAATGATTTGAGGTTCATCCATGTTGCAGCATGTATTAGTACTTCATTCCTTTTAGTGGCTGAATAAAATTCCATTGCATGTAATTCCATTGCATGTATATAACATAATTTGTTTATCGATTCATCTGCTGATGGACATTTGGGTTGTTTCTACTTTTTGGCTATTGAGAATAGTGCTACTATGAATATTCATCTATAAGTATTTTGAGAACAATTTTGGTTAAAAATTTTTTTTTCATTCCTTAACACTAGTTTCCCTTTTGAACATTTAATGAATTATTGTAGTGATCTGACATATATTGGAGTACTTGAATTTTTTACACTGGTCCCTATTCTGGTTTCTCATTCAGGTTATGGAGTTCTGTTTTAGCTTCTGGTGGTGTGTTCCTGGGGAGGGAGTGGAAACTACGTTTGGCCAACGATTGGCATCCTGGATCAGCTTGTACCTCATTGTGTAAGTGGGAGTGAATGATGAGCCATCAGCTGAAGATATGCAATTTGTGGAGTGATGCTGGAAGTGGTAATTTGAGGGAAAGAGCCAAAG
>NW_006797594.1:590402-618324 GCF_000442215.2 Lipotes vexillifer
GAAAGAGCCAAAGAGTACTGGGCCTTGAAAGTTGAAGAAAAGCCAAGTTCTCAGATTCAATAGACATGATATAAGACAAAGGCACATTTCTGCCACATTTCTAAATTCTTTTACTGCGTATGTCTCATCTTTTTAGGGGTTTGCCTTGTCATTTTCAGGTTAACAGTTTTCATCAGGTAGAAGCTGTGTTACACCTTCTTACCCCGTGAATCAGAATCAAAAGATTACTGTCATCACTTTTATTAGTGATCAGTCATATTGATAAACAACGTTATTTAAACTATGTCAGTTTTAATATTAGTCATCTTCTGCCCTCCACTGGATACACACAGGGTAAAAAGTAAGAAACAATTGGAAGGAGAGAACATTAACACTCAGTTACAACTTTTGAGCCGTGAGTTAACTGCTTGTCTACAAATTTGTGTGTGTGTTTTTCTCTAGCCAGTCAATTCCTCCTAAATCTTCGAGTAATTGTATAATCAATGTGGCTGCTTAAACTCTTAAGGCAGATAGTCAGTAAAATGTTCTGAAGAAATTGGAATTAAGTCTGTGTTGCCTTTTATTATTTGGGAAAAAAGACTATGTTTATCGTACGTTTGACAGGTTTTGATTTGTAGATTTATTTGAGGGAGTCAAAAGATAAGCAAATAAACATCGTTAAAGCGAGAATGTTGCTTATGGTGAAGATTAAGAATATTAAGTAGATAGTTTGAATTGGGTGTCAATTTTTCCAGCTTTTCTGATGTATAATTGACATAAAATTGACATATATATGATGTACATGCTGATTTGATGTGCATTTACATTGTGAAGTTATTACCACAATCAAGTTAACTCACACATCCATCATTTCACAGCTACCTTTTTTCTTTCCTTTCTTTCTTTCTTTTTTTTTTTGGGTGTGGTGAGAACACATCTACTCTCTTAGCAGATTTCATGTACACAATGAAGTATTATTAAATATAGGTACCACACTGTACATTAGATTCCCAGAATTTATTCATCTTATAACAAAAAGTTTATACCCTTTGACCAACATCTCCCATCCCCTGGTAACCACCACTCTACTCTTTAGTTTTGGGTTCAACTTTTCAGATTCCACATATAAGTGAGATCCTACAGATTTGTCTTTCTGTCTCTGGCTTATTTTCTTTAGCATAGTGCCCAGGTCATGTTGTTGCAAATAGCAGAATTTCCTTTTATCTTGTGGCTGAATAATATTCCATTACATATATATAGCACATATCTTTAATCGTTCGTCAACGAACACTTGGGTTGTTTCCATGTCTTAGTTATTGTAAATAATGTCTCAATGGACAGAGGAGTATAAATATCCCTTTGAGATAGTGATTTCATTTCCTTTGGACATACACCTATAAGTCAGATTGCTGGATCATAAGGTAATTCAATTTTTAATTTTTTGAAGAACCTCCATACTGTTTTCCATAGTAGCTGTATCAGTTTATAGTCTCACCAACAGTGTACAAGGATTCCCTTTTCTCCATGTCCTCACCAATACTTGTTATCTCTTGTCTTTTTCATAAAAGCCATCCTAACAGATGTGAGGTGGTATCTTATTGTGGTTTTGATTTGCATTTCCCTGAGGATTAGTTAAGCATTTTAGTTGACTGCATATATGTGGGTTTATTTCTGGGCTTTCTATTCTGTTCCATAGGTCTATGTGTCTGTTTTTATGCCAGTACCATATTGTTTTGATTACAAGAGCTTTGTAATATAGTTTGACATCAGGACGTGTGAAGCCTTAAGTTTTGTTCTCTCTCAAGATTGCTTTGGCTATTCAGGAGGCTTGTGGTTCCATGAAAATTTTAGGATTTTTTTTTTTTTTTCTATTTCTGTGAAAAATGCCACTGGAAAGTTGATAGGGATTGCATTTAATCTGTAGGTCGCTTTGGGTAGGGTGGACATTTTCACAATACTAATTTTTCCAAATAAAGAGCACAGGCTATCTTTCTTATTTATTTATTTATTTATGTTTCCACATTTTTTTCCCCCTCAGTGTCTTATAGTTTTCCATGTACAGATCATTCACTTCCTTGGTTAAGTTTATTCCTAAATATCTTATTCTTCATGATACTATTTAAATGTAATTTTTTTTTTTTTTTTTTTTTGTAGTATGCGGGCCTCTCACTGCTGTGGCCTCTCCCGCTGCGGAGCACAGGCTCCGGACGCGCAGGCTCAGCGGCCATGGCCCACGGGCCCAGCCACTCCGTGGCACGCGGGATCCTCCCAGACCAGGGCACGAACCCACGTCCCCCGCATCGGCAGGCGGACTCTCAACCACTGCGCCACCAGGGAAGCCCTGTAATTGTTTTTTAAAATTTCTTTTTCAGGCAATTTGTTGTTAGTGTATAGAAACATAACTGATTTTTTTGTGTTTATTTTGTATTTTGCAACTTGACTGAATTAGTTTATTACTTCTAACTGTTTCTCAGTGGAATCTTATGGGTTTTCTATATGTAAGATCATGTCATCTGTAAACAGAGATAATTTAACTTCTTCCTTTTTTATTTGGATGTCTTTCATTTCTTTTTCTTGCCTAATTGCTCTGGCTAGGATTCCAGTACTATGTTCAGTAGAAGTGGTCAATTTAAAACAAAAAACAGCTTGATTGAGGTATAATTTACATATAAAATTCACATGTCTTTTTAAAAAAATTTATTTATTTTTTGGCTGTGTTAGGTCTTTGTTGCAGAGCACAGGCTTTCTCTAATTGCAGCAAGTGGGGGCTACTCTTTGTTGTGGTGTGCGGGCTTCTCATTGCTGTGGCTTCTCGTTGCGGAGCATGGGCTCTAGGCATGTGGGCTTCAGTAGTTGTGGCATGTGGGCTCAGTAGTTGTGGCTTGTGGGCTCTAGAGCATAGGCTCAGTAGTTGTGATGCACAGGCTTAGTTGCTCCATGGCAAAAAATTCACATGCCTTTAAGTGTGCAATTCAAGGAATTTTGGTCAGTATACATAGTTGTGCAAACATCACTACAGTCCAGTTTTAAAGCATTTCATCATGTGCAACTGATCCCTCAAGCCTGTTTGCAGTCAATCTCCACTTCTACCCTCAGCTTTAGGCAATCACTGGTACAATTTCTGTCTCTACAGATTTGCTTTTATGGAAATGGCATGTAAATATAATTACAAAATATGAAGTATTTTGCACCTGGTTTCTTATACTGAGTTAATGATTTTGAGATTCATCTCAGTTATGGCATTTGTCAGTACTTTTGTTCCTTTTTATTGCTGAATAATAATCCATTGTATGAATATGTTACATTTTGTTTTTTCACTGATGGATATTTGGAATGTTACTACTTTTTGGCTATTACGAATAATGCCACTATGAACATTTTCATATAAGCCTTTGTGTTAACATATATTTTCATTTCTCTTGGGTAGGTTCCTAGGAGTGTAGTTGCTGTGTCACATGCAAATTTATGTTCAATATTTTAAGAAACTACTTTTGGTTTTCTAAAATGTACCATTTTACATTTCCAGTATCTATGTATGAGGAGATTTCCAGTTTCTCTACAACCTTATAACATTTGTCTTTCTGATATAACCATTCTAGTGGATGTGATGTTGTATCTCATTGTAATTTTTATTTGCATTTTCCTAAAGACTAATTATGTTTAACATCTATTCATGTGCTTATTAGCCATTCTTATATTTTCTTTGGTGAAATGTCTATTTAAATATCTTGCTCATTTTTAATTGCTTTGCTTTTATTCTTATTGAGTTTTTAAAATCCTGTATGTATTTGGCATACAAGACCTCTATCACATGTATAATTTGAAAGATTCCTCGCAATTTGTGGTATACATTTAATTTTCTTAACTGTATTTTTTTTAAAAAACATCTTTATTGGAGTATAATTGATTTACAATGGTGTGTTAGTTTCTGCTTTATAACAAAGTTAATCAGTTATATGTATACATATGTCCCCATATCTCTTCCCTTTTGTGTCTCCCTCTCTCCCACCCTCCCTAACCCACCCCTCTAGGTGGTCACAAAGCACTGAGATGATCTCCCTGTGCTATGCAGCTGCTTCCCACTAGCTATCTTTTTTACGTTTGGTAGTGTATATAAGTCCATGCTACTCTCTCACTTTGTCCCAGCTCTCCCTTCCCTCTCCCCCCATATCCTCAAGTCCATTCTCTAGTAGGTCTGTGTCTTTATTCACATCTTGCCCTTAGGTTCTTCATGACCGTTTCTTTTTTCTTTTTTTTAGATTCCATATATATGTGTTAGCATATGGTATTTGTTTTTCTCTTTCTGACTTACTTCACTCTGTATGACAGACTCTAGGTCCATCCACCTCATTACAAATCAATTTTGTTTCTTTGTATGGCTGAGTAATATTCCATTGTATATATGTGTCACATCTTCTTTATCCATTCAACTGTTCATGGACACTTAGCTTGCTTCCATGTCCTGGCTATTGTAAATTGAGCTGCAATGAACATTTCGGTACATGACTCTTTTTGAATTATGTTTTTCTCAGGGTATATGCCCAGTAGTGGGATTGCTGGGTCATATGGTAGTTCTATTTTCAGTTTTTCAAGGAAACTCCATACTGTTCTCCATAGTGGCTGTATCAATTTACATTCCCACCAACAGTGCAAGAGGGTTGACTTTTCTCCACACCCTCTTCAGCATTTAGTGTTTGTAGATTTTTTGATGATGGCCATTCTGACTGTTGTGAGATGATATCTCATTGTAGTTTTGATTTGCATTTCTCTAATGATTAATGATGTTGAGGATTCTTTCATGTGTTTGTTGGCAATCAGTATATCTTTGGAGAAATGTCTATTTTGGTCCTTGGCCCATTTTTGGATTGGGTTTTTTTTTTTAACATCTTTATTGAAGTATAATTGATTTACAATGGTGTGTTAGTTTCTGCTGTATAGCAAAGTGAATCAGCTATATCTATACATATGTTCCCATATCTCTTCCCTCTTGCATCTCCCTCCCTCCTACCCTCCCTATCCCACCCCTTTAGGAAGTCACAAAGCACCGAGCTGATCTCCCTGTGCTATGCAGCTGCTTCCCACTAGCTATCTATTTTATGTTTGGTCGTGTATATATGTCCATGCCACTCTCTCACTTTGTCACAGCTTACCCTTCCCCCTCCCCATATCCTCAAGTCCATTCTCTAGTAGGTCTGTGTCTTTATTCACATCTTGCCCTTAGGTCCTTCATGACCATTTTTTTTTCTTAGATTCAATATATATGTGTTAGCATATGGTATTTGTTTTTCTCTTTCTGACTTACTTCACTCTGTATGACAGACTCTAGGTCCATCCACCTCACTACAAATAACTCAATTTCGTTTCTTTTTTTATGGCTGAGTAATATTCCACTGTATACATGTGCCATATCTTCTTTATCCATTCAACTGTTTATGGACACTTAGCTTGCTTCCGTGTCCTGGCTATTGTAAATAGAGCTGCAATGAACATTTTGGTACATGACTCTTTTTCTCAGAGTATATGCCCAGTAGTGGGATTGCTGGGTTGTATGGTAGTTCTATTTTTAGTTTTTTAATGAACCTCCATACTGTTCTCCATAGTGGCTGTATCAATTTACATTCCCACCAACAGTGCAAGAGGGTTGACTTTTCTCCCCACCCTCTCCAGCATTTATTGTTTCTAGATTTTTTGATGATGGCCATTCTGACTGGTGTGAGATGATATCTCATTGTAGTTTTGATTTGCATTTCTCTAATGATTAATGATGTTGAGGATTCTTTCATGTGTTTGTTGGCAATCAGTATATTTTTGGAGAAATGTCTATTTAGGTCTTCTGCACATTTTTGGATTGGGTTTTTTTTCCTTTGATATTGAGCTGCATGAGCTGCTTGTAAATTTTGGAGATTAATCCTTTGTCCGTTGATTCTTTTGCAAATATATTCTCCCATTCTGAGGGTTGTCTTTTCGTCTGGTTTATGGTTTCCTTTGCTGTGCAAAAGCTTTGAAGTTTCATTACGTCCCATTTGTTTATTTTTGCTTTTATTTCCATTTCTCTAGGAGGTGGATCAATAAGGATCTTGCTGTGATTTATGTCATAGTGTTCTGCCTATGTTTTCCTCTAAGAGTTTGATAGTGTCTGGCTTTACATTTAGGTCTTTAATCCATTGTGAGTTTATTTTTGTGTATGGTGTTAGGGAGTGTTCTAATGTCATTCTTTTATATGTAGCTGTCCAGTTTTCCCAGCACAACTTATTGAAGAGGCTGCCTTTTCTCCACTGCATATTCTTGCCTCCTTTATCAAAGATAAGGTGACCATATGTGAGTGAGTTTATCTCTGGCTTTCTATCCTGTTCCATTGATATATATTTCTGTTTTTGTGCCAGTACCAGACTGTCTTGATTACTGTAGCTTTGTAGTATAGTCTGAAGTCTGGGCACCTGATTCCTCCAGCTCCATTTTTCTTTCTCAAGATTGCTTTGGCTATTTGGGGTCTTTTGTGCTTCCATACAAATTGTGAAATTTTTTGTTCTAGTTCTGTGAAAAATGCCAGTGGTAGTTTGATAGGGGTTGCATTCAATCTGTAGATTGCTTTGGGTAGTAGAGTCTTTTACACAATGTTGATTCTTCCAATCCAGGAACATGGTCTATATCTCCATCTATTTGTATCATCTTTAATTTCTTTCATCAGTGTCTTATAATTTTCTGCATACAGGTCTTTTGTCTCCTTAGGTAGGTTTATTCCTAGATATCTTATTCTTTTTGTTGCAATGGTAAATGGGAGGGTTTTCTTAATTTCACTTTCAGATTTTTCATCATTAGTGTATAGGAATGCAAGCGATTTCTCTGCATTAATTTTGTATCCTGCTACTTTACCAAATTCATTGATTAGCTCTAGTTGTTTTTTGGTAGCATCTTTAGGATTCTCTATGTATAGTATCATGTCATCTGCAAACACTGACAGCTTTACTTCTTTTCCAATTTGGATTCCTTTTATTTCCTTTTCTTCTCTGATTTCTGTGGCTAAAACTTCCAAAACTATGTTGAATAATAGTAGTGAGAGTGGGCAACCTTGTCTTTTTCCTGATGTTAGTAGAAATGGTTTCAACTTTTCACCATTGAGGACAATGTTGGCTGTGGGTTTGTCATATGTGGTCTTTATTTTGTTGAGGTAAGTTCCCTCTATTCCTACTTTCTGGAGGTTTTCATCATAAATGGGTGTTGAATTTTGTTGAAAGCCCTCTCTGCATCTATTGAGGTGATCATATGGGTTTTCTCCTTCAATTTGTTAATATGGTGTATCACATTGATTAATTTGTTTATACTGAAGAATCCTTGCATTCCTGGGATAAACCCCACTTGATCATGGTGCATGATCCTTTTACAGTGCTGTTGGATTCTGTTTGCTAGTATTTTGTTGAGGATTTTTGCGTCTATGTTCATCAGTGATATTGGCCTCTAGTTTTCTTTCTTTGTGACATCTTTGTCTGGTTTTTGTATCAGCGTGATGATGGACTCTTAGAATGAGTTTGGGATTGTTCCTCCCCTCTGCTACATTTTGGAAGAGTTTGAGAAGGATAGGTGTTAGCTCTTCTCTAAATGTTTGGGAGAATTCGCCTGTGAAGCCATCTGGTCCTGGGCTTTTGTCTGTTTGAAGATTTTTAATCACAGGTTCAATTTCAGTGCTTGTGATTTGTCTGTTCATAGTTTCTATTTCTTCCTGGTTCAGTCTCGGATCGTTATACATTTCTAAGACTTTGTCCATTTCTTCCATGTTGTCCATTTTATTGGCATATAGTTGCTTGTAGTAATCTCTCATGATCCTTTATATTTCTGCAGTGTCAGTTACTTCTCCTTTTTCATTTCTAATTCTATTGATTTGAGTCTTCTCCCTTTTTGTCTTGATGAGTCTGACTAATGGTTTATCAATTTTGTTTATCTTCTCAAAGAACCCGCTTTTAGTTTTATTGATCTTTGCTATCATTTCTTTTTCATTTATTTCTGATCTTATCTTTATGATTTCTTTCCTTCTGCTAACTTTGTTTTTTTTTTTGTTCTTCTTTCTCTAATTGCTTTAGGTGTAAGGTTAAGTTGTTTATTTGAGATGTTTCTTGTTTCTTAAGGTAGGATTGTATTGCTATAAACTTCCCTCTTAGAACTGCTTTTGCTGCATCCCATAGGTTTTGCATTGTCGTGTTTTTTTTTTTTTTTTTTAACATCTTTATTGGGGTATAATTGCTTTACAATGGTGTGTTAGTTTCTGCTTTATAACAGAGTGAGTCAGTTATACATATATATAATTGTCGTGTTTTCATTGTCATTTGTTTCTAGGTATTTTTTGATTTCCTCTTTGATTTCTTCAGTGATCTCTTGGTTATTAAGTAATGTACTGTTTAGACTCCATGTGTTTTTATCTTTTACAGACTTTTTCCTGTAATTAATATCTAGTCTCATAGTGTTGTGGTTGGAAAAGATACTTGATATGATTTCAGTTTTCTTACATTTTCCAAGGCTTGATTTGTGACCCAAGATATGATCTGTCCTGGAGAATGCTCCATTAGCACTTGAGAAGAATGTGTATTCTGTTGTTTTTGCATGGAATGTCCTATAAATATCAGTTAAGTCCATCTTGTTTAACGTATCATTTAAAGCTTGTGTTTCCTTATTTATTTTCATTTTGAATGATCTGCCCATTGGTGAAACTGGGGTGTTAAAGTCCCCTACTATGATTGTGTTCCTGTCAATTTCCCCTTTTATGGCTTTCAGTATTTGCCTTATGTATTGAGGTGTTCCTATGTTGGGTCCATAAATATTTACAATTGTTATATCTTCTTCTTGGATTGATCCCTTGATCATTATGTAGTGTCATTCTTTGTCTCTTGTAATAGTCTTTGTTTGAAAGTCTATTTTGTCTTATACGAGAATTGCTACTCTAGCTTTCTTTTGATTTCCATTTGCATGGAATATATTTTTCCATCCCCTCACTTTCAGTCTGCATGTGTCCTTAGTTCTGAGGTGGGTCTCTTTTAGACAGCATATATATGGATCTTGTTTTTCTATCCATTCAGCCAGTCTATGTCTTTTCGTTGGAGCATTTAATCCATTTACATTTAAGGCAATTATTGACATGTATGTTCTTATTACCATTTTCTTCATTGTTTTGGGTTTGTTATTGTAGGTCCTTTCCTTCTCTTGCGTTTCCTGCCTAGAGAAGTTCCTTTAGCATTTGTTGTGAAGCTGGTTTGGTGGTGCTGAACTCTCTCAGCTTTTGCTCATCTGTAAAGGTTTTAATTTCTCCATCAAATCTGAATGAGATCCTTGTTGGGCAGAGTAATCCGGGTTGTAGGTTTTTCTCCTTCATCACTTTAAATATGTCCTGCAGCTCCCTTCTGGCTTGTAGAGTTTCTGCTGAAAGATCAGCTGTTAACCTTACGGGGATTCCCTTGTGTGTTATTTGTTGTTTTTCCCTTGCTGCTTTTAATATATTTTCTTTGTGTTTAACTTTTGATAGTTCGATTAATATGTGTATTGGCGTGTTTCTCCTTGGATTTATCCTGTATGGGACTCTCTGTGCTTCCTGGACTTGATTAACTATTTCCTTTCGCATATTAGGGAAGTTTTCAACTATAATACCTTCACATATTTTCTCAGTCCCTTTCTTTTTCTCTTCTTCTTCTGGGACCCCTATAATTCGAATGTTGTTGTGTTTAATGTTGTCCCAGAAATCTATGAGACTGTCCTCAATTCTTTTCATTGTTTTTTCTTTATTCTGCTCTGCAGTAGTTATTTCCACTATTTTATTTTCCACGTCACTTATCTGCTCTTCTGCCTCAGTTATTCTTCTATTGATCTCTTCCAGAGAAGTTATCATTTCATTTATTTTGTTGTTCATCACTCTGTTTGTTTGCTCTTTAGTTCTTCTAGGTCCTTGTTAAACGTTTCTTGTATTTTCTCCATTCTATTTCCAAGATTTTGGATCATGTTTACTATCATTATGCTGAATTCTTTTTCAGGTAGACTGCCATTTCCTCTTCATTTGTTAGGTCTGGTTAGTATTTGCCTTGCTCCTTCATCTGCTATCTGTTTCTGTGTCTTCTGATTTTGCATAACTTATTGTGTTTGGCGTCTCCTTTTCGCAGGCTGCAGGTTTGTAGCTCCCGTTGTTTTTGGTGTGTGTCCCCAGTGGCTAAGGTTGGCTTACTGGGTTATGTAGGCTTCCTGGTGGAGGGGACTAGTGTCTGTGTTCTGGTGGATGAGGCTGGATCTTGTCTTTCTGGTGGGCAGGTCCTCGTGTGGTCATGTGTTTTGGGGTGTCTGTGGCCTTATTATGATTTTAGGCAGCCTCTCTACTAATGGATGGGGTTGTGTTCCTGTCTTGCTAGTTTTTTGGCATAGGGTGTCCAGCGCTATAGTTTGCTGGTCGTTGAGTGGAGCTGGGTCTTGGCATTGAGATGGAGATCTCTGGGAGATTCTCACCATTTGATATTTCGTGGAGCTGGGAGGTCTCTTGTGGACCAGTGTCCTGAAGTTGGCTCTCCCACCTCAGAGGCACAGCCCTGACGCCTGGCTGGAGCACCAAGAGCCTGTCATCCACATGGCTCAGAATAAAAGGGATTTAAAAAAGAAAGAAAGAAAGAAGAAGATGAAATAAAATAAAATAAAGTAAAATAAAATAAAATCAAGTTATTAAAATAAAAAATGAAAAATAATTATTTAAATAAATTTTTAAAAAGTAATTAAAAAAAAAAAAAAGCCCGGACATACAGAACCCTAGGACAAATGGTATAAGCAAAGGTATACAGACAAAATCACACACAGAAGCATAAAACATACACACTCACAGAAAGAGAAAAAGGGAAAAGAAAAATGTATATCATTGCTCCCAAAGTCCACCTCCTCAATTTGGGATGATTCGTTGTCTGTTCAGGTATTCCACAGATGCAGGGTACATCAAGTTGATTGTGGAGATTTAATCCTCTGCTCCCGAGGCTGCTGGGAGAGATTTCCCTTTCTCTTCTTTGTTCGCAGAGCTCCTGGGGTTCAGCTTTGGATTTGGACCCGCCTCTGTGTGTAGGTCGCCTGAGGGCGTCTGTTCTTCGCTCAGACAGGACGGGGTTAAAGGAGCAGCTGATTCGGGGTGGCTCACTGAGGCCGGGGGGAGGGAGGGGTACGGAGTGCGGGGTGAGCCTTCGGTCGCAGAGGCCGGCGTGACGTTGCATCAGCCTGAGGCACGCTGTGCGTTCTCCCTGGGAAGTTGTCCCTGGATCACAGGACCCTGGCAGTGGCGGGCTGCACAGGCTTCCGGGAGGGCGGGTGTGGACAGTGACCTGTGCTCGCACACAGGCTTCTTGGTGGCGGCAGCAGCAGCCTTAGCGTCTCATGCCCGTCTGTGGGGTCCGCTTTGTTAGCCGCGGCTCACGCCCGTCTCTGAAGCTCCTTTAAGCTGCTCTCTTAAGCCCCTTTCCTCGCTCACCAGGAAACAAAAAGGGAAGAAACTGTCTCTTGCCTCTTTGGCAGCTCCAGACTTTTTCCTGGACTCCCTCCCGTCTAGCTATGGTACACTAGCCCCCTTCAGGCTGTGTTCACGCCGCCAACCCCAGTCCTCTCCCTGGGATCCGACCAAAGACCCAGCCTCAGCTCCCAGCTCCGTCCGCTCTGGCGGGTGAGCAGACAAGCCTCTCAGGCTGGTGAGTGCCGGTCGGCACCGATCCTCTGTGCGGGAATCTCCCCGCTTTGCCCTCCGCAGCCCTGTTGCTGCGCTCTCCTCCGTGACTCCGAAGCTCCCCGCTCCGCCTCCCGCAGTCTCCGCCCACGAAGGGGCTTCCTAGTGTGTGGAAACCTATCCTCCTTCACGGCTCCCTCCCACTGGTGCGGGTCCCGTCCCTATTCTTTTGTCTCTGTTTTTTCTTTTTTCTTTTGCCCTACCCAGGTACGTGGGGGGTTTCTTGCCTTTTGGGAGGTCTGAGGTCTTCTGCCAGCGTTCAGTAGGTGTTCTGTAGGAGTTGGTCCACGTGTAGATGTATTTCTGATGTATTTGTGGGGAGGAAGGTCATCTCCACGTCTTACTCTTCCGCCATCTTGAAGCTCCCCCTTAACAGTGTCTTTTGATGGGCAAAAGCTTTTAACTTAGAAGAAGTCTGATTTATCTTTTTTTATGGACTGAATTTTTGCTGTTGTATTTAAAAGATCTTTGTCTCACCCAAGGTCACAAAAATTTTCTCCCATGTTTTCTTCAAAAAATTTTCTGATTTTAATTTACATTTAGGTCTATGATCCATTTTAATTTAGGTTTCCAATAAATTTTGATAGGATAGAAATTATAGTAGTAGTCATTGGATATCCTAGTTACACTGGTTGTTTGGTTGTAAGAAGTATGTATAACTTAAGTGTTTCAAGTAAATGTAAATTTATTGAACAAATACTGGTAAATCTTTTGGAAGCTAATTTTATGACGTATAGTCAGGTCTCATGTGAAAGGGAGCGTCATCAGGCATCTTCTCTTTTGCTCTCTCTTTCTGAATTGTTCAGATAAACTCAGTTCTGTAAGGTTTGTAATTTGGCCAAAACTTCCTTTTTCTTCAAAGCCCTAGAAAACCAGATCTGTTAGAGGCATACCGTGGATTACTCCCTATGTGCTCCTTATTTCCTACTTTTTGTCACCTTCTTGGCTTCTAGATTATTTATTTGATACTCATTTTATGTGCTTTTGCTTTATATATTTTCCTGATTTCTGCAGATACGAAACCTTAGTTAAAAGAATTGCTTTTCTATTCTGTTTCCATTGTTTTGCATGGGCTAGATTAGCCCCATTACTCTGAGGTGAAAATGATCCAGGTGTTTGACAGTTTTAAGATCATGAATCTTCAACTTGCTTAAATTGTTAAAATGTGTCATCCTTTAATTGGTGCACTATCATCAAAGAAGAATTAGTGTGACTATTTCACATGAATGAGCCTATATTTTATTTTCCAGATTGAACTTTTTAACTTCCATTCAGGAAATAAAGTCTGGATGGCCCTTGTCATTATAACATATTACCTGGTGACCGTAATACTGGCTGGGGCATAGGTTAGACATTAGGTGACATATTTCTGTTGCAAATGCTAAATTCTGATTTCTAGTTCTAAGATCTTAATTGCATTAGAAACTTTCCACAAACTTCATTAATGGGCTGGTCACCTTTCATTTATCCTTCTAGATCTATTTCCCACTCTTTTCCACTCTGCTTTGTGCCCCCAGGAAGCTGAATTATTGGACTGTGTAAACAGTTCCCTAGCTCGCTGAATTTCAGTTGGGTTTGGATAATTAGAAATCCTAATGAAAGATGGGTTTCTATGTTGTTTTCACCACGTAGAAAGAAAATCCTGTTTTGAGGCGACTGCTCTTTTCTTGTGAAATCTGTTGCTGCATGTGATCTGCTGAATGGTTGGTCCAAAGCTGTTTCTTGTAAAGAAGTATCTTCAGGAATGCTATTGGCATTTCCTGGCAGACTATGGTTATCTTGCTATTGCTTCTTCTCCTTTCTTCCTTTTCCTTCCCACCTTTCTCCTTTTTATTTTTGTATATATAGAATTTTCTATTGTATTCTGTGTTTGGGCTTGCCTAGTTTTAGTTCATCAGAGAAAGTTATGTTGATTTCTGATCAACATACATTTCAGTTGAAAGGGTTAAGAAGATCTTTCCTGCCTCAGTTTTTCCTAAGTCATCAATACAATTAATTTTCAATGCCAAAGTGAATGTGAGCTAAATCCTCATATTCTGAAGTTACAAAGAAAAATATCTAGAAGCATACTTATGACTCTTGGATTCCTTGGCCAGATCAAGGATATAGAAATAGTCAGAGAAGAGTGAGAAGGACTTTGTAAGAAAATTTTCTTGGTAGAGTGCTGTTGTCATTCTGTGAATCCCTACCTACATCTCAGACAAAAAGGGGGAAACAAGAGTTGAGGGCGCTGCCTGACTCATACCTGATAAGCTAATGTAGTCTATGATTGCAGGATGGAAGTCAGCTTTTACCCCAATGTTTAATAGAATAAAGGAATTGTGAGTGTTTCCTGTGGACCAGAGGTAGATCTCACAAGAGAGAGCTTGCAAGATAGATCTGTTTTTGGTCTTTCCCAAAAGAGAAGGTGAGGGGATTCTGATGGTAAAAGTCTGTGTAGAATGACAGCCAGACAACCATGTACAGACCAGCAAAAGAACAGAATATATAATCTGTATTATGGGATTTGAAGTCAGAGGGCCCAGAAGAGGAGCCTTTAATGAGCTCAAGAAAGCATCCACAAGAGAAGCTTGAAACATTTGCCATGAATATTGTGGCCTAGTATGCAAAACATTTTAAAGTGTTCTATAGGCATATAACATATATATATATATATATATATATATATTTTTTTTTTTTTTTTTTGCGGTACGCAGGCCTCTCACTGTTGTGGCCTCTCCCGTTGCGGAGCACAGGCTCCGGACATGCAGGCTCAGTGGCCATGGCTCATGGGCCCAGCCGCTCTGCCGCATGTGGGATCTTTCCGGACCAGGCCACGAACCCGTGTACCCTGCATTGGCAGGCGAACTCTCAACCACTGCGCCACCAGGGAAGCCCAATATAGGCATATAATATTCTCTGTAAGATATAAAGTTAGAAAATAATACTTTATCCTTAATAATAATATTAATTATTATTGATTTCTTTTAGCCACTTATTTTTATATATTGACATAAACAGTTGTATTTCAAATACTGCCATTCAAATTGTGTTTTTTTAAGCTATCTTTGCATCTGATGGTCTTTGTTTTATAATTTGACTTTGTGTGGTTTGGTGCATGAATGTTCAAAACTGCCATATCGTAATTATAAAAACGACTAAGATCCCAATATATAATTGATAAAAAAACATGAAATGTCTATTTATAAAAGGGAAAAGAATAAATGCAAAAGTGCATATGCAAACAATGTTAAACCTGACTAATAGTCAAAACAGCAAATTAAGTGTTCATTTAAAAATATCCATTAACAGGGACTTCCCTGGCAGTCCAGTGGTTAAGGCTTTGTGCTTCCAATGCAGGGGGCACTGGTTCAATCCCTGGTTGGGGAACTAAGATCCCACATGCCACAGGGCATGGCCAAAAAGTAAAAAAAAAAAAAATCCATTAACAAATATTTATTGAACAACTATTATTTGCCAACCACTGAGCTAGACATTGAAGATACATGAGTTATCAGATACTGTTCTTGTTCTCAGTGTGCAGGTAGAGAATAATAGTAGGTAATGTTCAATATAGTTTTATTTTGTCTATCAAATTATCAGGTATTAAAAATTATGATGCATAATTCTGATAAAGATGCATTGGGCAAGCATGCTTACAAGCTGATGATCACACTTTTAGAAGTTTGTCAACATATTTAAAAAGACATAAAATGCTCATACTTTTAAACGCACTTATTGTAATTTCTAGGAATCTTTGCTACGAAAATAATAAAAAAAGAAGTTAAAAGCATGAAAACCAGCTTTGATTATAGAACTGTTTTTTATAACAAAATCATATAAAACTCCAATGTCCAGCTAATAGTGGAAGGTTATATTATGGACTGCAATGATTTTTAAAATGCTTATGATAAATTGCTAAGTAAAGAGTAAAATTTGAAACTGTGTATGTAATTTCAGCTATGTAGTATAATATATCTATTAAAAAGATAGAAAATACATTAAAATGATAACAGAAGTTAGATAACAAGTTCTTTTATGATTCAGGTACAGGTATATAGACTTGCCTCCATTTACTAAATGCATCTTGTTTAGATTTCAGTTATGAGGACTGTGATGGAGTCTAGGTGAAGATTTCATTCTGATGAGGGTGGGGAGCCTGCTAAAGAGACCAACATCTTTCAGATGTAGTAGAGGTAGAAGCCAGAGTTCAGGGAAGATTCCTTTATGAGCATCCATTGCAAGCCTCATTATCTGTGTCCTGGGACAGCAGTGGTGGAGTCTGCTGAGCAGTGAGATGAAAGTACTGTTTTTTATGTGGGCTCAAAGCTGGAATCTCTAGCTTACCTGGAGGTTCTATGGACTATGTAAAATCCTTTAATAAATTTATTTATTTATTGAACTAGTTAGTCTTCTGTTGTTTCTTACTCAGAACTCTGTTTAATACAATAAAACTTATTAACTTTTAATCTATTAATTAATGCATCAACTATTTCTTGAGGATATGAAACAGGATAGTGGATAAAGAAAAATGGGGGAGGGGAAAACTATTTTAGTCAGAGTGTTTAGGAGTTGAGAAGGAGGTGACATTTGGGCTGAAACCAAAATGATGAGAAAGATGTATGTTGTAGGCAGGATTCTAAAATGTTCCCCAAGATTTCTGGCACCTAGTGTACAAATATCTTCTTCCAGTTATTCAATCAAACATGAATCTAGATATGGCTGTAAAGTGATTTTGTAGGTGTAATTAGAATCTCAAATCAGTTGATTTAAATATACAGTGATTATTCAGGTGGACCTGACCTAAAAACATGACCCTTTTAAAATTGGACTTAGAGGTCATAGACAGAGGAATTCAGAAATTTGAAATAGCAGAGACATTCTCCTCTGGCCTAAATGAAGCAACTGCCATGTCGTGGAGAAGCCACATGGCAGGAGCAATGGACAGCATGTAGGAGCTGAGAACGGTCCCCAGTTAACAGTCTGCAAGAAAATAGAAACTTTAGTCCTACAACCACAAGGAACTGGATTTGCTAGCAACTTTGGAAGAGCACCCTAGGACTTAGATGAGATCATAGCTTGGCCAACACTTTGAGTTTAGCTGTGTGACAATGATTGGATTGTCCAAGAGTTGTTCCACTGAGTACAGTGAGAAATGTTTGGATTTGGGGTAGAGCTGATAGGACTTGTTGCCTAGCTATATGTTGGGAATGACTAAAAAAAGAGTTGAAAGGGAGAAATCAAGGATGACTCCTAGGTTTTGGCTTGAGCAATTTGGTGAATGGTGGTGCCATGTACTGAGATGAGAAGGATATGTAGAGGAGCCAGTTTGGGTGAAGGGGCAGAAATCAAGAGTTATATTTTGGTTCTGTTAAATTTTAGATGCCTATCCAAATAAAGATGTCAAGTAGAAGTTGGATAGATAAATTTTCAGGATAAGCAAAGAGGTTAAGCCTGGAGATGAAGATTAGAGGATCACAGACACATAGACAAAATTTAAAAAATATGTATAGATCCAAAATATCCAATACAATATTGAAGGAGAAAAACAAAGTTGGAAGACTGACACTACTCAACTTTAAGACTTACTGTAAAGCTGCGGTAATCAAGACAGGGTGGTATTGGTGAAAGAAGACCCAAATAGGTCAAAGGAACGGTTAAAAAGCCCAGAAGTTGACTCATATAAACATAGTAAACTGATCTTTGATAAAGGAGCAAAGACAATAAGATGGAAAAAAGACAGTCTTTTCAACAAATGTTTTTGGAACAACTGGACATCTACATGCAAAAATGGAATCTAGACACAGACCTTACACACGTCACAAAAATTAACTCAAAATGGATTATAGACCTAAATGTAAAATGCAAAACTATGAAACCCCTAGAAGATAATCCAGGGGAAAATATAGATAACCTCAGGTTTGGTGATGACTTTTCGGTTTGTTTGTTTTTTGTTTACTTTTTTAGTAAGAGCTGAGTTGAATGAATTATGGTCACCAGGCAACTGGAGTGTGGAAATAGGTTTGTATATTTTTGGTATATTTTTCACTCATTATTGATTCACTCATTAAACAAATATAAATTAAGTATTTGTGATGACTTTTTAGGTACAATATCAAAGCATCATCCATGAAAGAAATAAATGATAAGTTGGACTTCATTAAAATTAAAAATTCCTGCTCTTTGGAAGATACTGTCAAGAGAATGAAAAGACAAGCCACAGACAGAGAGAAAAACATTTGCCAAAGACATATCTGGTAAAGGACTATTGTCCAAAATATACAAAGAACTCTTAAAATTCAACAATAACAAAATGTGCAACCCAATTAAAAAATGGGCCAAAGATCTTAGTAGACATCTCATCAAAGAATATATACAGATCAGGGAAGTGCAAATTAAAAAAACAATGAGAAACCACTGCATACCTATTAGAATGGCCAAAACTAGAATGCTGACAACACCAAATGTTGGCAAGGACATGGAAAAACAGGAACTCTCATTCATTGCTGGTGAGAACACAAAATGGTAGAGCCACTTTGGAAGAAGTTTCACAGCTTCTTACAATACTAAATATGCTCTTATCATACAATCTAGCAATCATTCCCCTTGGTGTTTACTCAGAGGATTTGAAAATTTATATACACACAAAATTATGCACACAGGTGTTCACAGCAGCTTTATTAATTTATAGTTGCCAAAACTTGGAAACAACCAAGGTGGATTTAAGGTAGACAAATGTATAAATAAACTATGGTACATCCAGATAATGGATGTATGTATCAAACTATTCTGTATGATATTATAATGGTGGATACATGTCATTATAAATTTGCCCAAAACCGTAGAATATACACACCAACAGTGAAGTGAATCCTGATGTAAACTATGGACTTTGGGCGATAATTGCATGTCAATGTAGATTCATCAGTTGTAAAAAAGGTACAACTCTGGTGGGGAACATTGATAATGAGGAAGGGGTATGCATGTGTGGGAATGGGGGTATATGGGAAATCTCTGTTCCTTCTGCTCAAGTTTTCTGTGAACCTTAAACTGCTCTAAAAACTAAAATGTTTTAAAAATATGTATAGGCAAGAGCCTCTGAAGGAAGTAGGTCTGGTTTTGCTGCTTCTTAGTAATCTGTGGAGCTGGAACCTAGTTCTAATTATCAGACTTCTTTGGAATATGAGGTGAGGTACCTAATACCAGTTTGTCTTTAACTCTGGGGCCAAGTTATTTATTCTTGAACAGAAGAAAACTTTCACTCGCAACTTCAATACATTGGTATTGTAGGAATCAATTTTAAAGTCATTTGCTCCCCTTACTGAATTATTTGGTTTAAGGAAGATAAAAATTCCATTAATCCATTAATCACACATAGACAAACTGCAATGTATTAACTAAGATGTAAGTGGGGTTCACTGCAGCCCTTCTGAGTTGTGGTGACCCCACTCTTCCCTTTAGATATTTGGGATGCACTCTGTGACTGTGATCATATGTTTGTGGACCAAGTGAGAGAACCTTGCCTAATGATTTACTAAATATGAAGAGAAGTTTATTTCTCATTTTTAAAGTAAAAATAAATCTAAGTGAGAAGCTTTGGTATTTTCTTCCTGCACTCCTATGGATCATGTCGCTCAACTTTAATGAGGAAAGGTATGGAAAAGACAGGCAGCAAATGTGGCTGAGGGATCAAGTAAAATGAGATTGGAGAATTGTTCATAGAATTTAGCAAAGATAAAGGTGTTGGTGACCTTTAGGAACCACTCAATGGAGTAGAGTGGAGGAGAATGGAGAGAGTAGTGGAGAGAGTGGGAGGAGGGAGTGAGAGAAGTATCTTTTTTTTTTTTTTTTTTTGGGAGAAGTATCATTTTTGATAGGGAGACTTTCTGTAAATAAGTGAACCAATAAGCTAGACCGGGTGTGAGAGTGTCAAGGATTTTATTTTTTAAACATGTGTGAGATATATGTACATATGTGTACGGATGGTCCTTGGCTTACGTAGGTTCAAGATTACAATTGTTCGACTTTATGGTAGTGTGAAAGCAATGCGCATTCAGGAGAAACTGTACTTTCAATTTTGATCTTTTCCAGGCTAGTGTTATGTGGTATGATACTCTCTCCTGATGCTGGGCAGTGGCAGCAGCCACAGCTCCCAGTCAGCCACACAATCACAAGGGCAAACCACCGATATACTTACAGTCATTCTGTACCAATACAACCATTCTGTTTTTCACTTGCAGTAAGATAGTCTATAAACTACATGAAATCTTCAACACTTTATATAAAATAGGCTTTGTGTTAGATGATTTTGTCCAACTGTAAGTATTCTGAGCACGTTTAAAGTAGGTTATGGTTATGGGATAGGGAGGGTGGGAGGGAGGGAGATGCAAGAGGGAAGAGATATGGAGATATATGTATATGTATAATTGATTCACTTTGTTATAAAGCAGAAACTAACACACCACTGTAAAGCAATTATACTCCAATAAAGATGTTTTAAAAAAAATAAAGTAGGTTAGGCTGAACTGTGATGTTCGGTAGGTTAGGTGTGTTAAATGAATTTTCAACTTACAATATTTTCAACTTACAGTGGGGTTCAACGAGATGTAACACCAACATAAGTTGAGGAAGATCTGTACTAATAAGTTGCATATAAATTACTGTTTTTCTATAGTTTTGGGGGTGATTTGATTCGTTCTCAGGGGCAAAAACAACCTGGAAAACAAATATTTTTCACCATGCCAATAACATGGTTCATATTCCTGTGGCATCATCTCAGGAACATGCTGGCACTGTACCTTAATTACTGCTAGAAAGAATAGTACCACCTCCAATGGTAAAGTTGTAATATACAAAATAGCCCCATCCGTGGTCAGCTGGTTTGGGGGCATTTTGCAGCTAATGGTAGTGAAATTGACTGGAGGTGGTGCTATTCCAAACCAGAGAGAAGTAATCCTGAGATTCTTCCCTTTGGAGGTGGGTATTTGTAATGGATGATTTCTCCTATGTTCTTGCTACAGATTTTTGTGTGTATTTAATTTATTCACTGTAACACTTTGGCAGACTCCATTTAACCATTTGGAGTCACTGGGGATTATTCATATGATATATAGTTCATATAATGGAAAATTGACAGGTTATACAAATATGGCACTAACTTGCATCGTATGCTAAAATAGAAATTAAAGCTGTAATTTTAGTCATTTTAGGATCTAGAAATTACTTTTCAGATATCTAAAAAAGCTATACAGTATTGTAGAAAATAGAATAATTGCTATACTGTAGAGACAATTATTAGATAGAAATTCACTTATTGTTTTAAGTCAATTTCTTGCTTTAAGTTAAGCAAGAAAAATGTTCAAAAAATGAACACAATAGTAGGACTAATGTATAACTTGGGAATGAGCTCTTGAAACAATGAATTATAGTTAGATCAACCCTTTTATTTTTCTTTTTTGTCTACTGTATGGCTTTACTGGTTACTGAATACCACCCCCCCGGCAAAAAAAAAAAAGGTAAAGAGAGAAGAAACAAATAGAAAAGAGTTTGAATAAATAGCAAGTGGAAAAATATATTCCCATTTAGATATACTTTCATATAGAGGATATCCTAAACATGCCTTTATGTATTCATGTCAAAATTCTTAAAATTTTCAAAATTCCAAGACTTCTCATTATGATTTTATGATACATATCTTAATATAATAAAATATATAAAAGTGAATATTACATTAAAATGAGCCTTGAGGTTTATTTTAGTACCATAGCTAGAAGCTAATACTATATCTCACCTCATTTGCTTGCTATTGCCTATTCAAAACTGTTGCCTTAACAGAACATCAGACATAGTAGTGACTGAACTTGAAGTATAAAAGTATTAGGAGTGAATGCATTGATGAGATTAGCCAATTGAGGATGCCATCCAAGAAACGGTTTCTAAATATGTTGTTGAGAGACTTGGGGTTACTGGGGTGTAGAATTAAGGAGTCATGAATAAGTGTGAGTGTAACTTAAGAAAACTGAAGCCTCAGTCAGCTGTACTCTTCTGCAGTCAAAAGAAAATGAGATGAACAGATAGGGAGGTTTGCTGAGAGCCTAGAAAAGAGGAGCTCAAACTTTCTGTTTATCTGTGCCCTGGGAGGGGAGAATCCTTACAACCACCCAAGCATTCTGATCTTCTTGCACACCCACCTCTACTTCAGGTATGAATACTGTTCCATCACAGCTCCATGGCTCATTAAGCAGTGAATCTTCTTATTCTCATTTTAAAATTGTCAAGCAAAAGTTTGTAGATTTAATTATAGAATTTTTATCAGGGAGATAAATAACAGATCCTCTGTAAACCAACATCAAATAAGTTAATTAAATAATTCAACAAATATTTATGAAGCATCTGTTTTATGTCTGGGTGTAGATCTATATTACTCAATGAAATAAGCATAATCTCTATCTTCATGGAGCTTAGAAAATATTCTTTCTCATTAGTGGTTATTTATCATTATTAAAAGTTTTTGACACAATGCTGTATTTATTTGAACTTATTTAAATTAATTTCTTTTTTATTTGGACTCATATAATTTGCTTAGCACATTAGTAACCCTAACTTAGGTTACTCTGTGAGCAATGTCCAAAAGTAAGTTTTGGGAGATGCAGGTGAACACAGGATTCTTGACTGAATGTCCCTCAAGTGGTTGTATGGAACACAGATATCTGCTCGACCAGCTTGCCACTTCAGTGATATCTCTGCCTTCTTTCTTCCTGCCTGAAACAAATGATATTTTTAGAAGTGATCATGAGACAAGATTTCAAATGAAGCCTGTCAAAAAGTGAAAATGATCCTCATGCCACTATTTCTGAGTAAGGATAAGGTAAGGGAGAGGTATTGATAGTCACATTTCTTACACAAATTAGAATAAATACATATAAGCCCCATTTAAAGTCATCTAATTTGGTTAAAAAACATATGCTATTTCTCCATTTATAAATCAAAGCACAAATGTTTTTCTAAAAGAGTCTTTCAAAACAACTTTGTTTATAATGTCAGATACTTTGTTTGAAACATTCTTTTATTAACTCAGCTAAATATTTCAAATAATTATCATTTTTTAAGTAGGTGAAAAAAGTTAAATATTAGTTAAATATTGAAGAAACCATATTGAACTAAACTAGAAAGATAAATAATAATGAAAACTTCTAAGAAAAGCAAGTGAATTAGAATATACTTGATTTTGGAATTATTGATATCAACTCAAAATGTCAAAGTCCATGAAGTATTTTAAAAAATGATTCTATGTACGTTTTTCCAGAACTATTTATTTTTGTAGCCTCTCAACCTTGAGAATGGTACATATTTAGTAATTTAAAAATTTGATTCTTTATATATAAATGGGCATGAAAAATAAGACAGAAAGCATAGATGAATTGGGAGTACTTAATTTTATTATATATGTTGAGTGTTAAAATTTGTTTTCATGTTTGAGTTCAAATATTTAACTTTAAAAATTCTAATTTTATATTGAGCCTTGCTCTAAAACTAAAACAAATATATATTTTACAAATATAAATCTGTAAAAATAAATTCTGATTCTGTAAGTAGTTACTTAGATCTGGGTGCAAATATGAAAAGACTTTAAAATAGTTGAATTTATCCATAGTTTTCTGAAAGCTGCACTTTCTAATCTTGAACTGCTGCTTTAGGGCCTCTGCATTCACATCTGTAGCTTTCATTTTAACAACAGATCCCAGTTCAGATCATCCTTAGGGCAAACATGCCAGTGATTTGGGTGTTCTGGTGCCATGCCTCACTGCATGCCTTCCAGTGCCTTTCGTCACATCACTCTTTTCTATACTCTCACCTTCCACTTCCCAGCCTGGGATGCCCTCCTCTCTTTGCTTTTGTTTCAGGTCCTAGCCCAGATCAAGTCACATTTCCTTTTAGGAGCTTTTCTTGGTCTTAACAACTCAAACGATTTTACTTTCTTTGATGAGTAAAATAAAAAAATTTCTACAAAAATTTCTGTAGAAACTTTTATTATCACTACTGATTTAGAATTTGGCATAAGTTATACCTATTGATTTATATGTCCTATCTTCTGAAATTAAATATTTACCAATAAGAGTCTAATAAATTGTTCAGGGAAGTGAGAGCCTGTAGTATTAGTGGCCTAAAAAATCTAGTCCTGAGGAGGGGTTAGCTGACTCAGCTTCCAGGACATTTCTCTGCCTTCTCCGGAGATTTCTAGGGTCTAGACTAAGCTGTGCTTTGCAATTCAGTTGTATCTACTGCATGGTTAGAACTGGAAAAGAATATTCTTGTTTTAATTTCCACATAATTTTTTAAAGTTATAACAGTAATATCATGATATAGGAATATTAATTTTATTTCAGAGATATAATAGAACACAACTTATCCATCAACAAAAATTTCTATGTTTATAATTCCCCTGCAGTTTTTCCGCTGGGGGCAGTTGCACCATTAACGAGGCAGATGAGAAGTGGCAAGATGGATGTTAAGAGTGGTGGAAAAACAGGACAACAGCTCTGGTTGCTGCTTCTCTCCCTCACAGTCCTGTTATGGTGCCACTTGGTGCTGATTGCTATGGTTTTAAGGTTGCTGCATAGACTTCAGAATATTCTGACTTGGACTGAGTCCTCTAGAGGCTGGGACTTGGGAGAGGCTGTTTATTTGTGAGGTGATACTGGGATTCAAGAGTAAGGGAGTAGGGAGAGTAGAGAGAAAAAGAGAAGTCAATGTATGCGTGTTATTACAGAGATTACTGCCTCAGGCCATGGGGCCTTCAACTATGAGAAGTCTATCTGGGAAACAGGAGGTTGGAGTTTTTGCTACTGAACAGGGATCGTGGTCTGACATGCATAGACACACACTACAGCACCGGCTTTTGAGGAAGAGCTTTATTGTGAGGTCGACAGGCAAGGAAACAGGAGGCAAGGGTCTCAAATCTGTCTCCCAGATCCAGGGTTTGGGGAAAAATTTAAGGGGTTAGGGGAATTTCAAACTTGGAAGCTAATTATCTAGTCTTGAATCGGTCCATATAAGCTAGTCGGGCTTCTGGAAGCCAGATTTTCTTTACTGAAGGACTTTTCGCTTCATAAAGGCCTCCAGTGGCAACATTTCTATTCTTAAGCTCTGTAGACTGAAGGTTCTTGGTTCTGGGGTCATCCTGGAGACATGGGTTCCTGTATTGAGCTTGTGCAGTGCTGTTGCTATAAAATAACTCAAGGTTTGATTAATCGACAACCTATCTGAGGCGGCAAAACCAGGTTAAGCTGGTCAGTTTTACGTACAGTTTCACTTTCGTCCATCCGATCCTGTCCTTTACGGCTTGAAGCTTGCCCTGGGTGCATTAACTCCCTGTGCCTTCCGGGTTTTGCTTGCAGGTAGGTATGGTGCACTCCCACAGTGGTGGGGAAGATTCGGGGCTTGGTAGGAACCTGGAAGGGTCAGGTGTCTAAACACTGTCCCACAGCTCTAGGTTAAAGGGAGATGTGACACAGCCCAAGAGGTGTTTGCTGGGTATCCCACTGAAGAACACAACAGTTTCAGATTGATGCCCTGAGAGAGAACTGGCCCAGTCAGGTATATTTTGGGTGAAGGAAAGATTGGGAGCAGTGGTTTTTAACCTGGTCTCCTTGGACTTCCTGTTGAAGGCGTGGAACAAAGGAATAAGTTTAGATCTTCAACCCCTCACCTTCATTCAACCAAACGGGTTTGGTTCAAGTTGATCTATTGTACATATTGAGCTTCTGAATGAGACTTTGTTCTGAAGCTAAGAAAAGATTTGAAAATTACAGAGTGGTAATTAAGAGTGTGGACTTAGGCTACAAGCCTGGGCTCCACCACTTAGCAAGTGTCTGAATGTTGGGGAAGTTATTTAAGCCACAGTTTTCATGTGGGATGACATTTAATTGCCTCACAGACTTGTTGTGAAGATGATTTGGGATAATGCGTAGAAAGGGCTTAGCCCAGGGCCTGGCACAGCGTTAACCCTGTAATAAGCTGGATAAGAAGCTTTGAGCAAGAGAGACAAATGGCCTGGGAACCTGAGCAGGAGGCCATCAAAGCAGGTAAAGAGGAAAGTAGAAATTTTACTACGAGGAGCTGCACACTTTGCCTAGGAATGTCACTGCTTATGGGTGTCTAAGCATTAGAGATACTGAAGAATTTTAAGTTTGACAAAGTCAAAGTGCATAATTTATATGTACTTTGTAGAATGTACAGCTTTTTTTTATTTTCTTTTTTTGCGGTATGCGGGCCTCTCACTGTTGTGGCCTCTCCCGTTGCGTAGCATAGGCTCCGGATGCGCAGGCTCAGCGGCCATGGCTCATGTGCCCAGCCGCTCCGCGGCATGTGGGATCCTGCCGGACCGGAGCACGAACCCGTGTTCCCTGCATCGGCAGGCGGACTCTCAACCACTGCGCCACCAGGGAAGCCCTGTACAGCCTTTTAATAAAACTGTTGGATTCACTTGCTTTCTTCCAATATTAGAATTATCTTAAAGATAAAATCTCTGCACATTTCTTTGCAGAGCTGTATGTTTATAGCTGGTGGAAAGAATTCCTTTTGGTGTATGTTGATGGTTATACAGCTATTCCATGATATTGATTAAATCTTTTGGGCTCTGAATATGTATTTGCCATACTAGCTTTCATTTTATACCAATTATAATCCCATCTGAACCAAATTGGAAGATAATATTCTACATATGTAAACTCATTTGGACAAAATAAGCTAAAAAAAACGACATTATTTTTTGAATACTGAAAGCAGACCTAAATATTGAATGTTGCTTTAAAATTTTTATTCTTCTACTTTGATCTTTGAATGTTCCTTTTGTTTTTCTCAGACTTTGGGATAGTGGCCATAATTTCAATTTCCTAGCTTTCATGTGTTAATTTTAAGTTTCTTTTATAAGGAAGTAAGGCACTATTAAATTTAAAGGAAATTATTAAATATCTTTCTTAAATGGTGCAATATGTATAAAATACATTGAATTATAAAATGCGTTTTCATTAAATAAATTAATATGCATATGGTTAACCATTTATTTCTATAATTAGGGATGGTTTTATAAATATTGAAGAGTTGTGTTGCTAGTTGATAACAGAGTTCCTCACTCTTCTATATTATCACAAAGTCTCATATAATACATTTTGCTACTACATATATACATCTATGCAGTATTTTAAAATATATGATATCTCATTAATACAACAATTCTATGCAGTTTGTATTATTTCACCCATATTTACAAGAGGAAATTAAGTCACACAAAATGATTAACTCAATGTCACACTGATAGTTTGTGACAAAGAAAAAATTAGAACCTGTCTGTTTGACTTCTGAGCAATAATTGTGCTACACATCTCTAACAGAGGAGGGATTCAATTTGTAAACCAACTTCAATATTTTTTGAGGTCATTTGTTATAGCCATTCGCCTAAATGAACATCCTCTTACTTTATTCCCAACTGATTCTTTGTACGAAAAGAAGTCTCAGACCATTCAATATACCAGCTGGGGGACAAGTTTTAGATCCAAACATGATAAGCATATTCTGTATTTCACTTATTCATTATGTGAGTATCTGTTAAGTACCTCCTGCCTCAGGACCTGTGAGATGGCTAGGAATATGACAGATGAGATACAGGATTTCTAGCAAGGGATATGGATAACAAAGGAATCAGACCGTTGTACAGTAGGTGGGAACTGTTATGATAGAGAAATAAAGTGTGATTGTCAGATGTATACAAGGATGAGACAGGCTATAAAAAAATCATTTTCCAAAGGCAGCAATAGTATAATGTGGGTGATTTAGCAGTGACTATTTGAGGGGACATAATGAGTGTCCTGGGGGTCTCACCATGGGGCAGTTTACAGATTCAGGAAAATAATGGGGCAATAATTCATGTCACTTCTCCTGGCGAATCCAAGGGTGTTGATGGAAGGCAGTCACCAGATGGCAGCTAGATCAGCGAAGATGTTTCTTTATCACAGGATAGGTGATGGGCAGTTTGTAGGCTTTGCTTCTACTTGCACAGACGTCCCTCATGTGAACTCTGGATGGGGCTGATTTTCTTCTTCCCACATATGTGCTCGCCCTACCCCCACCAGATTATTAGTGTCTTGTTCTAGAACTCACAGCTCAATTACCCCTTCCCTCTTAGCCAGATTAATCTCACCTGGCCTCCTGGAAAAAAGGCTCATCTAACTTTTCCTCACACTCTTT
>NW_006797594.1:618334-639350 GCF_000442215.2 Lipotes vexillifer
TTTCTAGGCTATTTTTGTGACAAATACACACATCAGTGCTGAGCTTCCTTCAGTGTCTCTCCTTCAGACTCAAGGAGCTTTTTTTTCTGTCAATGGAAACATGCATCTTGCAAATCAAAGCCCTCACGTTCAAACTCTGGTTTGTAATAATGGTTCCAGAAGCCTATATTGTGGATGCCTCTGATGGGTACTAGAGTAGAAGGAAAGAGAAACAGAACTATATGATTTTTTTTTTAATTTTAGGGAAGTTTTTCTTGTATGAAATTTAAAAAACCACGTTGTTTTACACATCTTATGATGAAGTAAGGTAGTCGCTTGCCCCACCCCTCACCACTCTCAAGTTTTTCTCTGTAGATGCAAATCATTTTCAACATCTCCAGTTAGTTCTTTTGGCATTTGCCTCTACATTTCAAAATAACATGCTTGATTTTCAGTTTTACATATTGTGACAGACAGAATAATGGCCACCAAATATGTCTACATTCTAATCCCCAGAAACAATGAGTATGTTGCTAGGGACAAGGGGCAATTAAGGTAATGGATGGAACTGCAGGTGCTAATCCGCTGGCCTTAAAGAGTAACCTGGGTTATCCAGGTGGGTCCAATGTAATCAGAGCTTCCTTTAAATGTGGAAGAGGGAGGCAGAAGAGTCAGTGTTAGGATGGTGCGTTGTGAGAAGGACTCTCTGGCCGATGCTCGCTTTGAAGCTGGGGGAAACGGGCGGCATGTAGAAACTGGAAAAAGCAAGAGAACTGAGTTTTCCCTAGGACCTCTGGGAAAGACCGCAGACCTGCTGCTCACGTTGGTTTTGTCCCAGTGCGATCCATTTTGGACTTCTGACCTCCAGAACTGTAAGATACTCAATTTATGTTGATTTAAGTTGCTAAATTTGTGATAATTTGTTGCTAAATTTGTGATAATTTGTGATAATTTGTGATAATTTGCTAAATTTGTGATAATTTGTGATAGGAAATTAAAGTAGGTATTAGCAGTGAATTTTTTATTATGAAAGAAAGATTTAATCATTTCTCCTCAATTTTTCTGTTAGGGATATGTCACAATATTGGTTGTATTTAAACTCAGTCCTTACATTTTTAGGGCCATGTCATACTTTTCACAGGTGGACCATATAATGTTTTGGTCAAATGCTGATTTTTCTCTGTAGTAATTACCACAGTTTTGTTGCTTTGCTTTTGAAATACCAGTAGCTTTTGGAGAGAAGGTAAGTGGGAAATACTTTTTTGAGACCTGGAATGTGTGAAATCTTTGTGTTACCTTGATGTTTGACAGATAATTGGCTGGGTACAGAAATCTATATTGGGCAGAGGGATAATTTTGAATGTCTTGCTTCACTTAATCTGTCTCTTTTGCTTGTAACTTTAAATAATGATATAGAACACTTATAGAATGGAATATAAAGTATTTATGTGTTGTATAACAACTTTAAAGTGACAGTAGTTTAACCACTAGTTGGGTCAATAAATAGTACAATGCTGGCTCCAAGGAAGTCCCTGTATATCCGTTAGTGATTTTACTACCTTCTCCTTTGAAGGGAGGTCCTCGTCTGATACTTCTGATAATCACTTTCTTGCTTTTATTTGTATTTTTACTGCCTATGAATGCTTCTCTAAGTAATATATTTCAGTTTTGTCCCTTTTTGAGCTTGAGACTGGTAAAAATTGATTATAATAATCATTTGTCTCTGTTCTTTGATGAATATTATGACCATTAGATTTATCTATGCTATGAGTAGCTGCAGTGCATTTCATCCATTTCATTACTGTGAGTGTGTGCCATGGCTTTATTACACCACAAGTTTTTTTTTTTTTTTTTTTTTTTTTTTACTGTTGAGCATTTTGGATTTTTCCATGTCCATCTGCCTTGTAGCTTCCAAAAATTCTGTTTACTTCTTTCTTTCTGTTGTCCTTTCTTAATTTTCTATCTTAAACCCCTTAAGCCTTTTTTTTTCTTTGAAATGTTTCGGTTTCATAGATGAGGAGGTAAAGGGTTGGGATGTAAACCTTATTTTTTAAATAACGCCAGAATTCGATTATTGTAAATATATTTCTATACACTTGAATTCTCTGGTTCTTTTTGCTGTTCATAAAACCAAACCAACAACCTTGGGAATATGTTGATGCCAAGTTTTGCAAGACCTAAAGTTAGAATTTGTTTAAGCGAGATCACTTAGTGTGTTTGATATGGAGATTTTGCTGTACAAAGAGAATGGAAGCTGCATCCATAAGAGGCTGGACAGCCACAAATTATTTAACACTTGCCTTTGAATTTGTAGTATTTTTATCCTCCAGTATAATTTTCCTTAATGTTATCAAGAAATGTTACCTGGAATCATCCTTTGTCCATGAAGAAATACATTCTGCAACGACAAATATTAAAAAAATTGAATATTTTGTTTCTTTTGCTATTCTGACCTGTAGTGCCTTTCAACATCTTCTGCTTTCATTGAAAGTGGTCACTGAACCCTCGACAGAGCTGAGCATACACAATGGCCAATGGATATTCTGGCCCAGGGTAGTAATGATATCTGAGTACAGACCCAATAGAGCAATATTTTAAAAAATTGTATAAGATCGTTTATTGTTCCTAGGCAGTAGCACACGGCAAAAGGGAGATTATAGGTAATTAAATACAAGTGATTAAAAACACATGACTCTCGTTGCTAAGTATAATTGTATCACATGTAAGTTGAAAATTTTATTTTGAAAAGAAAAACCTAATTATTTTGAAAGCTCCTTTTTAATCCCAGTCATGACCTTGATGATTACAGTTTAAGAAAGCTATATTTGAAAGAATGTTTTTCTGTGTAAGGAGTGTTTTTCCACTGGATCATTAAAATCACTGTAAAAACATGTTTTCCTTTTTCAGATTATATGGGATAATGGCAAATAGAACTGCCTTATCAAAAGCTTCAGTGGTTAACTGAAGAATAAGTTTGAATTGCAGAAAATGTGATGCGTATCTGTTGTTTGTAGGAGCAGATGTTTTTAAATTAAAAATATACAGAAATAAAACAGGTAACTTAAGAGGGAATCTTTCAAACTAGGAACTTTACCTGTGATATAGTGGTGTTGCAAAGACCATTTTCATGGCGTCTCAAACTGATCTGGAAAAGAAAGTATTCTATTGTCTCTTATTTACAGGGAATACTTCTATAAGGAGTATTTGTTACTTCTATAAGAAAGACAGTCATCATCTTTGAATACAAATGAAGAACTTTGAGATGATTTTTAAGGCAGAAATCTTTTTTTCTTGGAATGTTTTAATTTCTTCTAATAGGATCCCTGCTAGAGCTCAAGTCTTGATAGTTATTTTTCTTTCTTCTTTATCATTTTGATAAATGATTCAGCATTCCTATAGAGAACAGAAGGTGGCACTCTTCTATCTTGTGATATTTTCCACTTGAGTGTTTAACTCTTCGCTGTTAAGATTCAGAGCAGCACACGGTTGGCAAGTTGATTGTTTCTTTGTGGTTAATGACCACTTTTTCACTTATCAGAAGGCAGGGACACATTCCATGAAGGAATATGAGGAACCAACTGTCATTGGCAATTCAATAGTAAACAGTGGTTAAAGTTTGACAAGGTCCCTGACAGTTTACTTGCCCATGTGAGCAGCTTGTCTCCTGAATGATTTTTCTCTTCATTCTGTTTTATAGACATGGGTTATAAAAAAACATGGTTTATAAAAAACATTTAGGTGTACAAGAGCATTTGGAAAAGGTTTGCTCTTACCAGTTTCACAAGTACTGAAATCGATGGTTGATTAAATGAGCATGTAGTGATGTAATCCATGACCTTTCAGTCAATTCTCAAGTTAAACTTCTTTTTGAAACTTAAATCTTGTTTTATTTTCTTGTACTTGGTATCTAATCTCAGCTAGTTTATGTGGGTAAAGTTGGAGTTACCCCCTAGACGGCAATAAAATCAATTTGATTGCTTTCCTTTGTATTTGTTGTACTCTTTCACAAAGGCATGAAGGCAGTTAGATACTCACCAAGTGTTGTCTAAGTGATACTACATTTTAATTAATATATTCTATTCTTAAGGATCATCCCTTTGATTATGCATATAAGACAGATCCAGCAGATTTTCCTAGTGTACATTTCAGCTTCATTGTCATCTAATTTTTAAAATTTAGTTTGCTTCACCTTTTATATTATCAGCCCAAACTAGGATATTTGCATTATAAACACCACTGTCCTGTTAATAGTATAGTTTCCTATCTAAAATTGCAGTCATATGATTTTGTTCTATTTTCAACATTCTGTCTGGTATTAGTGTAGAGCCCCAGACCTGGCTCTGCTAACTTTATTAGATACGGCCTTCGGAAGGTTGCCTCCAGCTAAAGATGATTAGGAGCTGTATGGGTGTCTGACACAAAAGTCTACCTTTCACATACCAGGTAGTTGTGGGATTTCAATCATTGTACTCACCCTTATTAGCTAAACAATTTAAGACTCAAGCCTTGTGCTCTTGTAAAAAACACATCTATTAAGGACATAAACCAAAGTTCACTATCAAAATAAAAAGTGTTCGCTCCTTTATAGGAAATGGATAAAAACAAATTTGTTCTGGGTGGGGAGATACTGGGCTAGATTGAAAAATGAGGATAAGCTTATGGCTAGTAATACATAGGAAAGGAGCAACAAAGTGTGATTCTAATAACCATGCCCAGAGCGAGCTGCTTGGATGTCATGATATGCATCTGTCTCCTATCTCTTCTTAGTACATTGATAAACTACAGAAAGAAGAGTTCATAGAAATAACAATTAGATGACTGTCCTATACAGACCCATTACAGAATCTGGTTCTGCAGAGTAATACAGTTGTGTGACTGAATCTTTGAATTGGGCATTTGAGAGCTACAGAGTCTAGGTACCACTGTGTAACTTTTCATTTTAATGGGACCTGGGGCATCTATGCAGGGTAAGCACAGATTTTCCCCAATTAGAAGGCCAGGGATTTGTTTTGCAGGGACTTGGGAAACAGATCGAGGCTGTGTAGCTGGTAGTCATGGTACACTTTGCATTGGTCTAGCAGCAGCAGTTTCAGCAGCCTCCAGGAATAAAGTCCTCAGGCCTACGAAAGCTTAATATAAACACTGATACTCTATATCAGGGTCAACAAACTTTTTTGTCAAGAACCAGATAGTTAAGAGCTTAGTTTTTCTGGGTCAAGAGGCAAATCGAGGCTATTAAGTAGGTATACTTGTATAACCATTTAGTATGTAAACATTTCAACATGTAAAAATCATTCTTTGTACATAGCCTGTACAGAAATGGACAGCAGGCTTGATTTGGCCTGTGGGTCATAGTTTGCTCATACCTACAGGATCCAAACTTTTTGTATCATATCTACATTATTTTTAATAATTCAGGCTAGCATCCAAAATACTGGGTTGGTTGGATATATAGGAATGCCAATAGTCTTAGAGCTCTACTGTTTGAGTTTATAGAACTATAGCTGATCAGACAGAAGAAAATGTTGATTTGGTTGACTTGTCTGCACTAATAAAGACAAAGTTACATCTGGTAAACATAAAGTGAGGTCCTCAACAATCAAATGGCATTTATTTATAATAGAAATGTCAGAAGTCCCACTACAGATAAGGAATCATTGTAGCAGATAGTTACTGATATTTTACAATTTCATTGCTTGGGAAAGAACTTGATTTAGTTTAATAAATCATTCAGGAAAATAAAAATACTATGTATCAAAAAGAAAAATAATATAAAAGCATAGTTCAGGAATAAATCCTGTCTTTCAATTACAAAGGCTCTGTAATGATTCCCTGGTCAGTACTAAGCCTTTGAGAATTTGGCTATGTACTTGGTAGGAAAAGTTCCAACAGATGGGCTAAAAGCCTTGTCTAGCAGTTGGAAGAGTTGTTAGCCCAAAAGGAAATCAGTTCATCCAATCAGACAAACCCATTCTCGTGAGGTCCTGCTCAATTGCTTCTCTGGGTGGCAGATAATCATCAGGCCACATGGGTGCTTTTAATGTCTGGCTGATAACTTCAGGAAGAGTTCAGTAAGTATTGTCAATTACACTTGAGCTAAATCTTCCACTGTTGCCATGTTTCATTTGTCTAAATATCATTCCATATTGGGAAATAAGGCTTACAATGGTCAGTTTCATTTGCCTTAGAGTTCCTATGGCTATGAGATGTTACACACCTTCTGTTTGTCACCTATGGGAGATGATGATGCTCTCTTGATATCATGAACAATAATTCATGACCTCAAGATACTTCTCCATTAGTTTCATCTCATGAAGTCTCCTCTGTGGATTCAGTACATGTCTAGAGTTTCTATTGTGATAGTCATTAGTAGGTGATGTGTCACTAGTGTGTTAATTTTAAATTTCATTTGTATGACAGCAAGTGTCTTCAACAAAGAAAGCAAACTCAGTTTTTATAGATCACAGGTCAGAATTCTAATTTTCAAAAGTAATGGAAAAGTTCTAATTATAATTAACATTTATTTGCTTGCTCAGTAAACATGATTCAGCCATATTAATTTCATTTAAAGTATATTTTAATTAACATTTCTTTACAGATTATCTTGATATAACTTTAAGAAATTGATATAAGGTTAAAGGCCTGTGAAATAATTGTCTCCTAAAACATGTTTTATTTAGCAGGAACCCTTTAAAGCCTTTCTCAATAATTGACAACTAACAAGTTCTTGGTGTTTTATAACAAAATGTTCTCTACATTAACTGTCATATTGCATTACTTCTAAAAGAAACATTTTCTTTTTTTCACTTTTGAACATCTTTGGAACTGGGATGCATCCTATAAGTGATAGCATGTTATGGTGTAACTGACAGTGTAGAAATGCATAAAATGACAGTGCTTAAAATCAATGGTGTCTTAGATTCAATGAAATAAACAACTTCTGAATTACCCTGAAAAGAAGAAGCAAATAGGAAAAAAAAATCATAAAAGAATAGGGACAGTTGTCTTTTGGGGATGTAGAGCTTAACTACATAATTGAAACCAAATAATTTACAGTGGAATTCATTCTTAAACTGACTATCCATTGGTGGTCAATATTATGTATTAAGCTGTTAAGGGATATAAAAAAGGTACATGACACCATCCTTGGTCTCTAAGAACTTAGAATATATTTTAGCCATTCTGAACAAAGAAATACGAAATGATAAGGTATGTTTCATTTAGCTATTTTATAAATCATAAGAAATTATGTGATGTCTCTGTGTGAATACCACACACACACACACACACACACACACACACACACTATTGTGGGTTAGATTAGTTGAGCCATTTGGAATCGTCATCAATATAATCATTATATCACACATAACATTGATTGCTTACTGTCGACTGTATGAGGAACAGTGTAATAGAAGACATAAACTACAGAGGATCCTAAAGATCCTAGGGCTAGAATTTATCCATAAGCCTAGGAGTCAGGACCAAAAGGCATTCCAGATGGGGAAAATGGCATAAAAAATACTTGGAGTCAGTTATGGGAGTGAAGAGTTACAGTGGCAGTAAGACATGATTTTATGAAGTTCAAGACTAAAGCTAGAGGCAGTGTCGAGGTTGGCTAATAGACTGGTACCAGATGGTAGACAAAACTGCGTGCCAGGATAAAGAAGGCCCTGAGAAGCCATCAAGGATATTTGGGTAAGGGAAGGACATCTCCTTTATCTCGAAAAAACCTTCACTTGCGTCTACTGTTTCCTGTAGCTATTTATTACTCAATTTTTTCATTCACTTCCAACCCTCAAAAGTCACTATTCACTCTATAACTCCTTGTTTTCTTACATATTTATGACTTTACTCCCAATACCTTACAGCATGCCTCCCCCTAATCTCCCCCCATACTGGAAACTCCTCTCTCAAGTATCAGCACATGAGATCCATTTTACCTCAGCAGTGCCATTTTACATACTTTTCAAAACACTGTTTCAAACATGAGAAAACTGAGGCCTGTCAAGTTCATTTGACCTGTCCAAGGTTATTCAGCTCTTTGTGTAAAATCTGGTCCTAAAACCAGACCTGCTGACTGTCTTCTCGCACTTTTTCATCTGCACCGGAGTTTCTTTATTTGCATTCACATTGCTGCCTGCTCAGGACTGTCAAGGTCCCACTGAAGTACAGGTACCTTGAGAGAAACCTAACTAGAGCAGTCATTCAATCATTCTGACCTTTTCTTCGTCTCCTCATAGCTATCACCTAACATCAAAATCCAAATAAAAGAGTTGGATTGTAATATTAATATTTACTGACTTTCCTAAAGCACTTGAGAAACAACTGCATCCATTTTTACAGCAATCCCAATAGGTAGATGTTACATAACGTGCTACAGTGGGAAAAACCAAGGAATAGAGCTTTAAGTATTTTAATGAGTTAATCAAACCAGTGAAAGTAGTTGCTAACGTCATTGATGTGATTCATACTCTTGCTCACTGATCTTCTTAATAGAAGTGGTTTCAGTTGATGCGATCAATAAAAGTGAGCCCTATCTCAGATGATTTTGATCCATGTGTTATCTTTGTCTTTACTGTCTTAACCTAGAGGAAACGCATTAAGAATTTTATTAATAACGTGGTTGCTTTCCTAGATACTACTCTAGGAAAAGCTGTTTTTAATGTTTATATGTCATGTGTATCTCTTCTTAGTGTAAAAAGCATAGTGTTATGTTAGCATATTTAATTATCCAAAACCCCCAAGTTGACATTTCCACAGGATGCCTGTGAATTCAGTGGTTTCCTATTTCTCCTCAAGTTCCCAGACTTGTGACTATGACTGTTTGACCTGAGATGACTCTGGATGACATTTTTCTTCTTTTTTATGCATAGATTCTCTATGCAAGTCCCCTAAATTTTAGGGGAAAAAAACCCTACTTGAATTGGATTTAGCAAAATTTGGAATTTGTCAACCCTATAACCTAAAAGTCTGGGTCCAGATGCTCAATTAATACTATGAAGAATCTGCTTATTTCCATCTCTTGGTCAGGTGACTGTGGGTTCTGGTTTGTCTGGGATAGTTTAGATCCATATTGTCATCCTGGTAGCCTGTTGTAGCATTTGTCCTGGACAAAAGTGTCTTCCTCTGGATGATGAATTATATTGTCACCCTATTGGTCCCTGAATTGGTCTTATGCATATTTCCCCTGTGATGGTGAGATGGGCCTCAGCAATTCTAGTCTTGAATTGTAGTGGCTCAGGGCAGCTTACTCATCACGGCAGAAATCCTTCTATTATGCAGGTCCCACGCCTTCCCTGAATAGGTTATTTTGACCAGAAAAATGAAATGTGCTCACCAGGAGATCTTTGTTCCTATTGAAGGTGGTGGTGGTGAGGGATGGTTTCAGCTGTACCCAAACCATAAATACTGAGAGAGACACTTCCTCAAAGCAAAATTTCCCCCAAGGTGCTATTTCTAGAAGGGTAGAATGGAACCTCGTAAACAAAAAATATTTCTTGAAAAAAAATTTTGTCTTCCCAATTTGGATGGGAATTACCAAAGACATTTTCCTTAATAGTGACTTTTAATCTATTTCTCCTCCTCTCCAGAGATGGTGTGCTTCCTTTTGTGTTATTGACCCTTGCATATTGTCCTCCTCAAGACACTGCCCCATCAGTTACTTCCCTTCTCTGTCTCTACCATCATTTATCTTCTCTGTCTTCACCTTTTTTCCACTAGTCACTTTCCTGTGATATAAATACACATTCAAAATGTTAAATCCCCTGGATTTAATGTCACATTTCTGCTAATTATTTGTGGTCTCCTCTCTCTACCTATTCATTTTCTCAATCAACTAACATAGAATTGCTGTCTCCATTTGTCTTTCATCTTTCCACACATTTTAATCAGCAGTCAAACTGCCTGCTTTCTAGAAGGTTATGAATAAACTACTTGAAAATTTGGGCCATGAACTTGGCACCATGGATATTACCTCTTCTCTATTTAAGCCTGGACTTAAATGCCCTGCTCTTTCCATTCTCCTTTTTCTTTGTTCATTCCATTTCTGTGTCGTGGGTGGGCTCCTGTTTCCTTGTCTACTTCTCCAAGCTGGGTCTCAGTCCTTTTGCCTTTCTTACCTACACCTCATACTGGCTTTAGTTAGCTTCATCTATTCTAATATTTTTAGCTTTCATTTACACAGTATTTCCAAACTCATAAGCTGAGTCCAGACCTTCCCTCAGAGCCTCATATTAATATATTCAACTTCTTGCTGGAGATCTCCACCACAATTTACTTTTGATACTTTGAGTCATCATTTTCAGGCTAACTTTACTATCTTCCCTCCTACATTAATTTCTCCTGAGTTCTCTATCTTATTGTCTACTTTGTTACTCAGGTGTAAAACTTGGAATACATCCCTGATCTCCTTTCTACCTTTTATCAATCATCAGGACTGATTTATTTTTAGTCACAATTGTTTTTTTTTTTTAAATTCTCCTTGCCTGCTAGTAATTCCTACTATTACATCTTTATCTTAGGATTTCAACTGTTATTATGCTATTGAAAGTATCTTCTCTTTGGGATCTCTGCTTCCAATTTTGTTTCCTTCAAATCCATCTTCCATGATTGCTGAAGTCATTTAAGACACAACCCTAAACATGTTGGCTCCGATTTTGAACACTTCAAGAGCTTCTCATGGTCTGCCATGAACAGTCCCAAGGCTGGGCTTTAGCTGGTCTGAATATATACCATTTTTACCTTCTTGCTTTTTAACATGCTTATCCATTTATATTACCTGAAAAATATGGGCAATAATGAGAATGGAAAGATAAAGGCATTAACTGGGTGGGATGGGAGTTGAGGGGAAATAGTTTCCTAGTCAATTTTTTGTAACTGTTCAAAGATGGTCTTTCCTGATTTATTTGATTCAAGAAAAAAAAGGTTTGGGATAAGAACATCAGGTAAGGTTTTAAAGAGGAGTTGGAAGGCATTTAGAAATTAAGTGCCATTGTAGCCAAAGCTCAGAGAAGAGAGTATCATCCCACACTTTCCAGGAAAGACGGTAAGGAAGTAATGTGGTTCATGGGCAAAATTAGTGAGATTTTAAAAAGTTGGATATCTAGATTTTATAAAATGTCAGAAGGATTATTCCTTAGCTCATGCCTATTTCAACTTACTAATTTTACAATAAAATAAATCAAGGTACAAATATCTGCAGACACCTGGATTTCTCTTTTCTAGTGTTGTCAAGGGGACTTGTGAGGAAGCAGACAACTCAATGCTTCCTATACTTCTGTGTTGTCTTCTTCTCTGTTCTAGGGCGTTCTCCTTGGCTAATGGCTCTCCTAAGTTGTTTACATGTTGATGAATTGATTCACACTAATCAGACTCTGAAGGGATGGGTTTGTAAACCAGAGTCTGGCTTATTTATAAAGCAAGATCCACCTAGTGCAATCTATAACTGGAACCAGCTGTCTGCTCAAGACACCACTCTTTGGACATCAATATATGTGGGAAACTCAATTTGTTAGTAATTGATGGCTTTAGCAAGCATAGAATCAGCCAGAGAAAGGGAAGTGGATGGATTTAAGGACCATCTCCTTTAAGTTGAGAGAGCCTGAAGGAATTATACTTCTAGACAAAAAGGATAAACGCAACTGGTAATAGTGCCTGTCATTCAGAGGCAGTGTCTCTGCTTTCCAGGTCAGTTCCTGGTAGACATTGGTAAAGTTCTTGTTCTCTTTCCAGCATTCCTGTTGTGAAAATAAGAATCCATTAAGGTCATTTTTTTAACCCTAGGACTGATCAAAGGCAATATTGGGAAGCAGATAAAATTGTCTACATGCATTTCATGTCATTTTTCCTAATCCTTTTATTTTTATTTAACTTTTTAATAAGTTCCCTTTCTCATGTGACTTGCTACTATTTGATCTTTCCTCTGGGTTTTTGTATTTTAAAATAAGTCCATAAATCAAAATCAGTGCTTAAAACAGATGATGAATTGCTGAAGATGGAATGTAATGCATATTGGGGAAGATAACTGTGCAGAAATGTCCAATTTTTACTTTGAACTAATTGGGAGATTTGGAACAAAGTGCAAGAATTGGGGACAACTTTATGAACAAATTGGGAATGATCCTTGAATTAAGGGTAGGGAGCAACTAAGGCAGGGAGAGAGAGAGTAGAAGTGAGAAGAATAACAGTGTCATAGTGTGGAAATGGATGAGGGGAGAGAAGGAAGAAGGCAAGCCAGAGGGGCTGGGGTAGGGGATCAGGTCATGATATAGTATGAAGCACAGTGTCAGAGGTACAGAGTCCAGCAAAAGAGAAACATTAAATACCAAACAGAGACCATGGGCTGTGACATGGCAGTCAGTGAGAATGACAATTACAGGCATACTTTAGGAATAATGGTTTGACAGTAATATGTTGAAGGGCTTTAATGGAAAACAGGGACAGTTGGAAAGAGTAATTAGATTGTTGCTGTACCTAAGGTATGGTCTGATTTAGATTTGAGCTATAGGAATGGAGAGAAATGGACAACTCAAATATATTGAAATAAGCATCAAGACTTAGGTTACATATTTTATGCAGGGGTGTAGTTACCAGGGAAATAAAAATTAAAGATTTTCAAATGTTTAGAATTGATACCAAGAGGAGCTTATTTGGGGATCTGATGTGTTTCCATAGGTGGCAAGACATAGAAGTGAAAGGCTCAAGTGGGCAACTGGAAATATGCAATGGAGGTATAAAAGGTTAAGACTGGGGATGCATTTGGGAATTACATGCATGGGGAATTATGAGAGTGAATGAGCTGCCATCTCAATGGTAAAATGGGCAGAAGGACCCTATCCTAGACTTTGGATAGACATTGAAGACAGGATGCTTTAGATATAAGGACTAAAGAAATAAAAAGTTATTGAGCACTTTCTATATGCATGTCCTACTGTAAGCATGTCAATTGCATCAGTTCATTTAATTGACATTATAGGAAAGTGAAGCGTTAAGGAAAAAGAGTGCAGTCTTGAAAATCAAGGAATTTGGAGTTTGATATTTTTACTAAACGCTACAGAAAAGTGAAATTGGTGGAGAAAGTTCATTGTTGCATTTGAGGTAATAGTTTCATGAATATCAGTACAAAAAACAAATTTCATAGAAATAAGTGGAAAATATTTACAAGCCGTATAAAGGGGACCTATATACAATGAGTCTGGCATTGGATGGAAGAATATAAACAGGATGAGGGCCAAACTACAGAGTTCTTGAAAAGAAGATGTTTAAATATAGTTAAAGGGAGATGGGGAAAAACACATGGAAGAGAATATTGCAGATTAATGAAGGGGGGAAGCCCTTGTGAAAGCAGCATCCTGGGAAATAGGAAAACAAATGGAATCTAGCGTATGTATGGAAGCACTAATTGCAGGAGCAGGAGATGTGTTCTTAGTTTTATGGGAAGATAGTGTAAGGAAACCTGGTAATAATAAATAATCCTGTGATGACTAGTTACATGAAGAGCTCTCAAAAGGGCTTAAGTTGTCTTCATCTTGTAGAAAACAGAAGCAGGCAGTACTTGGAATTAAAAAAAAATATTAAGGAATAAAAGGAGAAGGTGGGGTGAAGGAAGGAAAGTGATGTTCACTGAGAATTCACTTTGTGCCAGGTGCTGTGGTAAGAACTCTGACAAATTGGTCACTGTGAGTCTTCAATGCATCAGTTTTGCAAAATTGAATGTCTTCCTTCAGTCTATTATTTTGCCTGGGACAACTTGTCCTTTCCTCTCCTCTTCCCATATTTTTATTTCTCATTGATTTCAGGTTGACTTGTTTTATTCTGTAAGAAGAATTCTGCTCAGAGTGAATTGCAGTTTGGATGTTCTATGTGTAAACATAATCTCATGTACCAGCAATTTCCATGTATTTGAAGTTTGCATAAATATTCACACTTTGGGTGTTCTACTCAACAGATGATGAAGTCTTCAGTCTCCTTAATGCTGCTTTAAATTACTTTATGTCTCTTGAAATGTTCATGTTTTATGGAGAAGTAGATGAGTTCTTATACTCAGGCAGACTAAAAGAATTATGCTCTCCAGAATAAGAAAGAAATAATAGGTTTATTATGTACCTGACAGAATTTTACCTGGTGTCTGTGTCATCTTGAATATGATAGAATATCCAAAAGCTTTTCTTTTTGATAAAATTACACTAGGCTATAAATATGCAAAAGACTATTGCTATATAGTTATATTCATATTTTCTGTCTGCCACCCTTTTTAGATGGCCATTGAGCACTGGTGCTTCTCATATATTTGAGCATTAAGTGCTCAAGCTGCATTGGAAATACATGAGTCAATGGTAGGGAGACTGGTTTTCAGATATCAATGTAAGGATTTTTAATGCTCAATGACAATTATGTTTGCCTATTTTTGTCTCCTCTGAGCCCTGGAAAGCAAGTACTGAAGGTAAATTTCTACTCTTATTTTCCCTTAGTGTTGCTACCAGTGATGGCTCTCTTAATAGAGTCCTCAACAGCAATTAAAAAATGTTTTCAGCCATAGTATTATCAGAAAAGTGTAAGAATTAATATAAATCCATTAACAACTATCAACTAACAGTGCCCCCCTACTGCTGTTAGATTAGAAGGAACACTTTTCTTAGGCAAGGCATAGGATTTTAAAAAGTTACTCTGTATTTATCAGAATCACAGATCTAGGCTCCTCCATTAAAGATTCCTGTTCAATATATCTAAGAAACTTTGTGTATTTTGAAAAATCTTCCTCACTAATTTTGAAGTATTAAAATTATTCAAATGAAATTGTATTTTGCACAATTCAGAATTATGGGACATTTTATAAAAAATTAATTTTTGGACAGTTCTGCATTTTCTAGTCATGATAAATTTTTAGGCAGTTAACAACTTTTATAAAACGCTTTCTAATTGTATTGACATTATTGTTTGTTACTTTTTGGAATTTACTCACTGGGATTTTTAAATTCTTATCCAGAATATTAAAAAGCAAGCATTATAAGAACAAAAATAAAACAATTGCAATAGAATATAAGCTGTGTTGCTATAATAAAGAAATCCAAAAATAGTGACCCAAACAAGGTAGAAACTTATTTCTCTCCGATAAAACAGGTAAGATACCATCCAAGGCATGTAGATGGTTGTGTTCTAGGAGGACATTCGAGGACCAGGCTTTTGTTTGATCCATCCACCATTTTTCAGGATGTTTCCCTTTATCTGTGTGCACAAAGCTATCTCACCAGCACCATATCTGCATTCAAGGCTATAGGAGTGGGAAAGAGAGGTAGGGCAATTTCTAGTAAGAATGTGATCTGGAAGTTGCTATCACCATTGCTGCCCTTTTCCTAATGGCCTAAAAACCACACCGAAAAGAGTGATGGATACTAGGGAGCATCTGGTAGTCTCTTAAAAAATACTCAGGCAAATTAATAACAACTCATTGACCAGAAATTCTGAAGAAGTGAGAAGATATAAAAATCAATAGGGGGAATGTAAGCTATTTGTAAATTAGAGAAATGCAAAGGATGGTATTAACATATAATGTTTTCATTTTACTGGCTTATGGAAAAAATAATATTGAAGAAGTAAACCACTTTACAATCCCTGCCTGTACATTTAGAGAAGATGCCTTAGTGCTTAGCATTCACAGCCTCATTTTTTTTTTCCTCCAGACAATGTGCTGTACTCTGCTTAGACTGTGCTTTGAATCTGTCTGAATTGTAACAACTGGAAAGTATTTGCAGACTTGCTCAATTCCTTAGAAAGGCAGAGTAACTATTCTGACACTTTAAGTTTAAAACCCCAGTAAAAATTTCCCATAAAGCAATACCTACAATTAAAACAGTTTATTACTTTGCATAAAGGAGCCAGGCTCAAGCCTATAATGAATTTTGAAAGCATTTCCCTTAAAGCTAGGGAATAAAAAATTACTGATAAAAAAACAAATATAATTCAGTAACATGCATCTTAATCTGTTTTCTTTCACAATAGTGCTATCCTCACTTTGCTTTTGTTTAGTTATTGGAAATGTCCCAGGCTTCTCTGGCGTAGAATACATATATAACCTTGATAGACTATAGTGTGGTGTTACAGTCATTCTTGTGGTTTATTAGCTTTAATGGCTACAACGGTTCCTTCTTTCACTTACTTCCACCCTGTGAACATATGCATGCCCCCATGCCTCTATTTAGGGGTCTTTATGTTAACAGCAGTGTCATTAATAAAAAGTCACAGTTTGTGTAAAAGTACTGATTCTTGGTGTTTGGAGTCGCTAGCTTTTCTCTGCTGGCAATGAAGCCTGGATGAAAGGTTGTAGCCAATCTGATATTTAAGCCTCATATTTCTTGCTCCATCCTTAGAATTCTTGGCTCTAACCTATATTTCCCCCCTTATTATAATCAATTTACTTCTTAGAGTGAAGATGGAAAAGGGCAAATATTCATCCTAGGAGTCCTAAGCAGACATTTGCAGCAAACTTGAGCATGAGGCTCATTGATATCTAGCTGATCTCCTTATTTCAATAGGTACATTCCATTTAATTACAATACTAGGCAAGACACTGTACAGCTCGCAAAGATGGATAACTTGATTACGTTTTACAATTTTCTTGACAGGTGTTGGCAAAGGCAATACCTTAGTCTCTCTGTCTAGGGCATCAAATGTCATAGTGATAATAGGGTTTGGGACCACGTGTTTTCTTTGGTGGCAGGCTGCCACATGCTGTTCTGTGGTTTTAGCCTGGCACTTGGAGGAGATGAGAGAAGGTTGCAAAGAGGTGAGAAGTATATGAATCAGTTCCTGGGGTTTCCTGGGGCTCAGGAGAAAATGACTTGAAACAAATCCAGCTCTTTCTTTTTTCATTCAATCAATTCCCAGCTGGGCTGTGAAGAAGGCAGGTGATAAGAAAAGAGAGGCGAGCAATAAAGTACAGCCACTTTTATAAAAGAAGTTTGCTAGGGGAAAGGTGTGTGAAAAAGAAGCAAAGGACTGGGGAATAAAAGGAACAGAGCTTTTTTGGGGGAGGGGTGAGTACAGTAAAATCGCTACATGTTCTAACCTTGGGAGTAACAGCTGTTAAGAAGTTGAAACAGGTGTACTAGTGTTCAGTGGAAAAAGATTTCACCATACACTCTCACTATTTTATGTAATACTCATGTTTTTGATGAAGAACTGCTTTGGTCAGTCAAAAATGAAGGTAACAAGAAACTTTCCCAGTTGCCACGTGAACTTGATGCAGTCATTAAAAAGACAGGATGATTTCTACATGAAAAAAAGCAAGCAGGAACCCTCTAGGGGCTCCTCAGTCTTAAGAGAAACTGAGAACATAATTTCATGCCATTTAATTCTGATGTTAGGTGTAGTTTTTAAATAATGGCTTCAGAGACGCAAGTTATAGAGCACCAACCTAATTTTACATGTTTTGAGCGAAAAGGCTGGGATGCTTCTGTGTCTCCCATAAGCTAAAGCATTGCTGGACACATGGAGGCACATATGCACTTGTAACTGGTAAGGCCCATGTGAAATTTGGGAAATTGTAACATTACTAATGTACACTTGTGTTTCTGTCATTCTCTGTGGGTTACAAAGCAAAATGTAATCTTTGGAATAATGGGATACATGTTAAAGCTTAGAGAAACAATAACAATAATTGAAAGGAAATAAAGTTAAAGCATATTTAAATGGAGTTAAAGCAATATTTGCAGAACATCCTTAAAGTGGGCCACTAAGAAAAGCAGGAATATTTTCACCTTTTTTTCCCCTTTTTTTCTTTTTGGTGGGGTGAATTTTCTAGTATACTCTTGGTAAGTCAGAATGTTAAGGATATACCTGAAATTCCTGGGTTTCTTGGGGAAAGCAACTGATTAGTAGTTTTTTTCTGAATTTTGGTAGCACAAATGAATGACCCCAGCTTAGAAGATAGAAAAGGAAACAGAGTAGAGGATTCATGTTCAAATAATTGTGTCCTTACGCCCACCTGACAAGGAATATTTCAGTTTTGTAGTAATTTTAATGATGGCAGAATCTAGGTAACCTTACAAAATTTAAGAAAATAGTTGTATTACTGCTTACTTTCTTTATATTAAACTACTAAATGTACTTCAAAGTACTCAAGGTCTTTGCTGGAAACATAGGAAAGGCTTTGCTTCCAAGCTACAGAATTGTAGAGCAATAACTTGATTCTCTGCTCCCATCTCATCTAAAGACTTAGGAAATGTGCAATCCTCGACACAAAGTGTATATGTTCAGTGACTACTCTTTTTGGTTGACTAGGTGTGAATCAGTCACCTTACATACACTTTGCACCAGGAACAAAGTAAACAGGAACCCTCTAGGGGCTCTTCACCTTTTGTACCAGGAACATAGTTATTTTTTTTTTTTTTGAATTAAAAGGCTGTTAGCTTTCTGTCTCTGTGTTTACCCCACATTCTTTACTAATACAGTAAATAAAAAAAAAAATTTCTACAACTACAAGCCCCACCCCCAAAGAACCACACTGTGGATTAAAGTTGAGGCACATCCTACTAGTGTGTATACCTCTGCTTAACTCTTATCTAGAAATACTTCATTTTAGTGCTTGAACTTACTGTCCAGTGAATATTTTCTTGACCATTAATGTAATTTTGAAAGAACGTGTTATATCTCTAAGGAAAAGAGACATTTAGGAGCTTAGACTCTGAAGAATTAGAAATGGAGGTAATAAAGAAATTAAACTTTTATTTTAAAAGCAGACACTTTGTCCCATAAAAATTGAACTTAGGTAATTCCTTCAGCGTTAAGAAGAAGATTGCCAATAAAATAGTTTTGCTGATGATTTTTCAGATTCTGAAATTTTATGTGTTTCATCTTTATTAATCTCCAGAGAGATTTACTATTGGCTGGGCTTAAGCTCTGCAAATAGGGTTAAGTGATAAAGTTAATATAATGCAAATCCCCAAAGACCCAATGATGACAGGTAAATGTCAGTTTTGTGCTAGGTAAAAGAAAAAAAAAAATCCAGTAAGACAATTATTGGGGAGAGATTGCATTTTTTTTAGAGGTAAAAGGCTGATTTTAAAAAATGATTTTCTGTGGCTGTAATAGTGAAATGTTTGTGAATAGCATAGCACTTAGTGTATTTCTTAGTTTGACACAGAATTTTTTCTTAACCTTGATACTTTCATCTTTACGAAGTCCATTTACTTAATCCATTACACAAATAATCTTATGTTTTCTTTCAACCAAGATTGAATTCTGACCCTATAAAAGGTATTCTAGTAAACACCTTTAAAAGAACAAAGCAGAGAGGTTTAACATCTACACAAACCGACAGGACAACCATTACCTGAATGTAATTTTGGGAAGAAATAAATTACACTGCTCCTGTTGCAGTCCCATGTGCCATGTAGAACTGCTGGGGTCAGAAAGCTGCAGTGGTCATAATGAAAAAAAGTTATTATGCATAAGTCAATTCCCTTATGTTGTATCTGGAAGATGTTGTGCTTGGCAGTAGGAACTAGTGGGAATTAGAGTTTTAAGTTCTTTTTCTGTAACCGTAAAATAAACCAGAAGTCAGACATGATGGTCTCACATAGCAGAACTTCTTTAATTCTTATCAACTGGTGCCTGGATCTTTTAAACTAATGGACACATGTGCCAAGCTGACTGACAGAAAAACTTGTCCTTTACAAATCAGTCCATTATAACCTGATTTATTCAGGGGTCCCTACAAGGCTATTTTTAACAATGGTATAAACGTGTTTTCAGTTCACTAGGACTTGGGAATAATTTGTGGTTATAGCCCTGTTTGGGGTATTCGTACGGTTACAATGGTTTATTCTAAGTTGAAGCTTCTTATAGGCAAGGATGGTGTTTGAAGTTTTCAGACTGAATTATTTGCTTTCCATAAAAACAGTGGATTTTCCTGGCTTTGAGTGATTGCCCAAACTTTTTGGGGAAGTTCTCCTACACGTTTCTGCCTGACACATCCCTCATGAAAGCCTAAATGCTGCATCCTCCAGAGCCTTTTCTGATCTACTCTCCACTCCATACAGGGGGATCTCTCCCTTTAAAAATCTGATAATTTCTTCATCCTTTTCTCACAACACTTAATGCTGCCTTGCATTATCATTATTTGTGCACATAACTGTTTCTCGATAGCATTTCAGAACAATTAACTCATGTATTTCCTCTCTTCCTGTTTTCATTTTTTCCCTGCTGTCATTCAAGCAGCAAGGTTGTCAACTGGGCCTTACCTCCAGGGACAGATGTAACAGAATGGAACTCATATAAAAAGAGTTTTCCTGACTTTGTTTTCTAAAATATGAAGCTCTCAGTGGAATGGAGTGAACTTCAGAGTTTAACTAAAATATTAAGGACTTTGGAGAGGGGAGGTTTTCCCTCTCCATCACTTGAAAATTTCCCCTAGGGGTTCAGGGAAGGAAAGGATCATGCAGCAGTAACTGGAGAACAGAAATTGGTAGGTCACAGGGGCCCCTGCTTCTTGGACTTGGTCCCTGGGTGGATGAGCTCATGGAGATTTCAGGGTGTGTGGAGTGACCCAGAAGAACAATTCTGTTGTTCTCAGGTAGGAGTAAGTAGTTGGCAGTAGGGAATAGAGTTCTAAGCTGTTTTTCTTTCTTTATGCAGTTTTATTGAGAGAGGGTTTCCCATGCCCACTGCTCATGTAAATCACTTAGAAGATTTCCTAAAATACTATTATATACCTTCTTGATTTCTTGAACAATTTAAGTTCTTTTTCTGAAAACTTAAAGTGGTTAGACTCTCCAGACCCACCTGTAGACAAGAGACAGGGGCACCTCAGTTTGCTACCTGCTTAGACCAAGGATTAAAGAGAAGATGGGATGATGAATGACTCGAGAGAGAGGACAGAGGGCAGTGAAACCAGGTATTCTTCTCCTTCCCTCTTTTTGATGGCTTTGCATTTTGTAAGCCTTTAAGAACTTAGAAACAAATTCAGATAAAAGACTAGATATGGCCAGATGATTGATTGAAAGTAAATTTGCACCATCCTATCTGGAAGGAGGGAAAG
>NW_006797594.1:639449-648516 GCF_000442215.2 Lipotes vexillifer
GGGGAAGAGTAATTTCTTTTAGCAAAACAAAAAAAGGCTATATTTGGGGAGCTTTGGTGAATTTGAGTTTATGGGTTAAGATGTGTGTTGTCTACATTTAAAAGAAACTATCAAACATTTATGATGTACCAGATTTCCTTCTAGGTATTTTTTGAATATTAACTAATTAATTCTCATCATTCCACCATAAAGTACTATCTTTGCCTTATTTTCTTATTTTGTAAATAGATGGGGCAGTTGAGGCAGAGGGTGATGATGGAAATTATCCAGAAAATTTAAGTGGCAGATGATGGGATTTGGACCCAGGTGTGTCTGTGGAAGCTACCCTGACCACTACCCTCTGCTGCCTCTCACACTGCTTAATTTTCTTAAGGGCAGGGCTATATTTCATCTATCTTTGCTTCACCCACAGTCCTTGATGTACTATTTTGCTAAACATCTATTGAAATGAATCTTTTGAAATGAGGATATCCAAGTAGCCAAGGGATAATAAATACATACAAAATTGAGGAAAAAAAGAAAAAAGAAACTTGGGAGAGTGCCCAAATCTACTGAGGAAACATCACCCTGTCTTTATCACAAGCCACTTGCATGCTGGCATGGAGATGTGCAATGAAAGCTTCCAGAATTTGTGTGCGAACCATACAACAAATAACACTTTTATTGCAGTTCTTTTCCCTTGTTTTGGTGGAAAGCTATATTGCATATTGTAGCAAAGTGGTAAGTTGTGTCATTAGGTTTGAGCTAGAACTGTAAGTGAAAGGTAACAAAGCAATAAATACCACAGCGGAGACATGTTTGAATGTGATGGATGTTCGTCACACAACCCCTTTTATATCTCAAAATTCTCAGTTGTCTGTTTGGTTTGTTTAATATTTTGGTTGCTTTAGATTTTTGAGGAAACAGTGATTAAGCCATTGAAAGGCCTCACTGGTTCTGAGCTGCTTGTGGTCAGATATTATGGTAAATCATCTGTGATTCTCTCAGGCAATCAAATAAAATTAATTAGCTTTGCCTATCATGGCGCAAAGCCTCAACTAATTGTGACTTGGGCCAACTTTGATTGAACAGGCATATTTTAAGCAGCCTAGAGTCAGCTGTTCTTCATGTCCACTGAGACTGGAGCAAGAAGCTGGGCTTCACATGCAGAGGACTTGAGTTAGAAGGAAAAAGCTTGCAGATACAGGAATGTGTGGCTTAGGGTTTTGGGGCAATTTCTTCCTTGAAGTCTCTTCTTAAAAAAAAAAAAAATTTCTTTAGGGATATTTTAAGGGCAATCGTATGTTAGTGTTTTGCCAGCATTCCAATTCTCTGGGTGATGTTTTTTGGCATTTTCTGATGCGGCATTCTGTTTGACTTGTAAAATTTAGAGTTCGGTGTCTGTAGAACACAATTTTGTGTCCCCTGCCCTTGTTATTCACAGCGTGATCCTCAGAACTGCGGCATTGGAGTCATGGGAGGACCTTGTTAGATGTGCAGATCTCAGGCTCTTGTTAAGTCTACTCCATTGAAATCTTCATTTTAATGAATCTTCAGGTGGTTCATATGCACATTAAAGTCTGGGAAGCCCTCTTTGGTGGGAATCATTTTTTTCCTTATGACACCATGCCACGGATGATGTCCTTAAAGCTTACCTAGTATAATGACAGCAGAGGGGAAAACTGGGCTGAAATTTACTTCAGAGGTTTCCTGTAATGTCTTCACTTTTCCTGTAACTGAGTATTCTCAAACTGTAGCGGGCATTACAATCACCTGGACTTGTTCATTCATAGATAGTTGGGTCCCACCCCTTTAGTTTGATTCAGTAGGTCAGGGATGAGTCTCCGGATTTGCATTTCTAGGATGTTTTCAAATGATGCTGATGGTGTTCAGAACCGCTGCTCTGAAATCAGGTGTCAATCCCTGGTTTACTTTGGCTCTAACTAATCCGTATTATAAAATCCAGTGAAGACAATGTTGTAGCGCAGAGGGAGAAACTCTGCTACCCTTAGATTTTATGGCCTGGGGGAAGTTGTTTAATCTTTCTGAGCTTTAATCTTTTCATCTGTCTAATGAGGATGAAATGAGGTGATAAAGAGATAGCATATATATGACGAAACTAACAGTGCCTGGCAAAGGAGTAAGTTCTCATTTTATTCACCTTACTCTTCCCCCGTCAGATTTAATTGCATCGAAAGCGTTGAATTCCACCAGCTCTCACTCCATCTCTCTCTAACCTTCATCCAGTTGAACTCCCTGCATTAAATCCTAAGCTCCAGCAAGATCAAGTTTTTTTGAGGATTTTCAGATATACTGTATGTTGTGTTTTTTCTCTTATGCTAATCTTTTTCTATTTGCTTTAATACTCATAATCAAAACATTCTACAATATTCAGTCCCACAATCTGCTATCTCACCACCCTATCCTTGTAGGTTTTATTTCCTCCTCTATGCTAATAGTGAATCTTGTTCATTTCTATATTACTGAACTTATAACATTGGATTTAATTGATGAATAAATGATAATTAAATGAATTTACTAATTTTTCTTTTCCCCCGGATACTCTTCTGTTTGAGTCATGTCTGACTCTTCTGTATTCTGAACATGTGCTGTATTGCTTGATCCATATTAAAGTGCTCCATGGATTGGCAGGGAGAAAAGCAGCGTATATGATATCTTCTAATTTCTTGTTTAGGGTTCTCCGTCAAGACCTCGAGGGCAAGGAGATCCCCAGCTGAGGTTTTAATGAATCGACATAAACATGGCTTTCAAGGGATGACTTGAAAGACTGTAATGTTTAGAGAATCCTGCAAGTGAATGTGGTACTGAAAATCACGTTTAACAATTATAGAACAGTTAAAAATCCATGGAAAATTAAATTATAAAATGTATTAGTCTACACATGTAAAAAATTAGGTATAAGTTTAATAGAATTATTTTCTACATGTCTATAATAAATTTACTATGTACTTATCCTGTCTTTTTGAATTTTCATGCACAAGACTTATATTACTGAATTGCAAAAAAGATGAGGTTGCAGGTATTGAAGAAATTACAAGTCCTTTTATTCTTATTAAACATAGAAAATCCCATATTTAATAAGTATCCAACTGATAAGGACCTTGATTTCCTTTTATTATTTATTATTCCTTTTATTTATTTCCTGAAATTTGATAAATATTTTTTCGTAGGTGTGTACTACAAGAAAGTCACATACCAGTAAAACTACCTATAAGCAATACTAGTTTCTCGCCCCCTTTTTTTTTTTTTAAGAGCTGAAAAGGAACTCTTAATCAAATTCTTTAAACAGAGAATTGGAGATGGGTCTGAAAGAAAAAAATCTCCCAATAAGATGAAATTTAAACTTTGGCTAAGGAAGGCAGTAAGTGCAGATCTAGATTCATGAATTACTGAATAATGTAGCACTTTTCAGCATTTGAATGTCCTTTGAGGTACTTTGCTTCCTTGCTTTGCCATTGCCTAGCGCTCTAAATTCATCACACCAAATCTATAGAAGAGTCAGCCCAAAAGGATATCTCCATTTATCTAGCATTGATTATATAGAAAATGAAGGAGAAATACTCTATTTTTTTTTTTTTTTTTGTGATATGTGGGCCCCTCACTGTCGTGGCCTTTCCCGTTGCCGGCCGCGCAAGCTCAGCGGCCATGGCTCACGGGCCCAGCCGCTCCGTGGCACGTGGGATCCTCCCGGACCGGGGCACGAACCCGTATCCCCTGCATCGGCAGGCGGACTCTCAACCACTGCGCCACCAGGGAGGCCCAGAGAAATACTCTATTTTGTCAGAACAGTTGCTCATCCATTTCAATAATCATTCAATCTGTTAGAACCAAGTCTTTTTGGTTGCTGAATTTGCTTAAGAATACTTAAAGACATAATGGGTTAGGTTGTTTGCTTTTAGAAGAAGCCACATAAGCACTCATATGTATAACGTTCTTCCCCAGTTCCAGTTATGTAAACATGGCCCCAAAGACAGTCTATAACATGTACATTGATATGCCTAAGTGTGCTTAACCTTGCTATAATATTGCAGATAGAGAAGAAATAGGATATTAGGAGCCTGAGCATGAGTTTGTGTTAATACCACTGCTGTGACCTTTATACCTAATGAGGCAGGGTCAGCCTTTTCTATTTTATTTTATTTTATTTATTTATTTATTTTTTGCGGTACGCCGGCCTCTCACTGTTGTGGCCTCTCCCATTGCGGAGCACAGGCTCTGGACGTGCAGGCTCAGCGGTCATGGGTCACGGGCCTAGCCGCTCCACTGCATGTGTGATTCTCCCAGACCAGGGCACAAACCCGTGTCCCCTGCATCGGCAGGAGGACTCTCAACCACTGCGCCATAAGGGAAGCCCTGGGTTAGCCTTTTCTGAGTTCCTTGGATGATTTGTGAACGGTTTCTACCATCATCATTGGTCTCTTCTTTGGCCTTTGGTTTATATCCCTCTTAGGAACTAAGTATAATTACTTCAATGCAGAGTCACAGTTTTTCCTTTTTCTTCGTGCAAATTAATTCCATAAATCAGTTTTCATCACATCAGTTTACTTTAACAAATGTCTGCTTTGTGTCAGGTACATATTGGGAATTAAGGATTCCAGGATGACTAGCACTAACTCTCTTCAGCCAGTGAGCTGAAGCTCTAATGAGGAGAGAGAAAAGCAAACAATCTGTGGCTTGTTATTGACAAGTATGCCTAGGGAGTTTTGGGAGCCCATGGGAGGAGCACCAACCACACTCTAAGGACAGAGCAATCTTTCCACAGGAGATGCTGCCTAAACCAAGTCCTGAAGAAGAAGTAGGAGAGATGCAGAGGAATGGAGGAGGGTAAATATGTCCTGGCAGGAGAAGCACCAAAAAATGTTTGGGGGGACATGTCTCAAAAGAGACATGCCCAGATTCTTTTGGTTACAGCTTTAGTGAGATACACTTGACATACAGGTACACTGCACATATTTAAGATACACACACTTGATAAGCTTTGACATGCAGATGTATATACACACACACACATACACACACACACACTTGTGAAACCATCACAACAATCAAGATAATTATTTGCATTTTAGATAAATGGACCTACCAGCAATATGAAAAATAGAGAAAACCATTCTGGAGTTGGGGATGGCAGTTTTGAAGCTATTGTCAAACAATGAATACTTCACTAAAAAGTTGCACTGAGGCTGGAGAGATGTGTTGAAAGACACTAAAGTGGAAACGACTGGGTAGTTGGTTGGATAATTGATCTGGGTAGGAAGGAGAGAAAATCGGGGTTGAGTTCTTAAGTTTATATCTTGTTCAACTGAGTAAATGGTATCATTTTTCTGGGATGGGGAATGAGGAAGAAAGAGGAGTTGAATTCAGCTTTGGACAAACGTTTTGGGAGTTTGAACTGGAGTCACAGAATATCAGTATAGCAGGAAGATAATGAAATGTTTTGGCAAACGGATAGAATGAAAAGAGAAGAGAGACAAAGAAGTAAGGAGAGAAGTTGGGAGAGAGCCAGGAATATGTGAATGTATGGATTTAATGGACAGAAATGTCATAGTTTCACACTTCGGCCAGAGTTCCCTTGATCTCTGATACATTGTGATTTTGTTTATTGCCTTCTCTTTTTTGTATGTTTCTTTGTATTCTTACTCTTTTGTTTGGTAATCATGGTCATTCATTGCCCAAGTTACCCCTGTCTCTGACAGGTTCCTCAGGGATGCAAATAAAAACAAAATCTGAATTTATTATTAAACAATCAAATGATCTGACTTTTTTATGCTTTTTAAAAATTGAGATATAGTTGATTTATAATGTGTTAATTTCAGGTGTACAGCAAAATGATTCAGTTCTACATATGTATGTGTATATATTCTATTCCACTATGGTTTATTACAATATATTGACTGTAGTTGAGTGTGCTATAAAGTAAATCCTTGTTTATCTATTTTATATATGGTAGTGTATAAGCTTTTAATATCTGTAGAATTGATGTTTTTAAAAAAAATTTTGCATTTTCTTTCATTTCTCACTATAGGTCGTCATTTGCATTGGCTTCACTATAGGTGGTCATTTGCATAAGGGTCTCTGATTTATGTCTGATAACTCATTAAAATAAAAAACTTTCACTTGTAAAAAGAAGAGCTATTAAAATTTTAGTTCCTGAGGGAAGGGTCTCTGTTTCAGGTAAATCCTATTCTTAAACATATCCCAAAAGAAGTCTATCAATTCCTTGTACATTTTTACTTAGGCAGGTTTGCTGGGAAAGTACCTTTTTTCCTTGTCAACTTTTGGTCTTTGTGTTGGAGAGATGGTGGTGTGTGAGTAGTTCAGTATTCTCATAAATTAATGGTAACCAGAGTCTGACTAGGAAGGAACATAATTTTGTGCCAATTATGCTAATGAATTTGGAGTTTATCTTAAAGGAGTTTAAGTATGGTAGGGATATGAGTAGATTTGCTTTTTAGGTAGATTGATCTAGCAATAATATATACTCTGATTTATTTTCATTTTACAGGGTGGGCAATTTTATCATGATTGCTAGGGCTTCCCTAGGTGACTGTATACCTCAATGTAGGTTTTCTCTATGATGTCATTCAAGGGATTAGAAGACCTGCCTACTCCAAACTATTTTTCTAACCAGACTGTCTTAATTTTCTCCCTTTCTGGCTCAGTTCTTTGCTCTTCACTCTATGGGAGATAAGGCTTATTACCGTTATGCCTACTCATAATAGGTATTATGCTGAGAGGTGAACTTCTAGGTGGTGTTCTTGACAAATGTGTTGCAACCCAAACTCTTTCGAGGATGCGGTTACATCAGTATGTTCCCCCTGTTGTTTTTAATAGTGTTTGTACTTTAGAGGCCACTGTCTCTAACCTTAGCAAACTGCTTTGGAAAATGACATTTCTACCTTTTGTCCTCACCAAATTGATGGTTGTGTAACAACTAACTTAAAAGTCTCATCTTCTGCAAGAGGAATTGTGCCAAACATTAATGCTTAAATCGAAAGGACTCTTTCAAGAAGGGATGGTCTTCATATGGTAATCAGTCTAATTCTAAAAACACCAAAAAGCAATAGCTATGTTAATAATCGCCTGATCTCATGAATAGTTGTGACTAGTCATTATACTCATTTACTACTTGTTCTCCAAGTGATCTAGAATAACATTTACTGTGTCCCACTGGTAAAATAAATTACCTTGCTAAACAAGGACATGTTGCTATTCAGGATAGAAACTCAAAGAGTGAGATCTACTTCACATTTTCCAAGTTGACTGTAATTCTCTTCCTTCTCAATGAAGATCATATAATGACTTTTCTGTTTATGTAAATGCTTAGCCTTGCTTTCTTAGCTCTTGAGAATGGTTCTCAAGACAATCTCATAGGAAGTCAGGCATGTTTTAACCTGATTTTTCTCCCTTCCGTCTAGTGATAGACAGAAAATGCAGTTAAACAAGAGTGAGAATGGCTAGGTATCTGTTTAATCTCCCTTCACATCTCTCTAGCTCCATTATTTGAAGTCATTTTAAGCATACGGAGAGGAGACTCAGGAATTGAACAGAAATTAAAATGATTTCCATTACCCGATTTTAAGGCAAAGGAGAGAATGTTTTTGAAATTGCAGAAGCAAATGGCTCAAACATTAATATCATGAATATAATATTTAACTAAGTTGGCCTCAGTCACATAACTTAGGAACATAATTTCCTTACTTTGAAATTAAACCAATCATTGACACTCCAAGGTTTATTGAATACAGCAAAGGATAATTTGAAAAAGGTTGGTTGAGAGATTTAATAAGTATGGACTTCAGTATGTATGTGTGCACTGCTTTGTATGTGCATAGCAATTGTCAGTATTTTGTGTGTATGTCTGAAGTTTTTCTTCAGAGTGGTTCATAACCCTCTCAAGAACAAGGAATTTTTAATATTAAAAATTTAGATCTCATTTACAGTAGTAGTACTCTTAATATTCATTAATGGACATGATACGTGATGGTGAAAACACAAGTAGCATTTATATAGTGACACAAATACCAGACACATTTTAAGCACTGAAAAATCTTTTTATTTTTTTAATTCTTTTTGAATTTTATTTTTTTATATAGCAGGTTCTTATTAGTCATCAATTTTATACACATCAGTGTATACATGTCAATTCCAATCACCCAATTCATTACAATACCACCATCACCCCCCTGCCGCTTTACCCCCTTGGTGTCCATACGTTTGTCCTCTACATCTGTGTCTCAATTTCTGCCCTGCAAACCTGTTCATCTGTACCATTTTTCTAGGTTCCACATATATGCATTAATATACGATATTTGTTTTTCTCTTTCTGACTTACTTCACTCTGTATGACAGTCACTAGATCCATCCACATCTCAACAAATGACCAAATATCGTTCCTTTTTATGGCTGAGTAATATTCCATTGTATATATGTACCACATCTTCTTTATCCATTCGTCTGTCAATGGGCATTCAGGTTGCTTCCATGACCTGGCTATTGTAAATAGTGCTGCAATGAACATTGGGGTGCATGTGTCTTTTTGAATTATGGTTTTCTCTGGGTATACGCCCAGTAGTGGGATTGCTGGATCATATGGTAATTCTATTATTAGCTTTTTAAGGAACCTCCATACTGTTCTCCATAGTGGCTGTACCAATTTACATTTCCACCAACAGTGCAAGAGGGTTTCCTTTCCTCCACACCCTCTCCAGCATTTGTTGTTTGTAGATTTTCTGATGATGCCCATTCTAACTGGTGTGAGGTGATACCTCATTGTAGTTTTGATTTGCATTTCTCTAATAATTAGTGATGTTGAGCAGCTTTTCATGTGCTTCTTGCCCATCTGAATGTCTTCTTTGGAGAAATGTCTATTTAGGTCTTCTGCCCATTTTTGGATTGGGTTGTTTGTTTTTTTAATATTGAGCTGCATGAGCTGTTTATATATTTTGGAGATTAATCCTTTGTCCGTTGATTCATTTGAAAATATTTTCTCCCATTCTGAGAGTTGTCTTTTCGTCTTGTTTATAGTTTCCTTTGCTGTGCAAAAGCTTTTAAGTTTCATTAGGTC
>NW_006797594.1:648562-671865 GCF_000442215.2 Lipotes vexillifer
CTTATATTTAGGTCTTTAATCCATTTTGAGTTTATTTTTGTGTATGGTGTTAAGGAGTGTTCTAATTTCATTCTTTTACATGTAGCTGTCCAGTTTTCCCAACAACCACTTATTAAGAGGCTGTCTTTTCTCGATTGTATATCCTTGCCTCCTCTGTCATAGATTAGTTGACCATAGGTGTGTGGGTTTATCTCTGGGCTTTCTATCATGTTCCATTGATCTATGTTTGTTTTTGTGCCAGTACAATATTGTCTTGATTACTGTAGCTTTGTAGTATAGTCTGAAGTCAGGGAGTCTGATTCCTCCAGCTCTGTTTTTTCCCCTCAAGACTACTTTGGCTATTTGGGATCTTTTGTGTCTCTATACAGATTTTAAGATATTCTAGTTCTGTAAAAAAAAAAAAAAAAAGGAATGCCATCGGTAATTTGATAGGGATTGCATTCAATCTGTAGATTGCTTCGGGTAATAGAGTCATTTTCACAGTGTTGATTCTTCCAATCCAAGAACATGGTATATCTCTCCATCTGTTGGTATCATCTTCAGTTTCTTTCATCAGTGTCTTATAGTTTTCTACATACAGGTCTTTTGTCTCCCTAGGTAGGTTTATTCCTAGATATTTTATTCTTTTTGTTACAGTGGTAAATGGGAGTGTTTTCTTAATTTCTCTTTCAGATTTTCCATCATTAGTGTATAGAAATGCAAGAGATTTCTGTGTATTAATTTTGTTTCCTGCAACTTTACCAAATTCATTGATTAGCTCTAGTTTTCTGGTGGCATATTTAGGATTCTCCATGTATAGTATCATGTCATCTGCAAACAGTGACAGTTTTACTTCTTCTTTTCCAATTTGTATTCTTTTATTTCTTTTTCTTCTCTGATTGCCATGGCTAGGACTTCCAAAACTATGTTGAATAATAGTGATGAGAGTGGACATCCTTGTCTTGTTCCTGATCTTAGAGGAAATGCTTTCAGTTTTTTGCCATTGAGATTGATGTTTGCTGTGGGTTAGTCGTATATGGCCTTTATTATGTTGAGATAGGTTCCCTCTATGCCCACTTTCTGGAGAGTTATCATAAACAGGTGTTGAATTTTGTCAAAAGCTTTTTTCACATCTGTTGAGATGATCATATGGTTTTTTCTTCAATTTAATATAGTGTATCATGTTGATTGATTTACATGTATTGAAGAATCCTTGCATCCCTGGGATAAATCCCACTTGATCATAGTGTATGATCTTTTTAATGTGTTGGATTCTGTTTGCTAGTATTTTGTTGAGGATTTTTGCACCTATATCCATCAGTGATATTGGTCTGTAATTTTCTTTTTTTGTAGTATCTCTGTCTGGTTTTGGTATCAGGGTGATGGTGGTGACCTGATAGAATGAGTTTGGGAGTGTTCCTTCCTCCACAATGTTTTGGAAGAGTTTGAGAAGGATGGGTGTTAGCTCTTCTCTAAATGTTTGATAGAGTTCACCTGTGAAGCCATCTGGTCCTGGACTTTTGTTTGTTGGAAGATTTTAAATCACAGTTTCAAGTTCACTACTTGTGACTGGTCTGTTCATATTTTCTATTTCTTCCTGGTTCGGTCTTGGAAGCCTATACCTTTCTAAGAATTTGTCCATTTTTCCAGATTGTCCATTTTATTGGCATAGAGTTGTTTGTAGTAGTCTCTTCGGATGCTTTGTATTTCTGCGGTGTCTGTAACTTCTCCTTTTTCATTTCCAATTTTATTGATTTGAGTCCTCTCCCTCTTTTTCTTGATGAGTCTGGCTAATGGTTTATCAATTTTGTTTATCTTCTCAAAGAACCAGCTTTTAGTTTTATTGATCTTTGCTATTGTTTTCTTTGTTTCTATTTCATTCATTTCTGCTCTGATCTTTATGATTTCTTTCCTTCTGCTAACTTTGGAGATTTTTGTTCTTCTTTGTCTAATTGCTTTAGGTGTAAGGTTAGGTTGTTTATTTGAGATGTTTCTTGTTTCTTGAGGTAGGCTTGTATAGCTATAAACTTCTCTCTTAGAACTGCTTTTGCTGCATCCCATAGGTTTTGGATTGTCATGTTTTCATTGTCATTTGTCTCTAGGTATTTTTTGATTTCCTCTTTGATTTCTTCAGTGATCTCTTTGTTATTTAGTAACATATTGTTTAGCCTCCATGTATTTGTGTTTTTGATGTTTTTTTCCCTGTAATTCATTTCTAATCTCATAGTGTGTGGTCAGAGAAGATGGTTGATATGATTTCAGTTTTCTTAAATTTACTGAGGCTTGATTTGTGACCCAAGATGTGATCTATCCTGGAGAATGTTCTGTGCTTACTTGAGAAGAAAGTGTAATCTGCTGTTTTTGGATGGAATGTCCTATAAATATCGATTAAATCTATCTGGTCTATTGCATCATTTAAAGCTTGTGTTTCCTTATTAATTTTCTGTTTGGATGATCTGTCCATTGGTGTAAGTGAGGTGTTAAAGTCCCCCACTATTACTGTCTTACTGTCGATTTCCTCTTTTATAGCTGTTAGCAGTTGCTTTATGTATTGAGGTGCTCCTATGTTGGGTGTGTATATACTTATAATTGTTATATCTTCTTCTTGGATTGATCCCTTGATCATACTGTAGTGTCCCACCTTGTCTCTTGTAACATTCTTTATTTTAAAGTCTATTTTATCTGATATGAGTATTGCTACTCCAGCTTTCTTTGGATTTCCATTTGCATTGAATATCTTTTTCCATCCCCTCACTTTCAGTCTTCTGCTGTCTGCACTCTGGTGGATGAAGCTATCTAAGAGGTCTGTCCACGTGAACAATCTTAAGCTACTTAATCTTCACTGCAACTCTCATATATGCCTTTTTCATGTGAGGATACTAAGGTACAGAGAGGTTTATAACTTGCCTAAGGCCACACACTAAGTGATGAATCTGGAATTCAAATTCAGGTTGATTCCAAACTGTGTGCTCAGCTCTGCACTATACTGCTACTATAAATTTAGTTGCATTTAAAAATTAATCTGTATTTTATTACTAAGGTATTTACATATATTTTTTTAACATAGTATATACTTGTGAGAAATGGTTTCTGTCCATTTACTGATGATACTTACTGTGCATATGCTTTAGTATGCCCTTGTCTCATGTTATAACTCAGGCTCGCTGAACCTGAATGGAATCTGTCACAAGGTCAAATGTTTCCAATCCTGTTTTTATTTAATATCCTTTAGTACGATCTGCCATTTGGCTGCAGATCTGCATGAGTAAACAGGATTAGCCCCTAGTCCCAGCACAATTGTGAAATGAGTTAGTTTTCCTTCACCAGTCTCTCAGATTTGTTGCCTTTTTCCTCTGCACTACTTCTGTGGGTGTACATTAGCTTTCTTTAATCAAAGGCTTAAAGTTGTAACTTGACTGCATTTAGAAGTAATTAAAAATATTATTACTTTTCACTATGGTGGTTTTCACTCAACAGGAAAGCTAAAAGAATATAGCTTTTAGACAGGATATCAAGCCTGAGAGAATATCTTTCTTCAAACTAGCTTTCCTTCCCTCCTTGCTTTCCTCTTTTGCCCTCCTCTCCTCCCTTATATCCATCCCTTTGTTTCTTTTTGCACAAACAATTGTCAAGGAGCTGGAAAGATTCCATCACACCACATAGACCATGATCCACTTTAACATCAGGGAAGTTCAAATTTAACTAGGACTAACTATCCATAGTCTGCTGCTGACCAATGTATAATGAAGTCTTCTAAGACACTGTAGTAAGAAAGGTGGTTTTTTTACTTCAGTCACTGTTTAGGTGGGCAATGAAAATATGCTCCCCAACTGTGGCAGGCAGACATCTTCCAGCTTTTGATAATGTGTCAAGTGATAAGTAGTAAGGCTAGAGGCAAGTGAGGTTTTGGCTTGAGAAGGTGATATGTAAGATATCCTGACTGTCTTTTGGGTCAAGAAGGAAACTTTGGAAGCTCTAGGGAAGGTGTGAATGATACGAACAGAGCTGACCACTCACAAGGTGTTGTTGAGGAAAAGTGCTAAAGCACTTAGAGATGATGAATAATGGCGTATAAGGAAGTCTGCTGCTAAGTGTAAAAAGAAAGTGTGAATGCTAACTAGTAATTGGGGCTGCAGTAACATTCAAAATGTGTTGAAAAATGTATCTCAAGTTTAGTTTTTGGAAAAATTTTCAAGCAAATTCTAACATTCAGTTGCATACTTTAGAAAAATGAAGGACCTTATTGATCTTGACAAAATGTCATCTTGCAGTGGCAGGGATTTGAACATTCTAAATATTTCATGTAGATAGGTAAATTATCCCTGCTGGCAAAGTTATGCTGTCTTAGAAATGATAACTTCAAAAAGAAGAACAGTATATACTCAAGTTAACATTTAATTGTAACAAATGATTTTCCAGTGTAAATGAAGAAGCAGTTGAATACAAGTCTTGAAAAGCTAATTTTCAGCACAAACATGAGTTCTACGAATCTATTTCACAACCATACCACTTGTTTAAAAATATGCCATATAGTATAGCTGATTCACTATGTTATAAAGCAGAAACTAACACACCATTGTAAAGCACTTATACTCCAATAAAGATGTTAAAAATATGTGATATATATAACTGGAACGTGTAAAATTACTCTAAAAATAAACCTTCAGACACTTGCTTTTGTGTCAACCTGGCTGGGCCATGGTGTCCAGATAACTTGATCAAACACTACTCTGGATATTTCTGTGAGGGTGTGTTTTTGTGGATGAGATTAACACTGAAATCAGTGGGCTTTAAAGCAGATTGTCCTCCATATTGTAGGCACGTTTTATCCAATTAATTAAAGGCCTTAGTAGAGCAAAGCCTGACCTCTCACAAGCAAGAAAGAGTTCTGCCAGCAGAATTGGACTTAAACTGCAACATTAGATCTTCTTGAGTCTCCAGCCTGCCAGCCCACATTGCAGATTTTGGACTTGTCAGCCTCCATGATTGCCTGAGCCAATTCCTTAAAATAAATCTCTCCCTATATGTACACATCTTATTGGTTCTTTTTCTCTAGAAAACACTGATGTATACTTCCATATTTCCCTTGCTTAATTATCTTATCAAAACATTTTAATTCCAAAATGACTACTGGTATAAGATTATGGTTAATGATTATAGCATATTACAGCTTTTTGTACTTATTTTAATAAATGCTAATTTCCTTAACAATTTACTTTTACAGTCTGAAGGTAGCTGTAGGTTCTTAGTAACTTAAAACTGCCTTTCTCTGCTTATTTTTACATAGGCATATGTATATTTTTATCTATTTTTGTTTTGGCAAGGAGAAAAAAATCTGATAGTATAGAATACACAGTCAATTGTTAGACTAAAAGTTTTGAACAGAAAGCACGTAAAAGCACAGTAGGTTAGGCTGTTGCAGGATTTTTCACAATCTTACAAGAAAATAAAAATAGATAATGCCTCAGAGATGTTCCTCTACCCTTCCCAGTGTGAACCTGTTAAACTCAGCTATCAGTTTACTTTAAAGCTCATCTTTTCATAGGGAGCTCTCTAAGCCCCAGTAGGACCTCAGAGTAGTGAGACTTACTGTTTCCCTTTGTCTGAGTGCACTCACAACAGGGGCACAGCTGCCCCTGAAAGGGGTTATAAAGGTGCAGAATGTGACAGCATATTCTTCAAAAGGTCTCTTTTGCCCACTGTATAGCTTTTCCCTTTCATCTCTAATTTTCCGTTTTGTTAACCTTATCTTAAATCCTTTGAAGAATCTTTCATACCAGCTACAAATAATTTCCTTGGAGAAATGGTGATAGACAATACATATAGATCAGCAACAATTGCTTAATTTTGTTTTGGTAATAAAGTCTTTACTTGATTGTCATATCTACTGGAGAAACATACTGAAGGAAAGTGATTTTTTTTTAGCATAATTTTAGGTTTATGAAATTCTTAGAAGTGCCTAAAATTCTTGGACTGAAAGATATTTTGGCTTTAAAAACTACACTGAAAAGAGTAACTATTTTTTAATTCTATGAGATAAAATTTCTCAATCTTGGCATCCTTCTTTGGAATTAACATTAATGAAGGCTGTTTGTCATTTTTTAAAGTTAACTTTCAAGGACTCTGAGAAACTCGTGTTTCTCTGATTTCTTAATAACTGAACTCTGCTCCAGGATAGAGCCAGAGGTTTTTAAATTGGACTAGATTTGCACATTGACCCTGGTTGTGACCTTCACAGTACCAGCAGTAACAAGACTGCTTGAGCTAGGAAATGGGCCAGGCCACACTGGAATTTTAAGGAACCCTGAAAGTCGAGTTTATAGACAGTTACAGAAACAGACCTGAGTAACAAGGTCAGTTCCAATTGCCAGTATTTTGTACCTCATTTAACTCTTCACTGTGGGGAAGTTTTTGAACTTTAAAAAGCTGTCTGTATGTGCAGTACTCAAGATAGGGTATGTACTCATCTCCATGTGTCCATAACCTGCCTTTTAGCCTTGAGTGGTTGCAGGTGAGACATATGGGGAATTTTTTTGCGTGCTTCCCTGAACTTTGTTTCATCAGGCATACCCTTCTGCAATTGGTTCTAAAGTATTCAGATAGGTTTTATGGAAATTTAGGGTCTTGACTAGAGTTTTATAGTTTATTTACCTTGAAAGATAACAATTTATATCTAGGGATAAGTTAGAGATATCTATATGTACCTAACTTGCTATGTATATATACGTGTGTATGTGTATATACATACATACATATATATATATATGTATATAAAGTTTATATCTATGACTTAAAAGTTTTTGTTCAGGGCTTATGAGGAGAAATTCATGACAGTTTCTAATTCATGTGAATAACTGAATTCTGGGACTTCCAGGAGGAATGCTTGTCACTATAAATCTACACTCTGCTGGGACTGCTGGGAATTAGGAAGAAAATGGGGAGAGCTCCTTTGGGTCCTCTAAAAAGGAGGTGGCATCTCCTTTGGAAGCATTTTAATAACTGTTGGGGGGAATCCTGGCTCTGTTACTCACTAACTCTGATCTTAGGCAAGTATTTTAGTTTTTCTATGCCTCGATACCTTATCTACAAAAAGAGACATAATACTAGTGTCCGCCTCATATAACTATGGCAGGTTACGTGAGTGAATTGGTAACTCGCACAGTAAAGCAATACTGAGATGTTCCCTAACTTAAAAGAACTCTTGGCCAGAATTCTTACATCTGTATTAGGGGTTTAATGAGGACACCCTAAGCGCACCTCCAGTGTGGCACTGCTGAGAAAGAGCAACCCTGAGCAGTGTAACTGCATATTCTTTGACTAAATGAGATGCCTGTGAATTTTTGTTTTGTTTTGTTCTGTAACTGAAAACAACTTAGTTTTAGAAGCTCCAAATTTGCCCTTCAAGGTCAGTCATTCACTTGCAGTGGAAATATCATTTTGTTTAATTCATTCAGCTCAGGATTTCTCCCTCTTCCACATCCCTGTGCCCTCTCAGGGCTGTCTTCTCCCCTCACGTGTTCTGGTCCTCCCCTAGGTGGCCTCTGGGTACAGAAGTAATTGTGAGAACAGCAGGGTGGTAGGGGGAGGTGTCTCGTCTTTAGCAGCCTGCGCTGAGGGTGATGGACGACTCTTTTCTTTTGTACATTAACCCCTGTTCCCACAGCTCTTGTTGTTCCCTAAGGCGGCTTGGGGCTTGTTCTCCCAGTACTAGTTATATATGTTGGTTGCTCCTGGGGAACCTCAGCGCTCGCAGAAACAGCTTACCTGCTGCTCAGCCATCTTCTCGACTCATTCCCAGCCTTAGCCTGTGTTCCCAAAGTTGACTGCTCTGGAGTCCTTTCATCCTGACCACAGCAATTCCCTGGCAGATGCACAGGAGCTTTTTGTTGCTACTGCTATTTGGGTTACACTGGAGCTGTACAATTTTTGGCCTAGAGTATATTGTCAACCCTCAGAGTTGAGAGTGAGAGAGAAGTACCTTCTGTTCCTGGATCCTCTTAGTTTTTTGAAGACACCTTTTTCTTCTGCAGTATTTTTTAATATTTATTTTAAGGGTAAATATCTTTTTTTCTTTCCTCTTTCTCTCTAGGCTTTTCCATAGTCCAGGAAGGGGTTAGTTTTATATATGTTGAAGTGGAAAATTACCCTGATACTATATCTTACCTCTTGCTTTATTCTGTGGTCAGTATTTATAAACTACACTTTAGGCCAGGAGTTGGGTACAGTCTATGGGCCAAGTCTGGCCCACTGTCAATTTTTGTAACACTTCACTGGAACACAGCCATGCTTATTAATTGGAAAGTTTATGACTGGTTTTATGATACAATGGCAGAGTTGAATAGTTTTGATAATAAATATCTTAGGCTTTGTGGGCCATAGGATTTCTATCTGGCTTTATATGGAAAAAGTTTGTTAACCTCTGTTCTAGACGTCCAGGGTCTGATCTCATCTTCCAAGCCAAGAGATATTGAAACTCACAACAAATCCATTTAAATCTTAAGTGCCTTATTCTTTCCAATAAAACACCTTCGGACTATTGTGCCTGCTGTAAGTTTATAAAAAATTCTTTTGCACTTAGTTGGCTTTTTCGTTCCAGACTGTTCAGGCTTCCCCTGGAAGCCACAAGTGCCACAAATTCAATGCATGGAGAACAACAGGACATCAATAATATTTTTCAGAAAAAATAACTACTCATCTTAGGATCTCAAAAGTGTCCTGCCATCAGTCGCTCATTTGCTTACTCACTGATGATTCAGTTATCAATCATTAACATTTATTTAGCACGGCATGCCAAGCACTGTGCTAGGTCTAGGAATATAAACAACAAAACAAAACAAAATACTTCCCTGATCTTAAGAAGGTGAAGTCATTTGTTTTTTCCTTCTCTTCATGTTGCAGGTAGACAACTAGGCTCTTTAAGGTGCAGAAAGCACACTTTCAGGGCAGAGCCATCTAGGGTAAAGTCAGTAATGCATGTTTTCTGTAAACGTAAAAACCTTAGCAAAGATAATATCAGGGGCCCTGGAAGGGACTGGGTAGAGGGGAGTGGTGGAGAATCTTTAAATGAAAGGAGGACACCTGGGGTTCAAAATGGGAGTGAATAGGCCTGCAGCTGAGGGTTCTGAAGACACAGGGGACCTGAGCACCACATGTGGTAGTGCTTTGCGTAGGTGGAAGACCTGTGAAACAGTAGCTCCATGGGTCTGCTGGAGAGGAAATTGGGCATCCTGTTTCCAAGTTCAACAGATGCCTGTATTCCCTGCACATGGAATAAAAGCTGATAGTTGTTTACTTCAAGAAACTGTCAAAAGCTTGGAAAATGAGTCTGTCAGTGGATGCCATGATATAATGGTGATTAAAGATCTCCCCCTCACTTTTTTTTTTCTCCCAGCAGTGCATAATTTTGGTGTGATCCTAAAGGGATTCTGCTGTGACTGTAAAGGTGTACAGGGCAATAATATCTGTCTGAGATTGAATTTCCTGCTGTCTGGTTGGACAGGCACTAGGGTTCAAGTCTAATTTAGTTGAATGAGAAGCTAGAAGTGAGTATTTTTGAAACACTTGAGCATATGGTTCAAGATTTACATGCAGTGAAAGAAAAGATTTCAATTCTCCAATGATAGTACTTTTATTAAACACCTGCTATGCATTAGACACATTCAATGAACAGCAGTTGCTTAAGATCAAGAAGTTACCGAATAATGCCACACAGAAAATAAGTGATTGGGTTGAGATTTTTAATCTAGGTCAGAGTATTTGTATAACCAGAGTGCTTTCTCACATGACCTGGTAGAACTGGGGCTTAGTAGGTAGCTCAGGAAGCTTCCACTAGGGAGTGTCACTGAATTGCTGCAGACACAGGTTTCAGAAGATTGAGCATTAAATTAGGTAATTGTTTCTTCCTGGAGGGTTTCATTGCTTCTATCTTTACTTAAATACATTGTTGAATTTTTAAATATCTTTTGTTAAGGAAGGCAACTAGTAGAAGACACTAAGGAAAGAAACCAACTTCTCAGGTATTTTATCAGATGCCTGATGAGTTTGGGTTAGAGCCCCAAAATCTTTGAGTAGAACAAATTACAGAAAATAATATGATTCCATTGCTGGCTGAATGATATGGCCTGGGGGAAAGTGGGTTATAATTATATCCACTAAATCATGGTTACGTTTATGTACAGCTCTGACCTATACTAATGAAGAATTTCATGGATTTTGATATAGTATTATAATGTACAGAGTAAAAGTGAATGCTTTTTAAATAGCTCCAATTTAACATGTACTAGCAGAGCTAATGAAAGCAGGGTTTTCTGAGAGCAATATTGCCAAGAGCCTTTTGGATGCCATCTTTGGCAATTTACCACTTTTTAAAAAATGAGTGTTTTTCTAGGAAAAATATAATTGGAGAGTCTGTATTTCATCATACAATATGGCAATTCATCAGTTACTTTTGTTAGGTATGACAGTTAGTTGTCATGTCAAAAAGACTGTAGGTTCCTTGAGTCCTCATACACTCGATCCAATCTGAAGTGCCAGATTTTTGTAGTATGCTTTGTCGTAAATTTCTGGTGTTAAACATATATTTAATCTTCCAAGTGTCAGAGGATAAGAATAGTTAAAAAAAATAAAAAGAGTAGGACTTTGAATCTTTAAACTTAGCCTTTCCTTTCAGTTGACTATTTTGGAATAAAATTAGATATATTGGAATAAAATTAGATATATTATGAAGATATAGATTTCTACATTTACATCCAAACTAGAATTTGAACTCTGGTATGCCAGGCATTGTTCAGGGTAACATAATATTTCTAGAGATATATGGCTAGACATATTTAAATTTAGAATATTGTTTTAAGGAAATGGAGAGATTTCGTTCAACATACTTAAACTCAGGTCCACAGTTTAAAATGCCTCCAGTTCTGAATACCCAGTTATGTGGCAATAACCCAAATTTCCTGATTCTTACCACAATCAACTTTGTTGTATCAGATTTTCCATATAGATATTTTCATACTCAAGCTATCAAAGGAGATTTACATGTACAGGAAACATTTCTATTCATAATTAGGAAAATAGTTTTATATATTTTATAATCGGGAACAAATAGTTTCATATAAGGGAAAGAATTAAAGTTTGATAAGCTAAAAATTTTGTATTCAAAACATGATTTAACTTTTCAAGTTCAATTGGTTGAGTTTTTTTAACTGGTTGAATCAGGCCAAGTTAAGTTAGTGTTTAGTAAATTGGAGGGTGAAGTTTTATGATATATAATGGTCTGATTATGCACTGGTAGTCATGTCTCCATGTGGCCACACATATCTTTATAAATGACAGAAACAAGCAGATGAACATGCAAAATTTGGAAGGCAGATAAGGAATGAGTAGGAAAAAACTCTAAGCAGACTTTGTAATATACAATCCACACTGGTGCCTAGCTGCTTTTTTATTTTCCCTTAAAAAAAAATGTAGGTACATGAATAGTATGTTCAAATAATTTAAAACTAGTATATGAGGAAAAACAATCTGATAGAAAACAAATGACATGTGAGTAAAATCCTTAATGTAAAACCCTTTTTCTATAGTTCTAGTAACTCATCAATAAAAGGGAAATGCTTGGTACTTCTTATAGTTAGGTTGATTTTTAGTCCAAAACAAATGCTGATCTAAGTTTTAACAAATTAACTATGCTATTCTAATACCCTCTCAGTTAATGAAGTAAACATGACCGATACCTGATGTAAACATGGCTGGATCATGCTAACTTGGTCATTTCTGTGCCTATTTCAATGGATATCACATTGCCCTTTGGTTAATATGGGACAGTTATGTTGATATTCTAATATTATTCATGTTTGTCCCGGTCTAGCTTATTTAAATAAACTACTTAGGAAAAATGGTTACTTTATTCAGAAAGCCCCCAAAATCTTACACCATTTTGTTTGATTAATTAGCAGATATCAACTTAAGCAATATCAGATTCTTAAATTTATGGATTTTGTCCAAATCTATAAATGGAACCAAAAATAAGCAAAGTCATTTTAAATATCCATTAGAATCATAACTCTTAAACACTATTAAATTTTATTCTCAGTGTTCTATAATCAGCTGCTAGTGTTAGATCTAAGTGAAAATTGTGAAGAGAAATGGACTTGGAGATACAATATAGTCAAGTTTGCATAGAGTAACAGGTTTATTAAGGGACTGTTTGGTTTCACATACCTGAAATTCTAATTTCCCCAGGATAAAAAGGTATATTTGTGTGAATATTTTATTGTTCGGGGTATGTATTTACATTATTTACGTGGGATAAATGCCAACCAGATGGTCTGTGGCCATCTAACAAAGGCAGCTGGACTGTACTTGCTTTATAGGTATGGCTTAGCAGCCATGTAAAAGGCATTTGTTTTCTTTGCACTTTGAAAAGTGAAGACAAATATACCTAAGGTATAGCTCACATACTGCAAATGGACACACTGGGCTTTAAATTCATCATACAAATAGTGACAGAAGAATCTTAGTCATGTTTATATGTTTGCTTATGGTGTGTTTTAGGTAGATTACCTTCATGGGGAAAAACAAACTCCGGGGGAAAAAAACCCCAAACCACCAAATCTCAATTATGTCAAAAATCTTTCATTTAAAAATACACTGCAAATTGGCTGATTGAATTCCAGAAGAAAACAGTCTTCCAAGATTTATTTGAGGCAAGTTTCTGCATAGTGATACATTTATTTCACGTTAATAGTTACTTTCTATGCATAATAGCTAATAAGAAGGTAAAAGAGATAACAGAAAATGTGCTACTTTGGGAAATAGATTCTTGAGTTCTGGTGCACAAATAATTTTGTTAATAATTCATTATTTATGTTAGAACCTCCATTAACTTTCAAATTCTGTGAAAACAAAAATTTAAAGGATAACAGTAACATTTGTGTGGATGCCTTGATTTCTAAGATTCAACCAGACACACCTTCTTTAAATAAGGGAATGGAATTTAGGATAGTTAGAGTCCTGGTTCTCATACTTTAGTATATATCAGAATAACCTGTAATACAGATTTTAAACAGTAAGCAAAACAGATTCTGAAGCAGTGGGTTTGGGATGAGGCCTGAGAATCTGTTTTTAACAAGCTGGAATCTCTAGTAATTTTGATATAGGTCATCCATATTTGAGAACTAAGCTCAAGTAGGTGATTAGTATGTTTCATGGCTCATGTTCGTTTAATGTCAATTGATTTAGCTGTTTGACCCATTTTGCTTGCTTGTTTTATATAGGTGCTAGGGCATCAGAAAATGAGAGGAGGGATATACTGTGTTGTCCTGATTAAGAGAAGCATATACTTGGGGTAAAAGATATATAGGTGGCAATTGAAAAACTGTTAAATTGATGAGCCAGATGAGCCATAGCTGAGAGGAAAGAAAATGGATTTTGGAATGAGTGGGACCTGTTTACAAATTCAAGTTCTGATATGGCTAGCTGTGTGATCTTGTAAGTTACTTCGTTGTGCTAAGCATCAGTTTTCTATTACCTGTATTTGTCAGGGTAACATTAGTTCTGTCACGGATAAATCCTGAACTTTCAGTGGGCTTAACAGAATAAAAATGTGATAAGGGAGGGTCTCCACACAGTTATTCAGGGACCTACGTTGACAGTCCCTGCTATGTAACAGTGCAGTCATCAGCAAGTGACTCCCAAGGTCACCCTGGACATTGACATATGGCTGGCAGTTGAAGAAAGAGAATGGAACGTCTTATAAATTCTGACGGTAGATGTATGAAAATTGAAAACTAGAATACAGTTCTCTGGATGACCTGAAGTAGACTGGCCTAAGTGACTCGTTCTAGTCTTCATTTGCCTTGCATATTACCCTTGATATGATCTCTGTGAGATGGTCCTTCCCAATCAACCGAATGGGAATGAAGAGAGGAGAGAAGCAAAAGAAAATGATGCAACCATAAGCATGAAAGTTTTGATAAGGCAGAAGGGTGTTAAGTTGGAGATACACGTTACTGCCAAGAATGTATGAATTGATGGTGAGAGGCAATAGGAAGATTTTTATGTGTTCACTTACATAAACATAATCAACACTTAAGTAATGTTTGAAGTAACTATGGAAATCAATGAGATCAGATTAGGGAATGAATGCCAAAGAGAAAAGGGTCAAGGATCCTAGGGAGCAGCAGCAGTTAAGGGGCAGGGAGAGGAAGAGGAAGAGAATGAGAGTCATAGAGAAAATTTCCAGAAAAAAGACAGGATAAGAGGGATTCATGTATAGAAGGTTTGTTAGAGAGCTGGGAAAAAGGCATTGATTTGACAAGGAGGAGACTAGTGGTGATCATCATAAATACCTTTTTCATTATGGTATTAAGGTAGAAACCTGATTGTAAAGGAGATGAGAAATAAATTGTTGGAGACATGTAGAAAAGCAGTGAGCATAGACTCTGAGGAGATGATCTTGAAGGAAATGAAAGAAATGGCACAGAAGACTAACAAGTAGGGGAAGTGAGAGATTATTAAACATGAGATTTCAATAGTATGAAATTGAAGCCATAGATGTATGAGACATTTTAAAAAATTCTTTAAATTTAATCCAAATTCAAGCACCCATCCCACCTGGCTGGGGGAAGGGGGATTCAATCTCAGTCATTATGTGACTTCCTTCCCCATGCCCCCAGGGTTGAGCAAAGATCCCCAAATGGGGACAAGATGTTTTGCTGATGTTAGAAATTCTCATTTCTGGTGTCCAGCATCTCTAAATGATACAAACATTATCCTGTGTGTTCCTGCTGCTCCTCCCTAAGGCTTCTTCCAGAGAATGGGATGTGAGTCGCTGGTTCTCTTATCCTTGAGAACTGCTGATGGCAGTCCTGCTTGCAGCCTTTAAGAATTCTGCCCACATGTGTCTCCTCAACACACTCTTCCCTTTCTCTCCCTCTTTGGGGAACATAATACAAGCATTTCAAGACAGAATGATCCTTTACCATCAAAGAACTGATTTCTGCCCTCCAAGGACAGGGAAAACGCAAGGCACAAGAATACAAGTGAAATGGGGACTACTGAAAGGATAAACACAAAGCAGTGAATTCTCATCACACACATGGTGAAGTTCATTCTAGGTACTAGAAGAAAAGCAATCAAGAGGATTTCAAGGGGGAAGTGGAGACTGGACATGCATGATAAATCATAACACCAAAAATGTGTCATGGCTTATGTACCATCACAGTTGTTGCCCTTCTCAGCTTCTTTAGTGGGGGAAAAGCAGCCATGGGGAATAGCCCTTTGGTGAAACAGTAGGATACCACTCACTGTGCTTAGAGTTCTCTGTGTCTTAGTTAGCATGATTTTCAGTTACCTCTGATTTGTAATATTCTTGTTGCATATCAGCTTTATGTAGCTTAATATTAAAATTTAAGCACATTTGGTTAGTTCAGAAAAATAGAGAAAAAATACTGGTCATAAAGAAAAATTTTAGTCTCATGTTATCCCTAAGAGACACCACATTAACCTAGGTGTTACAGTGATAGAAAATGTGATGGCAAAATACAGTATACTGTCATACTTTCTTAGCATCAATAATTCATAATTATATTTATACATTAGTCATTTATCTTTCTTTATATTTATACTTCTGTTACTATGGCTTATTCAAATCCTAATGTGAAGAAATTTAAAATTGTTTCCACCAACCTCACCACTGCTGCTTTTTTAATGTTTTTCATAGCATTAATAAAGATTTGCTTTTGTATAGTCGACCTAGATATGAAGTAATGTTTCAGTCTAGATTATGGCAGATGAACAAATTTAATGATACTGAATTCCAGTAGGACACAAAGCTAGGAAGTAGCAGTTAGGATGACAATGCATTTTTCCACACATAATTCTAATATTCCTACTTAAAATGAAACCAAGGAGTAAAACTGAGTAAAATGTCTGTACTTGTAGCCTATTCAGTTTCAGGATATATATATTCATCATTTCATAATTATAGTTAATGCCTCTGTCAAGCAGAGAGTGTCATAGAACAATAAGCAAATATATTTAATAAATGAAAAACAATAAGTTTTCTAATGAATTGGAAATAAGGTAGTGAAAGAACAAGACTCAACCTTATTATATGATAATAATGACTCAAATGATTGAGGTAAAATATGTTCATGGTTTTGATTCTTTAATATTCTCTGCACATGCTAAATTATAAGATATTTGGAAGGAAGGAAAAATGAGAGACCTAGCCTTGTAATATCATTATTTGTGACAAAAAAGTCAATGAATTTAAATGAGTTTTAGTCATTGAGGATGTCTACAAGTATTTTAGGAGAGAGAAATAACATATAGCTGTTTGGGAACATCTCTTGCAGTTTTCTTTATTTCTTGTAATAGAAAGTTTAAAAGCCTGGAGGAGAGAACTTCTGTTATTTTTCATCAAAGAAATAACCCTGAGATATTCTCCCCACTTCTTTCCATTTCTTTCCTGCCTCTGATCTTTTTCAGACTTTGTAAAAGCTATCTAAATCCACTTTCAGATCTACCACTAATTGATACCCTTGTTGGTTGCCTTAGTAGTGAGGCCAAAGATAAAGTGGTTGTGGAGTCTAGACTTCTGTCCTTTTCTGAGTGGTGCTCTGCAGGTCAAGGCTGAATTATACGGACAGCATAAAGTTGTCAAGACAATCACAGTTTTCTAAACTCTGTCAGCAAAGTCCCAACTGCTTCAGGAAGCATTATAGTATGTGAACTACTATGAACCAAATCCAAAGAATGGAATTTGGAAAATAGTGTCCTAATAGAAATTGCCACAAGAGTTGTTTTGATCCCAGCAATCAAAAGAATAAAGAGTTATGATCATGGATAAGTGAGAATGAGACTGGCAGGCAGGCAGCAAATGAGTGCTCTGCGTCTTCGTTTGTTGGGAGAGGCCCTGAATTAACAAAGGATACAAACTACTTAGTGACATTTCATAAATGTATGCAAGGTTTCCCAGAAGAGGCAATAGGTCTTAACAACAAGGGCTGTTCATGACTGGAAAGGGTACAAAACAAAATGAGATATAAAGTGCCATTAAAAACACATGTGTTCTTATAACTCATCCTCTCCATTATTAATTAGTTGGCAATATCTTAAGGTCAAATAGTTGTGAACATTCAGTCCTGTTATGTCTAGGTGGTTGGATCAATCTTTCTCTGTTAAACTAACATGTCTCCAAACTTAAGGTCCGTTTTGAGTGCCTTGGAGACAAATGTAAAAAAAAGACAAAGTAGGAATATATGTTTCCCATATCTGACATAAAAATCTAACCAAATTAGGACTTCTATTTTTGGCTTAAGGCACTAAGGATTCTATTACATTAAAAGTTAAGATCCTTGAAAAAAAATTAAAATCCTTGGACAAAATAATGGAAACATTTCCTTTTAAAATGGGTAACTATCAGAAGGAACCAAGGATGGCTTGGCTTGAAATCTTTTTGAAAAGTTATTTTTTAGAATCACAATTGTGATGCATAAAATTTTCTAATGTTTTGCTGGCCAGTGTTCTCTGATGTAACCACTGAAATCAGCCATAACTACAACTGTGAGAATGGATCCTATAAGCTCTAAGAGTAAGCCACTAAGTTGTATAAATGAATAAACAAAAAATGTTACAGTCATAAAAAATAAAACTCACATATGTACAGTAGGACTGCATACCTGTCAAGAAGACATATCTAAGGATGTACTTAAACATAGTACAGTGAGTGTTCTTGGGGTGAAGGGCAAAATAAAGAGGAACAGAACCTTGCAAAGTCTAACGACAATGCGCCATGAACCGGGACATTTGACAGCCATCTATTTTACATTTGGTAGTGTATATATGTCCATGCTACTCTCTCACTTCATCCCAGCTTACCCTTCCCCCTCCCCATGTCCTCAAGTCCATTCTCTATGTCTACATCTTTATTCCTGTCCCACCCCTAGGTTCATTAGAACAATTTTTTTTTAGATTCCATATATATATGTATTAGCATATGCTATTTGTTTTCTCTTTCTGACTTCACTCTGTATGACAGACTCTAGGTCCATCCACCTCACTACAAATAACTCAATTTTGTTTCTTTTTATGGCTGAATAATATTCCATTGTATATATGTGTCATATCTTCTTTATCCATTCATTTGTCAATGGACACTTAGGTTGCTTCTATGTCCTGGCTATTGTAAATAGTGCTGCAATGAACACTGGTACATGACTCTTTTTGAATTATGGTTTTCTCAGGGTATATGCCCAGTAGTGGGATTGCTGGGTCATATGGTAGTTCTAGTTTTAGTTTTTTAAGGAACCTCCATACTGTTTTCCATGGTGGCTGTATCAATTTACATTCCCACCAACAGTGCAAGAGGGTTCCCTTTTCTCTACACCCTCTCCAGCATTTATTGTTTGTAGGTTTTTTGATGATGCGCATTCTGACTGGTTTGAGGTGATACCTCATTGTAGTTTTGATTTGCATTTCTCTAATGATTAGTGATATTGAGCATCATTTCATGTGTTTGTTGGCGATCTGTATATCTTCTCTGGAGAAATGTCTGTTTAGATCTTCTGCCCATTTTTGGATTCCACCAGTTTTTCCACTAACAGCCTTTTCCAGTTCCAGGATCCCATCCAGGACACTGTCTTGCATTTAGTTGTTAAGTCTTCTTGGTCTCTTCTGTGACAGTTTCTCAGTCTGTTTTTCTTTTTTATGACCTTGAGAGGTTCATGGAGTACTTGCTGGTCCTCCTCAGTTTGGGTTTGTTTGGGGTTTTTCCTCATGATTAGACTGGGATCAATAGGGAAGAAGACCACAGTGCTGAAGAGCTCTCTGCATTTTATTATAGCAGGGGTATAAGACATCACATGACAGGTCCCTGGTGATGTTAACCTTGATCACTTTGCAAACAGAGGAAATTCTCCTCTGCTTTTCAAGTGTAAGTATTTTACACTATTTCACTGAGTCTTTCCTCTATTAGAATTTGCTACAAAATGAATGAGAAGAATATTACTAAGACAATATTCAGTTTCTGGTATGTTAAATAGAATATTGGAAAAAATTTTTTTCTACAACTATATACCCCAAATTAAACTATTAGTTGCTGAGTTTATGTAACTATCAGAGAAGACTCTCATACTTAAGAGAAATTATTCCTGTATACCTTTAAAGCTGGGTTAGAGTCAGAAGGAAAGCATTAATAAAGTGGAAGTCAACAAAACTTTGCCTTTTTCTATCCTTGAAGAATGGCAGGGGGAACAAAGAGGAAAATGAAACAATACTTGTCCTCTTTTTACCTTCAGTCCAGAATGGGGTATGCGTGTACACATACACATATGACATGAGATGTGATGAATCATGAGGAAATGAACTCTTATTTGAGACTCTTCCCAGAGGCCACCTCGAAGGCACAATTATAGACATAGAGAAGCAAACCAAGTTATGCAGTATGGTCAGATGGACAGAGGCCTGGAGGTTGGATTTTCACATGTTGCTCTTAGTGCACATTGTGGATGGTGTGTGAAGCCCTAGCAGATGTACCATGGTGGCAGCAGGTCTGTCATGCTTGCAGCAGAGGACAGGGTGCACTGTTGAGCCACAGGGCTGAATGGGGTATGTTGAAGATTTCTGGAGAGGCCTCCAGCCAGGAGGAGGTTAGGTTGCGATGGCTTAGCCAGAGAGCACTATCAGGCTAAAAACCAAACCAAGGGGAGTTATCCCCCCACCTGCCAATTGAAACCAAGGTTGCTAGCAAAGCTGGTCACCATGGGCATAAGGGCGTGCCAGTCATTATGTACCCCAGGACCAGCACAAGGTTAGGAAAATCCTTACCCCAAACTTCATAAGGACATTTTGGCTACTGACCCCATACTTCCCCTATATTTCTGAACATCATTTGAGGAGACAATTGGAGGCAAGAGGTGGCTATGAGAAACTGAGCATTTCCTGTTAGGGATACTGTTTAAAGTATCACTGTGGCCTAGGATTTAATCATATTATACAAAGAGTATTAAACAAAATAAAGAATATATAATTTCTCTACATGTCTGAAGTTTGGGCTCAGTGTTGATTCTGATGTGACTTTATCATGGACGTCTGACAGGCCACCACCAATTCCCTTTGGTTTGAAAAGCCAGTTGGCTTCTCCTCATCTTGATTCTCCTTTCTGACTGCTGGTTTTGCTCTTCGCACCTCTTGAGGATTCTCAGCTACTACCCCTTCTAATTCTACATTGTTCCCTGATAGACAAGTATCTAGTTACTGTCCCGGCCTAGTTGGGTTGGGGAGGAGGACGAAAAAGGCAGTATAGATTCATGGTCAAATCCCCACATTCCTTTAGAAAATGCAAGTCCTATTTTTCCAGAATCGAGACCATGATTTCATAGAGATCTAGGAAAGTGTAGTAGGCCAAATAATGCTCCCCCAAAGATGTTCATATCCTAATCCCTGGAACCTGTGGATCTCTTTTCTTTGGAACTTGGCAGATATGATTAAGGGTCTTGAAGGGGGGGGGGATTTTCCCGGATTACCTGGGTGGGCCCAGTAAGGGGGGGGAGGCAAGAGTATCAGAGTTAAACAAGATACAAGGGTGGAATCAGAGGTCAGAGAAGATAGAACATGCCACACTGCAGGCTTTAAAGTTGGAGGAGTGGGCCATGAGCCAAGGAATGTAGGCAGCCTCTAGAAATGGGAAAAGATAGGGAAACAGAATTTCCCCTAGAGATTCTAGAAGGAACTAACTCTGCTGACCCTTTTGCTTTAACCCAGTGAAGCTGATATGGGGCTACTGATCTTCAGAACTATAAGATAATCTGCGTTGCTTTAAGCCATTTTGTTTGTGGTGTGTTACAGTAGGAGTAGGAAACTAATACAGAAGAATCTCCTTTTTTTTAAGGAGATATACCATATCTATAAAATAATAACTGTTAGACTCCTACTCTACACCTCTCAGAGCCAACAGTAATACAAACAAGAAGCTAAGCTCTCCATATATGGCTTTGGGCTTTAGAGATCAAGATGGTAATCCTTTCCAGGCCTTTCTGGGACCCGTGTTCGTAAGGATCTTGCATGTGGGAAGGTAGATTCCCGAAAATTTCCATACCTTATTCACTCAAGAGCTACAAGATTTGCTTTCTCTCCAAGGTCCTTGGAGCTACCAGGACATATTTGAAGATGATTCCAAACAAAGTGAGCTAATAGCTGCCTATATTTTATGACTTTGTTAATTATCTCCATTAAAGGTAAATACAGCCCAGAAATAAAGGTTGGAAATTAAATACTATGTTTCTGCTAATAAAAATGACATATTTTTTGCTAATAAAAATTATTCAACTTAGGCAAAAGGATGAAGTTAGAAAGACCTTTGGAATGAAAGGTTGTATGAGGTGAGCAGCTCACCTTGCCTCTTCAATCTTCTTTAGCCTTATTCTATCTTCTATAAGAAGTAGAATAAAATGACCTCTCAGGCTCTTTAGAGCTCTGAAAATTGCTGACTTATGCTGATAATCATTGTTCAACCTGTTAAAGGAAAATGCTATCAAGAAAGTAAGAAAAATTGGAATGCAGAAGCCCTTCTACTGAAGTCAGGTGGCACTATTAAGACATTGATAGAAGCTTGGAAGAGACAATGATTCAGAGTAATGTCTCCACCCTGGCATAGTTCAATTTCAATTATTTGTGTGTTCATGCAGTGGCAATTCCTCCTAACCATCCACAAGGCTCAGTGCCAAGGTAGCCAACAGTCTGGTTGACTGTCTTTGTCTCATCAAAATTGATCCAACAAATTTATTCTGAATCATTTTCACCATCTGCTGTATAATTGTGGGTTGGGGGAAGGACAATAGACAGCTCAGCTTCAGCATAGAAATTCCACTTAGAGGTGTGACTATGGTCACATTGGCAAAAGCTATGGAAACAAATGCTGCAGTTGTCAAGATGCTAAGGAATTCACAGTTAAAATGAGAGTATTCTAGAATACTGCTCCCTCATTCAACTTTGCTCTCATTTCTCCATACTTAATAGTAGGTTCTTAAACCTAACTGACATGTAGCACATATGCATAGTCCTTTTATAGTTCGTGAAATACTGTAATATATCAATTTGATCCAATAAAAAAGCTGTACAATAAATTAGAACAGCAACAAATACAACTCTAGAATCTACTTTCTTCCACACTGAGGAACATAAGTGGTTTTAGTGAAAACCAAAGGAAGTGATATTGTAGCAATCAGTGGTCATAAAAATCAAGTGTTAATGGGTACCTGGAGACTTACATAAGTTAGCAAGGGAAAGTGGTCAAAAGGTTTAAGATTAATGTCTGTTTAAAATATTTTACAGCTTCTGTAAAACTGACAGCCATACAGAAGGGATTGTTTGATCAGAGGTTTTTTACTGAGGAAAGAAAAAAAAAAGACTCTTATACCTGAGTGATTATTAAGGTACAGAGAATAATTCACAGTAAGTGTAAAGCATTGGAGACTTATTTGGATATTTGTATATATGAGGAACACAACTCATGAACACTTTCTCAGACCAAAGTTAAGGATGGGGCTTATAAAGGCAATAGCTATCAAATTTCACAAGGAAAAGTGATTGGCTTGTCAGTTCAGTATTATTTTGTTGAAGTAGAGAGTAGCATGGCTGGCTGTTGAGCCTTCAGTCCATTTATTGGGTTGGCCACAAGTTTATCATCAGGTTGTTATTTAAATGCTGATTCTAAACAGTTTTATGAAAAGCCATCACTCTAGTTCCCCTACAGCTGCTTTTCTTTCACTGTCCAGGTGTGGGGTCATGTGGTGGGCAAGGTCGCACATATAGGCTCAGGCTTAGAGAAATCTTCCCTCATGGTTCCATCAGTGACCGTGATAGAAATATGTAGATATGCTACCCATTCAATACCTTCGTTGTGTGTTCACTGACTCCATATTGGATATTTCCTACTTAATTGTTGTTCTCTAACACATGGGAGCGTGGACAGGCAGTCATTAATCAACAAAGTCCAGAGCTTTCCTTTTATTTTCTATGATGTGCTTGATGGTATTTCCAAGGGAGTAGTCCTATAAAGACAGTGCATCTGTTTTCAATTTGAACTCCAAAAGAAAGACCTTTTTCTTGCAAGAGTTCTTTAAAACCTGCCAGATAACGGTCAGAAATGAATCCAGATAACAGAGCAGAAGGCTTCCTTTACCTGAGGAGGTTCTGTAGACCAAGCACAGAGTTAGTGTGATACCCCAATCTACACAGTAAAAGCACAGATAAACCATTCAAAACTGCACTCTGAGTGACTGCGAAGCAAATTAAGACTTAATACTATTAATCCTAGAGCAGGA
>NW_006797594.1:672001-675094 GCF_000442215.2 Lipotes vexillifer
CAGGAATGAACATTCCTGTATAGAACCAGGTAGGTTTGGGGCAAGAGCAGTGTAGGACACATGGAAGAAATTTCAGATTTAACAGCATACGGTCGTATTGGTTAAGGATTTCTACTAGTTCCTAGGAGGAGAAAATAGTGAGATCCAAGCTTGTGGTGTCTTATTCATTGTGAAGTATATAAACATATTTTGGTGTGATTTTATTGTTGTGTCATGTATATATATATTTATAATCGGCACATATTTATCATTTCAGAATATGAGTTAATGTTCCACAAATGTTTTTGACATTAAAAAAATCCATAGTTAATGACTTCCTTCCATGAAAAATTTGAAATTTAAGAGATTTATACTTGGATTTGGAAGTTTCTCAATAACTACCAAAATCAAAATTTTGGCTCCCAGTTTTGACCATGTCAGTGAGAAGTTGTACTTCTAAGCATTTGTATCAGTAAAGCGTATTTCTCTCTAGGTATGCTTCTGTTTTCAGTCCCTCACCTTAAATCTTACAGAAAGCTTGAAATTACTTTTACTGTATAAACTCTGATCACTTGTCCCATGACCCTTCCAGTCACCATACTATTTAAGCCACTGTACCACCATTTTCTCAGTCAGCCATTAAAAGCTTTTTAGTTTCTATTTAGAAGTTCTTTTGTTTCCTTCTTCTGTGTATGACATCTATCCCTGGATAAGTAGGACACTCAGATACAACTTAGGCTGGTTTTCAGAAATTGTGGAAGGAAAACTGGCCAGCAGAGGCAGGTTTAATGCAAACTGGATTTAGGTCCACATCTGTTGGGTCACAGTCTCTTTGGGAGCTTCCCCAGTATAATCTGAAACTGTCCCCCACACTCAGAGGGCAAGGAGAGACTGAAGAAAAAGGCAGATCACTCCAGATTGGTAGGTGGCAACAACTTAAGAGGCTTCTCTTGGGTGGCCACAAGATGAGTAGATTTGGACTTCCCTGGTGATGACAGTGGTTAAGAATCTGCCTGCCAATGCAGGGGACACGGGTTTGAGCCCTGATCTGGGAAGATCCCTTATGCCGTGGAGCAAATAAGCTCGTGCACCACAACTACTGAGCCTGTGCTCTAGAGCCCGTGAGCCACAACTACTGAGCCCACATGCCACAACTACTGAACCCTGCATGCCTAGACCCCATGCTTTGCAACGAGAAGCCACCGCAATGAGAAGCCTGCGCACCACAACAAAGAGTAGCTCCCACTCACCGCAGCTAGAGAAAGCCCGCACGCAGCACCGAAGACCCAACACAACAAAAAATAAATAACTTAATTAGAAAAAAAATTACAATGAGAAGGAAGTCCCATCCTCTTAAAAAAAAAAAAAAAAGATTTCTGCCAGGCTTTAACTGGGTTCAGACATGTACACAGTCCAGATGGTTTCAACACTACTTGACTATCTCACGGCTGTGTTCTTGGGTAGCTTCTATCATGGGAAAGGCAGATGGGACACACATTGCAAAAACAGCATTGGGGCAAGCAGGTTCTGGATGCCAGGTCCTGCTCAAAGGTCAGACGCACGGTCACGTCTTCTTGATGATCTTCTCAACAGCATCCCAGGCAGAGCAGCCTGGGCTATAAGTGCAAGTGTCAACTTTCAAGTTTACTGAAGGACTTTTGGGTAATGAAGCCAGACATGGATGGGTCATTACACAAAACCTTTGAATTCATCTTTGTTTTTCTCTGTTGCTGACTCTTGGCTTTGGAAACTCCTTCTATGAACTTCCTCTTTGAGGAATAGTATTCTTTCATCTACATTGTTCTAATTTTAATGAGATGTCTTACTTATAAAGGAATAAATACAAAAAATGAAGAAATAGGAAAGGTGCTGTTATGGAACAAGTCTGGAGAAAACTTTGATCTTATTGTGTGATAACGGGACCTAAATTTGAGTCATGAAAATAGAAAAGTAAAGATAGGAACATTATGAGGTAAATGGGTGGAATGTGGTAACTGATGGATAGAGAGGTGGCAAGGGTGACACAAAAGGTTCTTAGCTTGGGCTGATCAGGACCACAAGAGGAGAGGCGAGTCTTGGGAGGAAAAATGAGGTTTTGTTTTTGTTTTTGAACATACCGAATCTGAGATGTCTGGGGGCCCCCTCCAAGAAAAGATGTCTAGCAGGAAATTGGATATACAGGTATGGTACTTGTAAGAGTCCTGAGCAATGACATAATACACTAACAACAGCAGTAATTAGATGATTCACTAATTTGCTTACCTATATTCCAAGTCCTATACCATGTGCTTTCTGTTCTATTCTTCTGCCTTTCTATTATTCTTTCTTATATTCCTGTTTCTGATGTGTTGGACTGTGCTCTCTCAAACTCTTGATCTAGTTTCTGTTGGTGAACCATCCAACTTTCTGGTCTGCAGTGGCAACCTTTTTGGTAGTTCAGTGTTGTTCTACTTTTTTCTCCCATCAGTTTTCAGTAATATTAGTGGAATTTTAGGAGGGAAGAGAGATGGATGTGTCATCAGTTTGCCATCTTGGACTTGAAGCCAGAAACTGAATTGAGGTATTATTTTGCTTTCTGGAAAGTTTAATCACATTTTGAAATGCATTAAACTTTTTAAGGCAAGGCATCATCATTTCATTCTACTAAATTATACTCTATTGTAGCCTGAAGGAGGTAAAGCATGATTTTAATAGAATGTTGATTTCTTAGTTGTAGTGGAAAAAATGGTGCTAAACAAAGTTTAAGGTTAGGATTTTCTCCTTATCTTCTTTCTCTTGCCATTAAGAGACCTGGAAATAAAGGAGTTATCGAAGTTTTTCAAACACAAAAATAATAAACATTTTTAGAAAATATGGAAAACTACAAGGAAAAAATGAACAAACCATCCAAAATTCTATCATTCAGATACAGTCCTGTACATACATGGATATATTTAATTCTAGTCTTTTTTCTACACATAAGTATGTGTGTGTGTATACATAGACACACACACACACACACACACACACACATATATATATATATATACTTAAAGGTATATATGACATGAACCCTCTTCTACTTATATGAACCCTCTTTTTTTTTTTTTTTTTTTTTTTTGGGGTACCGGGCTT
>NW_006797594.1:675123-679428 GCF_000442215.2 Lipotes vexillifer
TTTTTGTGGTACGCGGGCTTCTCACTTCTGTGGCCTCTCCCGCCACGGAGCACAGGCTCCGGACGCGCAGGCCCAGCGGCCGTGGCTCACGGGCCCAGCCGCTCCGCGGCATGTGGGATCCTCCCAGACCGGGGTACGAACCCGCGTCCCCTGCATCGGCAGGCGGACTCTTAACCACTGTGCCACCAGGGAAGACCTGAACCCTGTTCTGCTTAGGACTATAACATAAGTGTTCCTCCCGTGTATTTAATTATCTTTAAGACTGTTTTTGTGGTGGCATATATCCCATTATATTGGTGTTTTATAATTTAATTAAGCTACCACTGTTGGGGAAAAAGGGTTGTTTTCAATTTTTTGCCTTCATGAGTAATTCTGCAACAAATATGCTTATAAGCAAAATTTCCATGCACATCTTAGTGAATTAAACATACCACATATTCCATGAAGTGTGTGAAGCTAAGCTCGTTGGGCTATGTAAGCCCCATTGATCACCAGGGTATTTCAGTTTCTGTGACGAGATGTTAAGTCCCACCTGAAGCTATCTACTTCATATGACATTCAATGATACAGATTGTTCTTTGGTTATGGCCTTATGTGTAGCTGCATGAGGCTGGTAACTAGTCTCCAAAGATGACTTTCTAATTAACTACACCTTCACATATTCAGGGTATTGTGTAGTCCCCCATCCATATTGAATTTAGGATATTTTCGTGCAATGAGCAGAAAGCGGGAGAGATGCTGCATGACTTCCAAGATTAGGCCAAGCTTTGCCTTGTACCCTTGAAATGCACACTCTGGGGAAGTCGGTCAAAATATTAAAAAGAAAAACCAACTGAACTGAGACTATCATTGTAAGGAAGTCCATAGCCATGGGGAGCATGAGAAAGATGCTATTGATAATTTGTTTTCTTCTGTATTTGAAACCGCATATAAACTGGACTTAGGAATCTTTTCATTTTGGCTTTTGGTGGGAAGAAGACATAAAAATTCTGTCAATGGTGGGCAGACTGGGGTTATATTTAGCCACAGCATGAAACAAATAAACCTAATATTCTAGTTTTTAAATTTTTTGTTCATCATAGTAACTGGCATTCATTTATTATCTATTTAAATGAACAAAACTTTACTTCAGGTGTTAGGTACCAGTATTAATGGGTGAGTTCTTCATCAGATAGTGTGAAACGAGTTGTCTTTCTATAGTGACACTGAGTGGGATCTCTTTCTCTGTATGTTCAATCATCATTATCAATTATTCTGAAGTTAAAGCTGGGTACTATCTCTGCTTCCAGAATGGTGGGAGCATTTTGTAAAGAGAAAATGTGACTATTGTCCATGAACAGATTACAGCAGGTAAGACAAAATGCCAGATAAGACCTTTAACAAGACTTACATTTTTCCAAGTCCCAAGCAATGGCCAAAGTTGGTCAGGCCTTGAATAGATTAATAGACAAAAGATGGGCAATTAAAGCAACTCTAAAGGGCAAGACTCTGAAATGCAGTGGCAGGAAAACTAGGCATCTAATAAACAAAACGTGTTCTCTAGGAGAAATGAATGTAATTGGGAGATCCAGGAACATGATCCTGAAGGAGAATATTCAGATTTGACAAAAGGAAATTTACCAGCGTTCTTAGACTCTGTTGGGGTATTGACGTTGCAAAAAGAATAAAGATTCTATTGTTCAAAAAGGATGTCAAAATACATTTCATATTATAACTTAAGAAACACATAATAACTTTTCCTTTCTTTTTGTCCACAAGGGGAACATGCTCTGTTTTAGCTTTTATAGTCCCTGTGGCTCTGGCATAGTCCCATCAGTTGCTGGTCCTTCTATTCCTGTTTATAGACCTTTTTCCTGAAGCTGCCATACCCTACAGCTGAAAATAATAGTTTATTCATGGAATTATTATGATAGAAACACACTCTCGAGCAACATATTTTTTCTGTCTTCTAAAAACATGAGGTTTGAAGAAGCAGACTAATAAAATATGCAGATCAGAGTTAGTCTTAAGTTAAAAGATTTTGCAATTCTTATGATTCTGTTGGTGCCAGAGGCTGAGCATGGCCTCTCAGAGGCAGAAAAAGGCGGGGGGAGAGTACAAAGACCCCATGAAAATTGGCATCATGACTGAGAAATATCTGCTGCCAGAATTCTAGTTGGTCCACTTAATGAATATTTCTTGTATATCCCTGTCTTTAATTAGCTTTCTTGACTCCCCCCCCACCACAGGTTCTAATACATTAATATTCTCAGCTATAAATCTGCTATATTTTCAACTTAGACTTATGACATACACTTAGACATAGGCTTTACCCTGCCTCCTCTGTTTGAACATTTTTAGATTACTGACTCAGTCTGTTTCTGCTCACTGATTCTCAGTACAGATGTTACAAGTATAGAAAGTACAAGCCCTTAGTTTTATTTTTGTTTTTGGTTTTTTTTTTGCGGTACGCGGGCCTCTCACTGTTGTGGCCTCTCCTGTTGAGGAGCACAGGCTCCGGACGCGCAGGCTCAGCGGCCATGGCTCACGGGCCCAGCCGCTCTGCGGCATGTGGGATCCTCCTGGACCGGGGCACGAACCCGTGTCCCCTGCATCGGCAGGTGGACTCTCAACAACTGCGCCACCAGGGAAGCCCCAAGCCCTTAGTTTTGATTTTACAAAACTCTGACACATGCTGGGCATGGATTTGAGGTGACATGTAAGCTACTCTGCATAATGTAGATCAAGGCTGATGAACACAGAGCACAAGGGCACAAATGTCTTTGCACTGCAGACATTTGTAACAATCACAAACATTTTTTCTGTGATTTAAGAAAGAGCTTCAGAATCCTCCTCAACACATTTTTTGAAGCCATTGCCAGTTTAAAAAAAAAAAAAAAGGATAAATATATTAAAACCTAACTTCATTCATGGCCCTAAGGGCCATGAGAATTGAAAAATTTATTGTGATCTAAGTCACTTCAGGTAACTTAGGTTTTTCCCTTTCCTTCCCTAAATGGTAGAGTGTTGACCTAAACTGTATACTGGATATGTGATGACATTGTTTTCTTATGTCCGTTTGTAGAGGCTGGTCAGTCATATATAAATGTTTAGACATTACCTTCCAAGTTCAGAGAAAAGAATAAATCAGTACTTAAGAAAAAAAAAATCAAATTAACACTGATGTTGGGTGGTTTGTAATGGCTTTTAACTCCATTTTTCAAAGTAATAAAAACAGCTTAAAGTTCATTATTATGAAAACTTTAAAACAAACTGGATAAAACCTAGGTGGTTAACACCTGTCAGTATTCATAAGGGCTGTTATCAACAGATAGAACTTAATACATGCACAGCTTTAGACCTCTATCAAGGATATTTTAAGATTCCCATCACAACACTGAAAGTCATGGATCATAAAGAATAATAAAAACATTCAACAAAAGTGGTTTTGCTTTTAATCTTTACTTGCATGTCATCTTCTAAATGAGACATCTCTTGACATTCTTTATAAAATTTCAGTACCCCCTCAGCATACCTGATTTCCTCACACTCTCCTTTGCCAACCTTAGTGGCACAGTATCTCTTATACTTTGCTATTTTTCCTTTAATAAATCAATTATTTGTCTTAGTTACTATATCTGGCTCATAGTAGGTTCTCAAATATTGGTTGAATAAATTGAATTGGTGTCATTTTTAAAAGGCAACTAGATAATTCTGAAGGAGGGAAGCAGCAGGTATCCAGATATTTGTAAATAGGATATTTATAACTACAAGGGTGCCTGTGTATTGGTACAAGGTAAAATTCATTCATTCCACAAACATTTGTTGGGTTCCTCCTGGGTAAATGCCCCCAGTAACACATGGTTCGTGATCTCAAGGATTTTGAAGCTTATCAAACTGTACTACAGCTTCTACTAGAGACACACTCAGTGATAGAATATATCTAGATATCTTCAACTAGAGCTTTCAGTAGAGGTTCTATGACAGACTTTGGTTAATTTCCAATTCTTGTTTGCCATGTGGCACTTTACATGAACTACATATGTGTATGTACTTTATATATGTGAAAGCGTGCATGAATTAAATATGTGTATTTGTATATACATATATTATGAAATATACAATATAATGTATTATATAATAACAATATTAATATACAATATGTATTGTATAATATACATATATTATACTCATGTATAATTTGTTTTCAAAGGGAATGGAAGGAGAATTTTTATGAGAGTTATTAAAAGACAACTTAGAGAATGAGTTACCTACTTTGGTAAACAGTTCAGATTTATATATATATATATATATATATATATATTT
>NW_006797594.1:679484-715605 GCF_000442215.2 Lipotes vexillifer
ATTTTTTTTTTTTTTTTGCGGTACGCGGTCCTGTCACTGTTGTGGCCTCTCCCATTGCGGAGCACAGGCTCCAGATGCACAGCCTCAGCGGCCATGGCTCACAGGCCCAGCCGCTCCGCAGCATGTGGGATCTTCCCAGATCGGGCCACGAACCCGTGTCCCCTGCATCGGCAGGCGGACTCTCAACCACTGCGCCACCAGGGAAGCCCCAGATTTATATTTTAATATGAAACTATTTTAAAATTATTCAGTTAAAAATTTTATTTTCATTCCTTCTTATTCATATGCGTGTACATGATACCTGAAAGTATAAAAATCAGAAGGTAGTTACAGGTAATAAATAAATCACAACATTTGTCATAAAATTTGAGCTGAAAGTTGTTTTAATAATAGTGTATGTGATTAAGAGTAACTTTTAATATTTTTAAATAGCTTTTTCAGCTCAAAAGCTATAAATTAAAAGTGAGAAATTCAGAGCTTGGAGAAACCTTAGAAAGTACCTGAGGTTTGATTTTAGATGAGAGAACTGAGATCCAGATCCGGCGAGTGTAGTTAACTTGATGAAGGTCTTACAGTGTCAGCACTAAGAGGGGAAAAACCCAGAAACTCATCCAAAACCCAGCATTTTGATTTAGTGTGGGGCTTTCTAGTACAACTTTCTATAATATTTAAATTGAGAATATCACACTAAGTGGAGGAAGTCAGAGAAAGACAAATATAACTCTTAAAGGTGTAATCTAAAATATGGTACAAATAAACTACCTTACAAAACAGAAACAGACTCACATAAAAAAACAAATTTATGGTTACCAAAGGGGAAAAGGGGGTAGGGGACGGGATAAATTAGGAATATGGGATTAATAGATACACACTACTATATATAAAATAGATGAGCAACAAGGATTTACTGTATAGCACAGGGAACTATATTCAATTTCTTGTAATAAACTACAGTGGAAAAAATATGAAAAAAAATATAACTGAATCACTTTGCTACACTTGAAGCTAACACAGTATGGTAAATCAACTATACTTCAATAAAAAAAATTGCTACTCCCTCTACTTAGAACCTCTGTCAGGGATCTCCATTAGGTGTCTTATTTTCATGTGACACATACAAACAGAATAACAGTTGAACATACCATTGAGGATACTGTCGATGAAAAATTAATCAGTCAATATAAGAAAGAAATAGAAAAATTTTTTCAAGCTAAATCTGAGGATTATAAATTGGGAAGTGCATCTCAGAAAGCTCTGAGACTTCTGTTAGAAGTCAAGGCACAGTTATATAAATTTTTTGAGACAGAGGGCTGTACATCAAATGACATATTATTGACAGTTTACATAATCCGGACCTAAGTGTCATCACTGTGGTGGGTCATGTGACTCCTTAAAAGATCAAGAAGGAATGTTATCTTTTAAGGAGTTGTCTTGTTGATGCTGGGAGAATGTTGCTGTTTCAGGTTGAACGGGTATTCTTGCTCATGGGGGAGGTGTGGTCCATGCATAACGCAAGTACACATTCACAGTGAGGGGAGAGAGGAGGCCAAAGGGCAGAGAAAATTTGTTTAAAGTTTTCTTGTCTTGCAATACAATATGAATTTTATTTCACAGTACAATTATTTTGGATAACTTTTCCTACAAAACACTTCTATAATGAGATTCAAGTTTTTTTTTACTTTATATTCTAAATCCCTTACTAAATTTTGTCAGCAAACTATATTTTTGGGTGCATTTTTTTCTTGAAAGAGCTGAAATTAATAAAAACACTGATTTCATCCCAAATTCATTTGAGATCCATTTCTCAGAGAAAAACACTTGTCACTAGTTCGATTTTTGCAGGCTTTTGAGATATTCCTTACATACAGATTATAAAAAGGAAGCAATGGAGTACCTACTGGATTCACAATTAGGATGGAAAGGCTGAAGCCTGGGGGTGGAGACTATAGACCACTTTTATTATAGTGTAATTAACATAACACACAGCACTGAAGTAAGTCAAAAGATGCTTAATTCATTTTATCAGGTGATTATGATAATGATGAATAAGATTCGTATCTTTTGGAACAGTATTTGTTCATGCCCAGAACGTGATAAGGGAAGAGAAATGTTGCCTTTACCTGGTAGTTTAGAATTGCTAAAATGTAGCTGTGACCAAAGAAGCTGGCCTTCAAGGTGGTTTGAAATGTGCCTGCCTGCTGCTTTTTCTTCCCATGTATCAAGTGCCATTGAGTATAAAGAAATGTGGTGCAATTACTCATTTGTTGTCACTGGCTTAATTTTAGCACTTTAAGCTTGGATGGATCCCCCTGCCCTCACTCCTTGTTTGTTTCTTTTGCATATTGTCAAGAGTCTGACAGTTGCTTGCCTGTGCATTATTAGCCTTTTTCTTTTTCATTTTTCTTTTTTTTTTTAACATCTTTATTGGAGTATAATTGCTTTACAATGGTATGTTAGTTTCAGCTTCACAACAAAATGATATCAGTTATATATATATATATGTTCCTATATCTCTTCCCGCTTGCGTCTCCCTCCCTCCCACCCTCCCTATCCCACACCTCCAGGCGGTCACAAAGCACCGAGCTGATCTCCCTGATCCACCTCATCCACCAGAACACAGGCACTAGTCCCCTCCACCAGGAAGCCTACACAAACCACTGAACCAACCCTAGCCACTGGGGACAGACACCAAAAAGAATGGGAACTACGAACCTGCAGCCTGTGAAAAGGAGACCTGAAACAGAGTAAGATAAGCAAAAGGATAAGACAGAAAAACTCACAGCAGATGAAGGAGCAAGATAAAAACCCACCAGACCTAAGAAATGAAGAGCAAATAGGCAGTCTACCTGAAAAAGAATTCAGAATAATGATAGTAAAGATGATCCAAAATCTTGGAAATAGAGTAGACAAAATGCAAGAAACATTTAACAAGGACCTAGAAGAACTAACGATGAAAGAAGCAATGATGAACAACACAATAAATGAAATTAAAAATACTCTAGAAGGGATCAATAGCAGAATAACTGAGGCAGAAGAACAGATGCGTGACCAGGAACATAAAAGAGTGGAAATAATTACTGCAGAGTAGAATAAAGAAAAATGAATGAAAAGAACTGAGGACAGTCTCAGAGACCTCTAGGACAACATTAAGTGCACCAATTTTCGAATTATAGGGGTCCCAGAAGAAGAAGAGTAAAAGAAAGGGACTGGGAAAATAGTTGAAGAGATTATAGTTGAAAAATTCCCTAATGTGGGAAAGGAAATAATCAACTCCGGGAAGCACAGAGAGTCCCATACAGGATAAATCCAAGGAGGAACACACCAAGACACATATTAATCAAACTGTCAAATATTAAATACAAAGAAAACATATTAAAAGCAGCAAGGGGAAAAACAACAAATAAGACACAAGGGAATCCCCATAAGGTTAACAGCGGACGTTTCAGCAGAAACTCTGCAAGCCAGAAGGGAGTGGCAGGACATATTTTAAGTGAAGAAGAAGAAAAACCTACAAGCAAGATTATTCTACCCAGAAAGGATCTCATACAGATTTGATGGACAAATTAAAACCTTTACAGGCAAGCAAAAGCTGAGAGTTCAGCACCACCAAACCAGCTTTACAACAAATGCTAAAGGAACTACTCTAGGCAAGAAAGACAAGAGAAGGAAAAGACCTACAGCAACACACCCAAAACAATTAAGAAAACTGGAATAGGAACATACATATTGATAATTACCTTAAATGTAAATGGACTAAATGCTCCCACCAAAAGACACAGACTGGCTGAATGGATACAAAAACAAGACCCATATATATGCTGTCTACAAGAGACCCACTTCAGACCTAGAGACACATACAGACTGAAAGTAAGGGGATGGAAAAAGATATTCCATGCAAATGGAAACCAAAAGAAAGCTGGAGTAGCAATTCTCATATCAGACAAAATAGACTTTAAAATAAGGACTATCAGAAGAGACAAAGAAGGACACTACATAATGATTAAGGGATCGATCCAAGAAGAAGATATAACAATTGTAAATATTTATGCACCCAACATAGGAGCACCTCAATACATAAGGCAAAAACTAGCAGCCATAAAAGGGGAAATCGACAGTAACACATTCATAGTAGGGGACTTCAACACCCCACTTTCACCAATGGACAGATCATCCAAAATGAAAATAAATAAGGAAACACAAGCTTTAAATGATACATTAAACAAGATGGACTTAATTGATATTTATAGGACACTCCATCCAAAAACAACAGAATACACATTTTTCTCAAGTGCTCATGGAACATTCTCCAGGATAGATCATATCTTGGGTCACAAATCAAGCCTTGGTAAATTTAAGAAAATTGAAATTGTATCAAGTATCTTTTCCGACCACAACGCCATGAGACTAGATATCAATTATAGGAAAAGATCTGTAAAAAATACAAACACATGGAGGCTAAACAATACACTACTTAATAACGAAGTGATCACTGAAGAAATCAAAGAGGAAATTAAAAAATACTAGAAGCAAATGACAATGGAGACATGATGACCCAAAACCTATGGGATGCAGTAAAAGCAGTTCTAAGAGAGAAGTTTATAGTAATACAGTCCTACCTTAAGAAACAGGAAACATCTCGAATAAACAACCTAACTTTGAACCTAAAGCAATTAGAGAAAGAAGAACAAAAAAACCCCCAAAGTTAGCAGAAGGAAAGAAATCATAAAGATCAGATCAGAAATAAATGAAAAAGAAATGAAGGAAACAATAGCAAAGATCAATAAAACTAAAAGCTGGTTCTTTGAGAAGATAAACAAAATTGATAAACCATTAGCCAGACTCATCAAGAAAAAAAGGGAGAAGACTCAAATCAATAGAATTAGAAATGAAAAAGGAGAAGTAACAACTGACACTGCAGAAATACAAAAAATCATGAGGGATTACTACAAGCAACTCTATGCCAATAAAATGGACAATCTGGAAGAAATGGACAAATTCTTAGAAATGCACAAACTGCCAAGACTGAATCAGGAAGAAATAGAAAATATGAACAGACCAATCACAAACACTGAAATTGAAACTGTGATTAAAAATCTTCCAACAAACAAAAGCCCAGGACCAGATGGCTTCACAGGCGAATTCTATCAAACATTTAGAGAAGAGCTAACACCTATTCTTCTCAAACTCTTCCAAAATATAGCAGAGGGAGGAACACTCCCAAACTCATTCTACGAGGCCACCATCACCTTGATACCAAAACCAGACAAGGATGTCACAAAGAAAGAAAACTACAGGCCAATATCACTGATGAACATAGATGCAAAAATCCTCAACAAAATACTAGCAAACAGAATCCAACAGCACATTAAAAGGATCATACACCATGATCAAGTGGGGTTTATTCCAGGAATGCAAGGATTCTTCAATATACGCAAATCTATCAATGTGATTAACCATATTAACAAATTGAAGGAGAAAAACCATATGATCATCTCAATAGATGCAGAGAAAGCTTTTGACAAAATTCAACACCCATTTATGATAAAAACCCTGCAGAAAGTAGGTGTAGAGGGAACTTTCCTCAATATAATAAAGGCCGTATATGACAAGCCCACAGCCAACATCATCCTCAATGGCGAAAAACTGAAAGCATTTCCACTAAGGTCAGGAACAAGACAAGGTTGCCCACTCTCACCACTCTTATTCAACATAGTTTTGGAAGTTTTAGCCACAGCAATCAGAGAAGAAAAGGAAATAAAAGGAATCCAAATCGGAAAAGAAGAAGTAAAGCTGTCACTGTTTGCAGATGACATGATACTATACATAGAGAATCCTAAAGATGCTACCAGAAAACTACTAGAGCTAATCAATGAATTTGGTAAAGTAGCAGGATACAAAATTAATGCACAGAAATCTCTGGCATTCCTATATACTAATGATGAAAAATCTGAAAGTGAAATCAAGAAAACACTCCCATTTACCATTGCAACAAAAAGAATAAAATATCTAGGAATAAACCTACCTAAGGAGACAAAAGACCTGTATGCAGAAAATTATAAGACACTGCTGAAAGAAATTAAAGATGATACAAACAGATGGAGAGATATACCATGTTCTTGGATTGGAATAATCAACATTGTGAAAATGGCTCTACTACCCAAAGCTATCTACAGATTCAATGCAATCCTTATCAAACTACCACTGGCATTTTTCACAGAACTAGAACAAAAAATTTCACAATTTGTATGGAAAGACAAAAGACCCTGAATTGCCAAAGCAATCTTGAGAACGAAAAATGGAGCTGGAGGAATCAGGCTGCCTGACTTCAGACTATACTACAAAGCTACAGTAATCAAGACAGTATGGTACTGGCACAAAAACAGAAATATAGATCAATGGAATAGGATAGAAAGCCCAGAGATAAACCCATGCACATATGGTCACCTTATCTTTGATAAAGGAGGCAGGAATGTACAGTGGAGAAAGGACAGCCTCTTCAGTAAGTGGTGCTGGGAAAACTGGACAGCTACATGTAAAAGTATGAGATTAGATCACTCCCTAACACCATACACAAAAATAAGCTCAAAATGGATTAAAGACCTAAATGTAAGGCCAGAAACTATCAAACTCTTAGAGGAAAACATAGGCAGGACACTCTATGACATAAATCACAGCAAGGTCCTTTTTGACCCACCTGCTAGAGAAATGGAAATAAAAACAAAAAAAAAAACAAATGGGACCTAATGAAACTTCAAAGCTTTTGCACAGCAAAGGAAACCATAAACAAGACGAAAAGACAGCCCTCAGAATGGGAGAAAATATTTTCTAATGAAGCAACTAACAAAGGATTAATCTCCAAAATTTATAAGCAGCTCATGCAGCTTAATAACAAGAAAACAAACAACCCAATCCGAAAATGGGCAGAAGACCTAAATAGACATTTCTCCTTTTGCTTTTTCTTTTGGAAGATAATAAAGATCAAATATTTCTGTAGATGAGTAAAAGTAGTTGGAAATCAATAAAGTTCAATTCAAATAGCTCAGAAGATAGAATTTGTAAGAAAAAAGTTCACTGTTTCCTCTGCCAAAAAATTGTGAACACCAGGAGGTTTGTTTTCATTAAACACCATTGGCTCACACAAACAAGGCATTTTATTGGCCTTTTGAAGTTCTCTAATAAATAAGAAGAAATAGTACCATGATCGGTATCTTCGAGTCACGAAGCTTGGTTCATATCGTCAGTGCATGGAAAGAAATTAGAAAACTCTGACTTAGTTTATTCTATTTAATTCTAGTTATAGAAAGTGTGAACTTTATAGGTAAGCACTTATTAGGTGAGTTTATGAAATTAGTTTACTGATGGTTAATCATCCATACACACACTACTATATATAAAATAGATAACTAATATGGACCTGCTGTATAGCACAGGGAACTCTACACAATACTCTGTAATGATCAAATGGGAAGAGAATAAAGAAAGAGTGGATATATGTATAACAGATTCACTTTGTGTACACCTAAAACTAACACAACATTGTAAGTCAACTCTACCCAATAAAAATTTAAAAAAAAATATGGAAGATTTTGTATTATTTGTAATTAAAAACATCAAGCTTTACTTACTGGTATATTAAATATAGCACTTTTAGTTTGTTTTTGGTAAATGATCAGCTGTTTTTTTTTTTTTTAACATCTTTATTGGGGTATAATTGCTTTACAATGGTGTGTTAATTTCTGCTTTATAACAGAGTGAATCAGTTATACATATACATATGTTCCCATATCTCTTCCCTCTTTGTCTCCCTCCCTCCCCCCCTCCCTATCCCCCCCCTCCAGACAGCCACAAAGAACCGAGCCGGTTTCCCTGTGCCATGCGGCTGCTTCCCACTGGCTAGCTACCTTACGTTTGTTAGTATATATATGTCCATGTCTCTCTCTCGCCCTAACACACCTCACCCTTCCCCCTCCCCATATCCTCAAGTCTGTTCTCCAGTAGGTCTCTGTCTTTATTCCTGTTTTACCCCTAGGTTCTTCATAACATTTTTTTTTCTTAAATTCCATATATATGTGTTAGCATACGGTATTTGTCTTTCTCTTTCTGACTTACTTCACTCTGTATGACAGACTCTAGGTCTATCCACCTCATTACAAATAGCTCAATTTCGTTTCTTTTTATGGCTGAGTAATATTCCATTGTATATATGTGCCACATCTTCTTTATCCATTCATCCGACGATGGGCACTTAGGTTGTTTCCATCTCCGGGCTATTGTAAATAGAGCTGCAATGAACATTTTGGTACATGACTCTCTTTGAATTCTGGTTTCCTCAGGGTATATACCTAGTAGTGGGTTTGCTGGGTCATATGGTAGTTCTATTTGTAGTTTTTTAAGGAACCTCCATACTGTTCTCCATAGTGGCTGAACCAATTCACATTCCCACCAGCAGTGCAAGAGGGTTCCCTTTTCTCCACACCCTCTCCAGCATTTGTTGTTTCTAGATTTTTTGATGATGGCCATTCTGACTGGTGTGAGATGATATGTCATTGTAGTTTTGATTTGCATTTCTCTAATGATTAATGATGTTGAGCATTCTTTTGTGTGTTGGTTGGCAGTCTGTATATCTCCTTTGGAGAAGTGTCTATTTAGGTCTTCTGCCCATTTTTGGATTGGGTTGTTTATTTTTTTGTTATTGAGCTGCATGAGCTGCCTGTAAATTTTAGAGATTAATCCTTTGTCAGTTGATTCATTTGCAAATATTTTCTCCCATTCTGAGGGTGATCAGCTGTTTTAAAAAGTATTTCTAAGCCCCTTAGTCATTTAAAAATAGGCATTTATTGTAAAAAGAAGAGGGACAACTATGGGCTTCTATTTTTTTGTTTTTTAACATCTGTCATTACATTTTATTTAGAAGTTCTACCCCTGAGATTTTCTACTGAAGTTAACGTGAGTATTCATTTAAGTCTCTACCTCAGTATTTTATAGACTAATATTATAAACTTTATCCTGGAAAACAGAATATATCTGAATTTTATCTGAAGTGTAGAAGCTAAAACATGGAGAATCATTTTGATTTAAGTGAAAAGTTAGCTAAGACTGAAACGATATGCAATTAGAAGGTATGAATTCTTTAAAATTATAAACTGGAAAAAACCTCACTGAATCCCATGTTCTTTGTATGCTAAAAGAGTAATGCATGCTTTTGCTACCTTAGAAGCCTGATGGAGAAATGTAGCAGGAAAAAGAAAGTGGGGCGTGAGAGGATGGTCATGTCTCAGGCGAGTCCCTGGGACGGCCGCCAAGTATGGGTTCTCGGCTTCCTGCCGGAAAGAAATCAAGAGTGAGCCATAGTAAAGTGAAAGAAGGTTTATTCAGGGAGCAACACACTCCACAGACAGAGTGTGGGCCGTCTCAGAAGGCAAGAGACCCCAAAATGTGGGGCAGTTAGTTTTTATAGGCAGGTAATTTCACAGGCTAATGAGTGGGAGAATTATTCCAACTATTGGGGAGGAGGGGCAGAGATTTCCAGGAATTGGGTCACCTCCCACTCTTTGGCCTTGCATGGTAGGCCTAGGAGCTGTCATGGTGCCTGTGGGTGTGTAATTTAGCATGTTAATGTATTACAGTGAGCGTACACTGAGGCTCAAGGTCTAGTGGAAGTCGACTCGTTCACCATCTTGGGCCTAGTTGGTTCTAACCAGTTTATGTTGTGTCCTCAATGGCTATGTCATTCTTCTAAAGGTTGTGTCCTGCCCACTCCGTGTCTCAGAAATATGGACAAGATAGCTTAAGTCAAACATGATAAACTTAAAATCATCATTGTATTTAAAATAATATACCCTAAAATTATATAATTAAAATAAATCAATTTATGTTGCTACTGTCAATTGTGACAACTCACATAACCTCTATAACCTCTATTCATAACTTAAGAGTTTACAAATCACTTTAACATAAGTTATTTTGCCTATTCATGAGAGATTGAAAAGACAGCTGGATATTACTTTTTTTAAATTTAATTTCTCATTAAAATATAACAATTTTACCATTTTAACCATTTTTCAGTGGCTGTTCTAAGAATGTCTGGCAGATGTATGGTGAAATTAGTGTGGCACAGGAGGAGATTAGAATGAGGGTTGGAAGGAACAAGTTTATTAGATTCAGAGGTTGCACAGAGGGGGTTACCACATGCCATGCAGGGTCTTGGGGAAAGCCGTGGTCTGGTCAGGAGGAGAAGTGAGGAGTGAGAGCTTGGGCCATGGCCTTTATGGCGGTTTCTGTGGAAAATGTAAGGCAAAGATTCCTTGCTCAACGAAGCTTTAGTGAGGCTCCTAAAGGATCTAGGCCCCTCTGTTAACTCCCTTGTAAAATCCAGTTTTAGCAAGAACACTGCTAAGTCCATTTAGCAAAAATTCCTCACTCTTTATCTGAATACTCTCCATATTTGAGTTCTTGGTCCTCTACCACCCCCTAGGTGTTGTCTGACTACCCTGGCCTCTCTTTGGTAAGAATCCTGATAGGTCTATTTAGCCGAAACTCCACTTAGCCTGGATGTTATCTCAGTAATTTTCCATCCACTGATCTCCACCCATCTCCTTGGTTATAAATTCCCACTTGCCCGTGCTGTGTTTGGAGTTGAACCCAACCTCTCTCCTCCACTGTAAAATCCCATTGAAGTGGTTTCTATGCCTATTGTGATGGTTGGTCCTGAATAAAGTCTATGGTGTTTTAACAAATATCACTGAATAATTTTTTGTTGAACACAGGATAAACAGGTTAGGATTGGCTAGTAGGAGTGGTTTCTAAGGGCTTTGGGCTATAGGGATGGTTCCTAGTTGTCTGGTACCTGGCTTTGGGATGATTAAGGCAGAGGAAAATATTCTCTTCTTCTGGAGTGTCTGGGCCAGATAGAGGAGGTATGGCTCTGGACTGGTTAGTTTGCATATGAAAAATGTGCTCAGCTGAGCCCTTTGTTATCTCTAAGAACTAGCCAGTCCTGGGAGGGGTGGTTTCTCCATAAATGCCAGAGCATCAAGATACAGAAAATAATAAAACATAGTTAATATAATTAGCCCTGTGATAAATGGATGCCAAATAGAAACATACAGAATCTAAGAAAATAGATGCCACGGAATATGTTCACAATGTATGTTCAAGTATGTTCACAATGTTGGGTAATCCAGTATCCATTTTCAGAACTTTTTCATCTTCCCAAACTGAAATCCCATACCCATTAGACAATAACTTCATTTTCCACTCCTCGCAACCACTGACAACCACCAATCTACTCTGCCTCTATTAACTTGACTACCCTAGATGACACATATAAGGAGAATCATACACTGGTCCTTTTGTGGCTGGCTTTTTTCACTTAGCAGTGTACCTTGAAGGTTCATCCATGTTGACATGTGTCAAAATTTCCTTTTTTAAGGACTTTATTGTAGGTGTATATAGTTTATCCATTCATCTGTAGATGGATACTTGGGTTGCTTCCACCTTTTGGTTATTTTGAATAATGCTGCTATGAACATGAGTATACGAATATCTCTTTGAGACCCTGCTTTCAGTTCTTTTGGGTATATGCCCCAAATTGCACTTGCTAGATCTTCTTACAGGGATGAGCCAAATCTGACTACATGTTGGATCTGTTTCTTTAAATTTTTCTTTCTGCTGCTTTTGTTCACCCAAACGATACTGTCTATACATAATGGCCTGCTTCTGGGAAACCTGTTCCTCTGCCTGAATGTTAAACCAAAGTGCCTTTGTTCAGGGAGGCATCCTGACCCTGTCCACCTGTGGATGGCTGCAAGAAAGAAGAAATTAACACATCCCCTCCCCGAGGCTGGCCATTCCAGGGAATATTTGCAAAACTTATGGCATTTTTACTTCCCCATCTCCTCCCCCTCTCTGTGCTATCAAAGAAACTGGCATCCAAACCCCAATAAGATGGTTATTCTGAGACATTAGTCTGCCATCTTCTCGGTCTGCCGGCTTTTCGAATAAAGTCGTCTTCCTTGCCTGAACACCTTGTCTCCAATTTATTGGCCTGTGTGTGGCAACCAGAGCGAGCTTGGACTTGGTAACAGATCCTATGATAATTCCATGTTTAAGTTTTTGAGGAACACCATACTGGTTTTCACAGTGGCTGCACAATTTTACCTTCCCATCAGCAGTGCACGCGAGGCACAAGGTTTCGTTTCTCCACAATCTTGCCAAACACTGTTAACCTTCCTCTTCTGCTCCCTTTTCAGCTTTGTCCTTTTCTTTTTTTCTCCTTTTCCTTCCAAGAGTGAGGTTGTAGCTCATTGAGGGTTTTTTTTTAACATCTTTATTGGAGTATAATTGCTTTACAATAGTGTGTTAGTTTCTGCTTTATAACAAAATGAATCAGCTATACATATATCCCCATATCCCCTCCCTCTTCCTTCTCCCTCCCACCCTCCCTATCCCACCCCTCTAGGTGGTCACAGAGCACCGAGATGATCTCCCTGTGCTATGTGGTTGCTTTCCACTAGCTATCTGTTTTACATTTGGTAGTGCATGTATGTCCATGCCACTCTCTCACTTTGTCACATCTTACCCTTCCCCCTCCCTGTGTCCTCAAGCCCATTCTCTGCATCTCCATCTTTATTCTTGTCCTGCCCCTAGGTTCTTCAGAACAATTGTTTTTTTTTTAGATTCCATATATATGTGTTAGCATAAGGTATTTGTTGTTCTCTTTCTGACTTACTTCATTCTGTATAACAGATTCTAGGTCCATCAACCTCACTACAAATAACTCAATTTTGTTTCTTTTTATGGCTGAGTAATATTCCATTGTATATGTGTGCCACATCTTCTTTATCCATTCAACTGTCGATGGACAGTTAAGTTGCTTCCATGTCCTGGCTATTGTAAATAGAGCTGCAATGAACATTGTGGTACATGACTCTTTTTTTTTTTTTTTTTTTTGCAGTACGTGGGCCTCTCACTGCTGTGGCCTCTCCTGTTGCGGAGCACAGGCCCCATATGCACAGGCTCAGTGGCCATGGCTCATGGGCCCAGCCGCTCCATGGCATGTGGGATCCTCCTGGACTGGGGCACGAACCCGTGTCCCCTGCAACGGCAGGCGGACTTTCAACCACTGCGCCACCAGGGAAGCCCCATGGCTCTTTTTGAATTATGGTTTTCTCAGAGTATATGCCCAGTAGTGGGATTGCTGGGTCATATGGTAATTCTATATTTAGTTTTTTAAGGAACCTCCATATTCTCCATAGTGGATGTATCAATTTACATTCCCATCAACAGTGCAAGAGGGTTGCCTTTTCTCCACACCCTGTCCAGCATTTATAGTTTTAGATTTTTTGATGATGGCCATTCTGACCAGTGTGAGGTGATACCTCATTGTAGTTTTTTTTTTAATTTATTTAATTTATTTTTGGCTGCGTTGGGTCTTTGTTGCTGTGCGTGGGCTTTCTCTCGTTGCAGCGAGTGGGGGCTACCCTTTGTTGAGGTGCACAGGCTTCTCATTGTGGTGGCTTCTCTTGTTGCAGAGCACAGGCTCTAGGCACACAGGCTTCAGTAGCTGTGGCACGTGGGTTCAGTAGTTGTGGCTTGTGGGCTCTACAGCACAGGCTCAGTAGTTGTGGTGCATGGGCTTAGTTGCTCCATGGCATGTGGGATCTTCCTGGACCAGGGCTTGAACCCATGTCCCCTGCAGTGGCAGGTGGATTCTTAACCACTGTGCCACCAGGGAAGCCCCTTCACTGTAGTTTTGATTTGCATTTCTCTAATGATTAGTGATGTTGAGCATCCTTTCAAGTGTTTGTTGGCAATCTGTATATCTTCTTTGGAGAAATGTCTGTTTAGGTCTTCTGCCCACTTTTGGATTGGGTTGTTTGTATTTTTGATATTGAGCTGCATGAACTGCTTGTGTAGTTTGAAGATTAATCCTTTGTCAGTTGCTTCGTTTGCAAATATTTTCTCCCATTCTGAGGGTTGTCTTTTTGTCTTGTTTATGGTTTCCTTTGTTGTGCAAAATCTTTTAAGTTTCATTAGGTCCCATTTGTTTATTTTTGTTTTTATTTCCATTTCTCTAAGAGGTGGGTCAAAAAGGATCTTGCTGTCATTTATGTCATAGAGTGTTATGCCTATGTTTTCCTCAAAGAATTTTATAGTGTCTGGCCTTACATTTAGGTCTTTAATCCATTTTGAGTTTATTTTTGTGTATGGTGTTAGGGAGTTCTAATTTCATTTTTTTACATGTAGCTGTCCAGTTTTACCAGCACCACTTATTGAAGAGGCTGTCTTTTCTCCATTGTGTATTTCTGCCTCCTTTATGAAAGATAAGGTGATCATATGTGTGTGGGTTTGTCTCTGGGCTTTCTATCCTGTTCCATTGATGTATATTTCTGTTTTTGTGCCAGTACCATACTGTCTTGATGACTGTAGCTTTGTAGTGTAGTCTGAAGTCCAGGAGCCTGATTCCTCCAGCTCCATTTTTCTTTCTCAAGGTTGCTTTGGCTATTTGGGGTCTTCTGTGTTTCCATACAAATTGTGAAATTTTTTGTTCTAGTTCTGTGAAAAATGCCAGTGGCAGTTTGGTAGGGATTGCATTGAATCTGTAGATTGCTTTGGGTAATATAGTTGTTTTTATCTTTTTATTTTTAATTAAAAGTAATTGAATTATAGTTGCTTTACAGTGTTGTGTTAGTTTCTGGTGTACAGCAGAGTGATTCAGTTATACACATATTCATATTCCTTTCCATTATGGTTTATTACAGGATATTGAATATATACTGTGCAACGGATTGGTTTTAAACCTGAATATGGAATGCACCTATATTAACAGGAAGAAAGGAAGGGAGGGAAGGTCAGGGTATGGAGATACAGGTGTTATGTGGGTAGATGTGAAATCAGAGCTTGATTGCTGTTCTCTGTTGATCAATTGCTGAATTTTATCAAAGAATTAGGAAGCAGGGTCATAAGCTTACAATGAGAGCAGGGGAGGAGGTGTTAGATACTTGAGAAGAGAGTAGAAGGTGTATGATAATCACCAGGGAAATGCAGGTATGATGGCAAGGGGTTTCAGGGGTCTCTAAGACCACCCCTAGATTCCATAATTCACTAGGAAGCCTGACAGAACTGAGCATATAGTTGGACTCGCCACTATGATTCATTACAGGAAAAGATATGAACCAAAATCAGCAAAGGGAAAAGGCACATGAGGCAAAGTCCTTAGGAAACGAGGTGCATATTTTCAGGAGTACTTTCCCAGCGGAGTCACACCGGATATGCTCAATTTCTTCAGCAACGAGATGTGACAACACACGTGAAATGCTGTCGATTAAAAAAGTTCATTAGAGACTCATTGCCCAGAGTTTTATTGGGTGCTGGTCTTGTAGGCATCCTCTGCCTAGCGCATATTGCAGAGTTCCAGAAGGAAAGCAGGTGTTCAGAATAAACCATATTGTTTGCACAAACACTTGAGGCTCTGTGAGTCATTCTTTTCAGGGAATGGTAGAAGCTCTCTTAAAATTCAAGTTCTCAGATGCCAGCCAAGGGCCAACTTTGCAAGTAGGATAAGGATAGCTCTGATAACATGAGATTTGTCTCATGATGGGATGTTTCTGATAAGCTGGAGATTTAGGAAGGTGGGAGGGAGAATGAGGCAATGAGGAGAGAAGCAGGTAGGACAGCACTCTACCTCTAAGCCCAGGCCATGGGAGAAAGAGAGCCAGCATTTTAGAGAGCTGCATGGGAAGCAGAGTTCTCAGGGAAAGTCAGATTTCTGCTATATGCAGCCAGAAAGTGAGGGGAATGCTAAGAGAAGATAGTGTGGAAACTTTTGCTCATGGTGTACTTTTATTCTGGAAGGCACAATGGTCAGTTTTGAAGATAGGTGTATGTGTATGGGTTGGGGAGGTAGGAGCAGGTAATGAAGAAGAGGGAGTAAGAGTCACTGAGAGTTCAAGTATGGAAAATGAGGAAGGACCTGAATGAGGATGCTAGTGTTGACTGATGTCAGTAGGGATGAATGGCATCATGAAATTCACTCTGGTGGATTCAGGAAAGTGGCTGTGAGACTGTGAATGTTAGAGGTTGGGGAAGGATTGGTATCTGGGCTTTTCTTTGATGCCTTTCAACAGAACTGAGGCAATCTGGAAGAGCTGGGTTTTAGTCTTGAATTGATGACCTGGTTGATGATGGAGGCAGCAGACCTGGAGTAGAGGGGGATCACTGTCTCAGGAGAGGAGTTGAGTCAGTTCATTCTTGACCTCTGTTGGGTGGAAGGTGACCTTGCAGGAGTGAGCTGATCTTTGAGCCTTTCAGCTGAGGGTAGGCTAAGGTGTAACTTTGATCTTTACCTAGCCTTTGTTCCTGAAACCATTTTTTGGTTGCTCTTTTTAAATAAATAACAGTACTTGATTTATACAGCAGTGGCAAGGCATGTCTTTGTTATAGATCATTTTAGAGCTGACTTTGAAAGCCTGAGATACAGAAAAGAGAAGAGCAATTGAAAAAGAGGACAGTGTCCATTTTCCTATTTTCAGCTCCTTGATTTGACTGAGGAGACAGGGTCATCAAAGAGCTGCCAAAGCTTGAAAGACAAACCCAAACAAAAGCTACTTCCTTAGATAACTTGGTAGTGAGATTGCATGTTCAAGTATAAATTTTTCATGTATAAACTGTTCATGTATAATTGAAAAAGACGATATAATGAATGCCATAACCAGACTAGGTAAAATAATTGTAGAAAGGTTAAAACAATGAAAGCAACAGTTTAATTTTGTCTTTGTGTAGTCAGTTCTCTGCATTCTCTACAGAGTAAAAGAAAGGTTGCATTCTTTAGAGACAAATATTTTTTCTTAAGTTTTAAATTAATCTTGGTCATAAACAAAATCCTTCCACTAAAAAGAATTGTTTATACTTCATATCTACATACACCGTCTTGTCATAAAGTTTAGTGTAACTGCAGCAGACCCCATCCCATTTTCTATTGCACAAGGGAGCAAAATTTGGATCTAAAAGCAAAATACAGATTGGATAGAGCAAAGCTTTTATTTATTTCACGTAATTCAACCTGTGTGTATTACTCTTCTGTCTTACAATAGTGTTGCATTATATCCAGTCAACATGCTCTATAAGAATACTTTCTAGGAACCAAAAAATATTTATTGACTTTACTCATTTGGTCTGTCTCCAAATGTTCCATTTTCTTTACACTGGAAAACTCATTCCTGTGTAACTTTGAGTACTTTCTAGTGGAGAGCTATGTTGGCTTTGCAGTTGGTCAGCACTAAATGAGGGTGTAGATTAGTTTCTTAATTAAAATAGAAGACACAGCTGGTGCTCTGGCATTCGGGGTGTGGTTTCCTCTCATCATCAATTTCCTCAGAGTTAATATTGAGATTTTCCCAGCCTGGGACTCCAGAAGGAAATACTGCATTGGGTCTGAGGGTCACAGGTATGGATGAGACCTAAACTTTTACCAACAAAATACAGGTTGTTTGTGGAAAGGGGAATGATGGACTGAGAGGCTGAACAGTGGGATTGGACATGGCGTTAGGTTGACTTGAAGGGAAATCCTGGCTCTGCCCGTTACTAGCTATGTGACCTTGGATAAGTCACTGAAGTGTTCGGAGTCTCAGTTTATCTGAAAAATATAAATGCTGCAGCATTGTTGTAAGAATTAGAGACCCTTTTTGTGAAGTTCCAGCTATATAGTAATTACTCGGTATTTTATTAGAAATATTGATAATAGCATATGATAATGTGCTAAATTTCTTCTCAAGTTGAAATTTTCCTACTTTGTTTTCATTTTGTTAAGGAAAAAAAATCATTTCTGTTTTTTTCTCTGTTTAAACCTTGAGCATAGACAATTATATCCTTTAGAGTGTAACTTGCTTATAGCTTCTCTTATGTTGTATTAAAAAACAGCTGTTTTTGATGCCTCTGAATTTCCTTCCTCTGTGTGGGTATCAACCAGGGAGTTAGTCAGTGTGGCTGCCATAATGTGATGTAACTACCTGTTTTGTTTAGGACCAAGGCTGTCATTTGATGGCAGTGCCACATTTATGAACATTTTCATTTGCTTCTTTGGTGAAGATGTGTGACAGCTAATTCCATGTTTATTCATCTCAACAAAATAGTTGTTTTCGGTTTGTAACAAGCTGACCTTTATGCTCTATATAAAGTGAAAACTGGACATTGTTAGTTTTGAGATTCGTTCTGTTTGAGGTTTCATAGGTAAAAAGATGAGCAATACAGTGACTTTTTTAAAAACAACAAAAGTACAGTAATTTCATTGTCCTTTGTGAGAAATGAAGGGAAGCGTTGTCAGGAGACTAAAATGAATCTTAGGGTACTATATGGAAGAAAACAAAAAAAACAAAAACCTCCCACTGGCTATAAAAACAAAACCTACAAATACAAAATATTCACAGTGGCATTCCCCAATGGCTAGAGCTTTTCACTTGGTTGGACAAACCAATAAAACCTGTTGAAAATAAGGCAAGATACTTTATGCCTACACATATTTGGGTAATAAAAGATAGTGAAACTCCCTCTTTCAAACTCATTTTAAACCCACCAAAGGAAAACCTTCAAATTATTTCAGCCCCTAACTTGACTATATTGGTTGTTCAACATTAGGAGCTTTCTATTTTTCCCCTGTCCATTATTACATTGTATTGTTTGTATTTTCTTTGTGACCACTAATGCTTTTTGATGACAGGTTTCAGAGCTGACTTACATGGTCCTGTCCACAGCCTGCAGCCTTCATTCTGCTACAGAAGATTGTTTCTTGTTATTCTTAGTTTCCCTTGGTCTGTAGATGGACTATAGTGTGGTAGCTGCTACTTCAGCGGTCCTGTCTTTTTTTCTCTTTTTCTTTTTCACAGAACTTATTAAGTTCTGAGGAACGCTTCAGGGCTTTCCCTGTATACAAAAACAAATTGATCCTTTGCAAAACATACTTGGTTTTCAAGGAATTTTTACCTCATTGTTCACTATATGAAACTAATTTGTATTGAACGTTTCTCAGGGTTCAAGCTCAAATGCCTTCACGGATCAGGCAGGTAACAAATTTGTGAAGTGGGAAGGCAGTAACACGGATAAAAATAAGGATGTGTGGAGTCTGGGGTAACAGAATGGTATGTGACTTCTGTAAATATATGTAAGTAAAATTAAAAAAACGTAGGCACGATATCTCCACGTGGCCAAATTATTAATGACATATAATGTCTCAATTTAATTCCTCAGTCAGATACTATAAGAAAGATTTTTTTTTTAATTCCCATTTTACAGGTTAGAAAGTTGAGCCTCAGAGAATTTAGATAATTTGTCCAAGGCTACAGTGAAGTTTAGAGATTTAAAATCATATTCTCTGGATCCAAATCTCATGTTAATTTCCTCAACATGGTGTTACTTCCATAGTTTTGAATACACTCAGAAGTTGATAAAACAACTCATTCATCCAAAAATTATTTATTAGCTGATAGGGGATTTTCTAAGCCCTGGAGAGGAAGTAGAGAATCAACCAAAAAAGAAAAAGAATTCTGCTTTCATGGAGTTTATGTTCTAGCAAGAGAAAAGTCAACAAAAAATGTCAGCATGCAATATAATTTTTTATTATTCAAAGATTTAGAAAAAAATAAAACTGGGAAAGGGAATAGAGAGTGTTGGGAGAATCCATTTAAAAAGGCTGGACGGGGAAGGCCTCACTGAGAATGTGACATCTGAGTGAAGGCCTGAAGCAGGTGAAGGCATGCAACCGTGAATGTGGCTTGTGTATTCTAGGTGGAAGGAACAAGCGCAAACACCTTAAGGTGAAAGTGTGCCAACTACATGCTTGAATATTGGAAATGGGAGGATGAGAAATCCATGCTACCTAGGAGGAAAAACATCAAAGAGACCAGTGGGGCTGGAGTGGAGTAGTGAGGGGAGAGCAGGGAGGCAGAGGTAATGGGCCCGAGGGAGGAGGGGCAGATAAATCACTAGCAAGGCTGCTTTTCACTCTGAGTGGGGTGGAAAGCACTGGGGGATTTTGAACAGAGGAGTGATATAAACTGACTTAGGTTTTATAAGAATCTCTCTGGTTGCCATGTTAAGAGAAGACTATGGGAAGCAATTGGAAAATAACAGTTTAGAGATGAAACTGGCTTGGACCCTGGTGATAACGAAGTTAGTGAGAACTCATGGGAATCTGTAAATGTTTGGAAGGTACAACTAGAAGATTTGCTGATAGATAAGGGGTGAGAAACAGAGGGGAGTCGATGAGAACTCTAAGATTTTGCTTTGAGCAACTGGAAGACTGGCCTTGCCATTGACAGTGGTGTGCAGAGTTGATGGAGAGCAGGTTTGGAAGGCCCATCAGATACTCAGTTTCAGGTAGGTTAGGTAGGATAGATAGGCCTCTTAGATATTTGAGTGGTGAAGGCAGTTGGATGTACGTATGTGGAGTTCAAGAGAAGAAATGGGGGCTGCAAATACAAATTTGGGTGATACCAACTATATAAATGGCATTTAAAGCCATGAGACTGGATGAGATCACCAAGAAAGTGCATATAGATAGTAAAGAGCAGGTTCCAAGGACTGAGCCAGGGACATTCCCAAGTAAACCTGCTTACTTGTAATGTAGAGGAAATGATGACAGCTGTGTTCAGTCTGTAGATTTCTAGAATTTCTTAGTGAAGCATTCCTTTTATAATTTTCTTAAGACATTCTTTAATCCCAATAGTGTTTTTCTTTGACTTAACGTATATTTTGTTCAAAATTAATCCTATTTCAGCTTCCTCTGGTTCGTACTGGATAACATAACTTTTAAGAAAGCTTTCTATGTTTGATAAAGTATGTTTTAGGTTTTCCTCAAACAGAATGTAGCTATATTTTAAAAAATTAATTAGTTTATAAAATACTGTTTGTTTCCTTTCAGGCAATTTACTTAAAAAAAAATCTTTATTGGAGTATAATTGCTTTAAAAGGTTGTGTTAGTTTCAGATGTATAACAAAGTGAATCAGCTATATATATACACATATATCCCCATATCTCCTCCCTCTTGTGTCTTCCTCCCTCCCACACTCCCAATCCCACCCCGCTAGGTGGTCACAAAGCACCAAGATGATCTCCCCGTGGGTTGCAGCTACTTCTCACTAGCTATCAATTTTACATTTAGTAGTGTATATATGTCAGTGCTACTCTCTCACTTTGTCCCAGCTTACCCTTCCCCCTCTCTGTGTCCTCAAGTCCATTCTCTATATCTGCGTCTTTATTCCTGTCCTGCCCTTAGGTTCATTAGAACCTTTTTTTTTTTTTTAGATTGCAGATATGTGTTAGCATATGGTATTTGTTTTTCTCTTTCTGACTTACTTCACTCTGTATGACAGACTCAAGGTCCATCCACCTCGCTAGAAATAACTCAATTTCATTTCTTTTTATGGCTGAGTAATATCCCATTGAATATATGTGCCACATTTTCTTTTTTTCTTTTAACATATTTATTGGAGTATAATTGCTTTACAATGGTGTGGTAGTTTCTGCTTTATAACAAAGTGAATCAGTTATACATATACATATGTTCCCATATCTCTTCCCTCTTGCATCTCCCTCCCTCCCACACTCCCTATCCCATCCCTCTAGGTGGTCACAAAGCACCGAGCTGATCTCCCTATGCTATGCCTCTGCTTCCCACTAGCTATCTATTTTACGTTTGGTAATGTATATATGTACATGTCACTCTCTCACTTTGTCACAGCTTACCCTTCCCCCTCCCCGTGTCCTCAAGTCCATTCTCTATTAGGTCTGCATCTTTATTCCCGTCTTGCTCCTAGGTTCTTCATGACCATTTTTTTTTTTTAAGATTCCATATATATGTGTTAGCATACAGTATTTGTTTTTCTCTTTCTGACTTATTTCACTCTGTATGACAGACTCTAGGTCCATCCACCTCACTACAAATAACTCAATTTCGTTTCTTTTTATGGCTGAGTAATATCCCATTTGTATATGAGCCACATTTTCTTTATCCATTCATCTGTCGATGGACACCTAGGTTGCTTCCATGTCCTGGCTATTGTAAATAGTGCTGCAGTGAACATTGTTGTACATGACCCTTTTTGAATTATGGTTTTTTCAGAATATATGCCCAGTAGTGGTATTGCTGGGTCATATGGTAGTTCTAGTTTTAGTATTTTAAGGAACCTCCATACTGTTCTCCATAGTGGCTGTATAAATTTATATTCCCACAAAGAGTGCAAGAGGATTCATTTTCTCCACACCCTTTTCAGCGTTTATTGTTTCTAGATTTTTTGATGATGGCCATTCTGACTGGTGTGAGGTGATACCTCACTGTAGTTTTGATTTGCATTTCTCTAATGATTAGTGATGTTGAGGATGCTTTCATGTGTTTGTTGGCAATCTGTATATCTTCTTTGGAGAAATGTCTATTTAGGTCTTCAGCCCATTTTTGGATTGGATTCTTTGTTTTTTTTGATATTGAGCTGCATGAGCTGCTTGTATATTTTGGAGATTAATCCTTTGTCGTTACTTCGTTTGCAAATATTTTCTCCCATTCTAAGGGTTGTCTTTACATCTTATTTATGGTTTCCTTTGCTGTGAAAAAGCTTTTAAGTTTCATTAGGTCCTATTTGCTTATTTTTCTTTATATTTCCATTTCTCTAGGAGGTGGGTCAAAAAGGATCTTGCTGTGATTTATGTCAAAGAGTATTCTACCTATGTTTTCCTCTATGAGTTTTATAGTGCCTGGCCTTATATTTAGGTCTTTAATCCGTTTTGAGTTTATTTTTGTGTATGGTGTTAGGGAGTGTTCTAATTTCATTCTTTTACATGTAGCTGTCCAGTTTTCCCAACACCACTTATTGAAGAGACTGTCTTTTCTCTAGTGTATATTCTTGCCTCCTTTGTCATAGATTAGTTGACCATAGGTGTGTGGGTTTACCTCTGGGCTTTCTATCTTTTTCCATTGGTCTATATTTCTGTTTTTGTGCCAGTACCATACTGTCTTGATTACTGCAGCTTTGTATTATAGTCTGAAGTCAGGGAGTCTGATTCTTCCAGCTCTGTTTTTCTTTGTCAAGATTGCTTTGGCTATTCGGGGTCTTTTGTGTTTCCATACAAATTGTGAAATTTTTTGTTCTAGTTCTGTGAAAAATGCCAGTGGGATTGCACTGAATCTGTGGATTGCTTTGGGTAGAATAGTCATTCTCACAATGTTGATTCTTCCAATCCAAGAACATGGTATATCTCTCCATCTGTTTGTATCATCTTTAATTTCTTTTATCAGTGTCTCATAGTTTTCTGCACACAAGTCTTTTGCCTCCTTAGGTAAGTTTATTCCTAGGTATTCTTTTTGTTGCAGTAGTAAATGGGAGTGTTTCCTTAATTTCTCTTTCAGATTTTTCATCCTTAGTGTATAGGAATGCAAGAGATTTCTGTGCATTAATTGTGTATCCTGCTACTTTACCAGATTGATTGATTAGCTCTAGTAGTCTTCTGGTAGCATCTTTAGGATTCTCTATGTATAGTATTATGTCATCTGCAAACAGTGACATCTTTACTTCTTTTCTGATTTGGATTCATTTTATTTCTTTTTCTTTTCTGATTGCCATGGCTAAAACTTCCAGAACTATGTTGAATAATAGTAGTGGGAGTGGACAACCTGCTCTTGTTCCTGATCTTAGATGAAATGGTTTCAGTTTTTCACCAGTGAGAATGATGTTTGCTGTGGGTTTGTCATATATGGCCTTTATTATGTTGAAGTAAGTTCCCTCTATGCCTACTTTTTGGAGAGTTTTAATCTTAAATTGCTGTTGAATTTTGTCAAAAGCTTTTTCTGCATCTATTGAGATTATCATATGCTTTTTATCCTTCAGTTTTTTAATATGGTGTTTCACATTGATTGATTTGCATATATTGAAGAATCCTTGCATTCTGGGATAAACCCCACTTGATCATGGTGTATGATCCTTTCAATGTGCTGCTGGATTCTGTTTCCTAGTATTTTGTTGAGGATTTTTGCATTTGTGTTCATCAGTGATATTGGCCTGTACTTTACTTTTTTTGGAACATCTTTGTCTTGTTTTGGTATCAGGGTGATGGTGGCCTCGTACAATGAGTTTGGGAGTGTTCCACCCTCTGCTATATTTTGGAAGATTTTGAGAAGGATAGGTATTACCTCTTCTCTAAATGTTTGATAGAATTTGCATGTGAAGCTATTGGGTCCTGGGCTTTTGTTTGTTGGAAGATTTACAATCACGCTTTCAATTTCAGTGCTTGTGATTGGTCTGCTTGTATTTTCTATTTCTTCCTCGTTCAGTCTTGGAATCTTGTGCTTTTCTAAGAATTTGTCCATTTCTTCCAGGTTGCCCATATTATTGGTATACAGTTGCTTGTAGTAATCTGTCATGATCCTTTGTATTTCTTCAGTGTCAGTTGTAACTTCTCCTTTTTCATTTCTAATTCTATTGATTTGAGTCTTCTCCCTTTTTTTCTTGATGAGTCTGGCTAATGGTTTATCAATTTTGTTTATCTTCTCAAAGAACCAGCTTTTAGTTTTATTAATCTTTGCTATTGTTTCCTTCATTTTTTTTCATTTATTTCTGATCAGATCTTTATGCTTTCTTTCCTTCTGCTAACTTTTGGTTTAATTGTTCCTTTTTAAAAAGCTCAGTCATGTAATGCTTTTTATGTTATTTTTTGAATTTTATTTAATTTATTTTTTATACAGCAGGTTCTTATTAGTTATCTATTTTATAAATATTAGTGTATATATGTCAATCCCAATATCCCAATTCATCCCACCACCATCCCGGCCACTTTCCCCCCTTGGTGTCCATATCTTTGTTTTCTATATCTGTGTGTCTATTTCTGCCCTGCAAACCTTTACATCTGTAGCATGTTTCTAGGTCCCACATATATGCGTTGATATACGATATTTGTTTTTCTCTTTCTGACTTACTTCACTCTGTATGACAGTCTCTAGATCCATCCATGCCTCTGCAAAAGATCCAATTCGTTCCTTTTAATGGCTGTGTAATATTCCATTGTTTATATATACCATATCTTCTTTATACATTTTCTGTCGATGGGCATTTAGGTTGCTTCCATGACATGGTTGTTGTAAATAGTGCTGCAATGAACATTGGCGTGCATGCGTTTTTGAATTTTGGTTTTATTTGGGTATATGCCCAGTAGTGGGATTGCTAGGTCATATGGTAATTCTATTTTTAGTTTTTTAAGGAACCTCCATACTGTTCTCCATAATGGCTGTATCAATTTATATTCCCACCAACAGGGCAAGAGGGTTCGCTTTTCTCCACACCCTCTCCAGCATTTGTTGTTTGTAGATTTTCTGATAATGCCTGTTCTAACTGGTGTGAGGTGTTATCTCATTGTTGTTTTGATTTTCATTTCTCTTATAATTAGTGATGTTGAACAGATTTTAGGTGCTTCTTGGCGATATCTATGTCTTCTTTGAAGAAATGTTTGTTTAGGTCTTATGCCCATATTTTGTTTGGGTTGTTTGTTTTTTAATATTGAGCTGCATGAGCTGTTTATATATTTTGGAGATTAATCCTTTGCCCATTGATTCATTTGCAAATATTTTCTCCCATTCTGAGGGTTGTCTTTTTGTTTGTAGTTTCCTTTGCTTTGCAAAAGTTTTAAGTTTCATTAGGTCCCATTTATTTATTTTTTTATTTTCATTACTCTAGGATGTGGATCAAAAAAGATCTTGCTGTGATTTATGTCAAAGAGTGTTCTTCCTATGTTTTCCTCTAAGAGTTTTATAGTCTCCAGTCTTATATTTAGGTCTCTAATCCATTTTGAATTTATTTTTGTGTATGGTGTAAGGGAGTGTTCTAATTTCATTCTTTTACATGTAGCTGTCCAATTTTCCCAGCATCACTTATTGAAGAGACTGCCTTTTCTCCATAATATATCCTTGCCTCCTTTGTCATTGATTAGTTGACCATAGGTGCGTGGGTTTACATCTGGGCTTTCTGTCCTGTTCCATTGATCTATATTTCTGTTTCTGTGTCAGTACTATATTGTCTTGATTACTGTAGCTTTGTAGTGTAGTCTGAAGTCAGGGAGTCTGATTCCTCCAGCTCCATTTTTTTCCCTCAAGACTGCTTTGGATATTCGGGGTCTTTTGTGTTTCCATATAAATTTTAAGATTTTTTTTTCTAGTTCTGTAAAAAAATGCCAGTGGTAATTTGATAGGGATTGCACTGAATCTGTAGATTGCTCTGGGTAGTATAGTCATTTTCACAAAATTAATTCTTCCAGTATTAGAACATGGTATATCTCTCCATCTGTGTCATCTTTGATTTCTTTCATCAGTGTCTTATAGTTTTCTGAGTATAGGTCTTTTACCTCATTAGGTAGGTTTTTTCCTAGATATTTTAATCTTTTTCTTGCAGTGGTGAATGGGATTGTTTCCTTAATTTCTCTTTCTGATATTTCATTGTTAGTGTATAGGAATGCAAGAGATTTCTGTGCATTAATTTTGTATCCTGCAACTTTACCAAATTCATTGATTAGCTCTAGTAGTTTTCTGGTGGTGTCTTTAGGATTCTCTATGTATAGTATCTTGTCATTTGCAAACAGTGACCGTTTTTATTTTCAAATTTGTATTCCTTTTCTTTTTCTTCTCCAATTGCCGTGGCTAGGACTGTCAAAACTATGTTGAATAATAGTGGGAAGAGTGGACATCCTTGTGTTGTTTCTGATCTTAGAGAAAATGGTTTCAGTTTTTCACCATTGAGAATGATGTTTGCTGTGGGTTTGTCATATATGGCCTTTATTATGTTGAAGTAGGTCCCCTCTATGCCCACTTTCTGGAGAGTTTTTATCCTAAATTGGTGTTGAATTTTGTCAATAGTTTTTTTTGCATCTATTGAGATGATCATATGGTTTTTATTTTTCAATTTGTTAATATGGTGTTTTGCATTGATTTGCATATATTGAAGAACGCTTGCATCCCTGGGATAAGCCCCACTTGATCATGGTGTATAATCCCTTTAATGTGTTGTTGGATTCTGTTTGCTAGCATTTTGTCGAGGATTTTTGCATCTGTATTCATCAGTGATATTGGTCTGTAATTTTCTTTTTTGTAGTATCTTTGTCTAGTTTTGGCATCAGGGTGATGGTGGCCCCTAGAATGAGTTTGGGAGTGTTGCTTCCTCTGCAAATTTTTTGGAAGAGTTTGTGAAAGATGGGTGTTAGCTCTTCTCTAAATGTTGGATAGAATTCATCTGTGAAGCCATCTGGTCCTGGACTTCTGTTTGTTGGAAGATTTTTAATCACAGTTGCAATTTCATTACTTGTGATTGGTCTGTTCATATTTTCTGTTTCTTCCTGGTTCACTCTTGGAAAGTTATACCTTTCTAAGTATTTGTCCATTTTTTCCAGGTTGTCCATTTTATTGGCATATAATGGCTTGTAGTAGTCTCTCATGATGCTTTGTATTTCTGGGGTGTCCATTGTAACCTCTCCATTTTCATTTCTAATTTTATTAATTTGAGTCCTCTCCGTCTTTTTCTTGAAGAGTCTGGCTAAAGGTTTATCAATTTTGTTTATCTTCTCAAAGAACCAGCTCTTAGTTTTATTGATCTTTGGTATTGTTTCCTTTATTTTTCATTTATTTCTTATCTGAACTTTATGATTTCTTTCCTTCTGCTAACATTGGGGTTTTTTTTTTTTTTGGTTCTTCTTTAATTGCTTTAGGTATAAGGTTAGGTTGGTTGTTTGAGATGTTTGTTGTTTCTTGAGGTAGGATTGTATTGCTATAAACTTCCCTCTTAGAACTGCTTTTGCTGCATGCCATAGGTGTTGGATCATTGTTTTTACATTGCCTTTTTCTTCTTGGTATTTTTTGATTTCCTCTTTGATTTCTTCAGTGATTTCTTTGTTATTTAGTAGTGTATTGTTTAGCCTCCATGTGTTTGTATTTTTTACAATTTTACAGTTTTTTCCCCTGTAATTGATATCTAGTCTCATAGCTTTGTGGTCAGAAAAGATACTTGATATGGTTTCACTTTTCTTACATTAACCAAGGCTTGATTTGTGACCCAAGATATGATCTATCCTGTAGAATGTTCCATAAGCACTTGAGAAGAAAGTGTATTCTGCTGTTTTTGGATGGAATGTCCTATAAATATCAGTTAAGTCCCTCTTGTTTAATGTATCATTTAAAGCTTGTGTTTCCTTATTTTCATTTTGGATGATCTGCCCATTGGTGAAAATGTGGTGGTAAAGTCCCCTGCTGTGATTGTGTTACTGTTAATTTCCCTTTTTATGGCTGTTAGCATTTGCCTTATGTACTGAGGTTCTCCTATGTTGGGTCCATAAATATTTACAATTGTTATATCTTCTTCTTGGATTGATCCCTTGATCATTATGTAGTGTTCTTCTTTGTCTCTTGTAATAGTCTTTGTTTGAAACTCTACTTTGTCTGATATGAGAATTGCTACTCTAGCTTTCTTTTGATTTCCATTTGCGTGGAATATCTTTTTCCATCCCCTCACTTTCAGTCTGTATGTGTCACTAGGTCTGAAGTGGGCCTCTTGTAGTTAGCATATATATGCGTCTTGTTTTTGTATCCATTCAGCCAATCTGTGTGTTTTGGTGGGAGCATTTAGTCCATTTACATTTAAGGTAACTATCGATATGTATGTTCCTATTCCAATATTCTTCATTGTTTTGGGTGTGTTATTGTAGGTCTTTTCCTTCTCTTGTGTTTACTGCCTAGAGAATTTCCTTTAGGATTTGTTGTAAAGTTGGTTTGGTGGTGCTGAATTGTTTTAGCTTTTGCTTGTCTGTAAAGTTTTTAATTTTTGTGTTGAATCTGAATGAGTTCTTTGCTGGTAGAGTAATTTTGGCTGTAGGTTTTTCCCTTTCATCACTTTAAATACGTCCTGCCTCTCCCTTCTGGTTTGCAGACTTCTGCTGAAAGATCAGCTGTCAACCTTATGGGGATTCTGTTGTATATCCTTTGTTGTTTTTCCCTTGCTGATTTAAATATTTTTTTTTGTATTTAATTTTTGATAGTTTGATATGTTTCTTGGCATGTTTCTCCTTGGGTTTATCCTGTATGAGACTCTCTGCACCCCCTGGACTTGATTGACTGTTTCCTTTCCCATATTAGGGAAGTTTAAAACTATAATCTCTTCACATATTTTCTCAGTCCCTGTCTTTTTCTCTTCTTCTGGGACCCCTAATATTTGAACATTGGTGCACTTAATGTTGTCCCAGAGGTCTCTGAGATTGTCCTCAGTTCTTTTCATTCTTTTTTCTTTATTCTGCTTTCTGGTAGTTATTTCCACTATTTTATCTTCCAGGTCACTTTTCCATTCTTCTGCCTCAGTTATTCTGCTATTGATTCCTTCTGGAGTATTTTTAATTTCATTTATTGTGTTGTTCATCATTGCTTGTTGCTGTTTAGTTTTTCTAGGTACTTGTTAAATTTTCTTGTATTTTCTCTCTTTTATTTCCAAGATTTTGGATTATCTTTACTATCATCACTCTGAATTCTTTTTCAGGTAGACTGCCTATTTCCTATTCATTTGTTTTTGCCTGGTGGGTTTTACCTTGCTCCTTCACCTGCTGTGTGTTTTTCTCTTCTCATTTTGCTTAACTTCCTGTGTTTGGGGGTCTCTTCTTTGCAGGCTACATGTTCGTAGTTCCCATTGTTTTTGGTGTCTGTCCCCAGTGGCTAAGGTTGGTTCAGTGTGTTGTGTAGGCTTCCTGGTGGAGGGGACTAGTGCCTGTGTTCTGGTGGATGAGGCTGGATCTTGTCTTTCTGGTGGGCAGGTCCACGTCTGGTGGTGTGTTTTGGGGTGTCTGTGGACTTATTATGATTTTAGGCAGCCTCTCTGCTAATGGGTGTGGTTGTGTTCCTGTCTTGCTAGTTGTTTGGCATAGGATGTGCAGCACTGTAGCTTGCTGGTCGTTGAGTGAAGCTGGGTGCTGGTGTTGAGGTGGAGATCTCTGGGAGATTTTTGCCGTTTGATATCATGTGGAGCTGGGAAGTCTCTTGTGGACCAGTGTCCTGAAGTTGGCTCTCCCACCTCAGAGGCACAGCACTGACTCCTGGCTGCAGTACCAAGAGCCTTTTGTCCACATGACTCAGAATAAAAGGGAGAAAAAGTAGAAAGAAAGAAAGGAGGGAGGGAGGGAGGATGGAAGGAAGGAACGAAGAAAGGAGGGAAGGAAGGAAAAAAGAAAGATAAAGTAAAATAAAATAAAGTAAGATAAAATATAATAAAATTATTAAAATAAAAAATAATTATTAAGAGAAAAGAAAAAGAAAAATTAAAAAACAAAACTACAAGAACAACAACAAAAAAACGATGAATAGAACCCTAGGACAAATGGTGGAAGCAAAGCTATACAGACAAAATCTCACACAGAAGCATACACATACACACTCACAAAAAGAAGAAAAGGGGAAAAAATCATAAATCTTGCTCTCATCATTCATCTCCTTAATTTGGGATGATTCGTTGTCTATTCATGTATTCAACAGATGCAGGTTACATCAAGTTGATTGTGGAGCTTTAATCCGCTGCTTCTGAGGCTGCTGGGAGAGATTTCCCTTTCTCTTTGTTCTCACAGCTCCCAGAGGCTCAGCTTTGGATTTGGCCCTGCCTCTGCGTGTAGGTCGCTGGAGGGCGTCTGTTCTTCGCTCAGACAGGACGGGGTTAAAGGAGCCGCTGATTCGGGGGCTCTGGCTCACTCATGCTTTTGGGAGGGAGTGGAACAGTAGTTGTAACTAGAATGCGGGGCAAGCCTGCAGCTGCAGAGGTCAGCGTGACATTGCAACAGTCTGAGGCATGCCGTGTGTTTTGGGAAGTTGTCCCTGTGTCAAGGGACCCTGGCAGTGGCAGGCTACACAGGTTCCTGGGAGTTGGGGTGGTGTGGATAGTGACCTATGCTTGCACACAGGATTCTTGGTGGCTGCAGTAGCAGCATTAGCATTTCATGCCTGTCTCTGGTGTCCTAGCTGATAGACTCAGCTTCCTCCCTCCCATCTCTGGAGCTCATTTAGGTGGTGCTCTGCCTTCTGTGGGCAGACAGGGAAGGAATCCCCTCTCCTCATGCACCCCGAAACAATGGTCTCTTGCCTGTTAGGCAGGTCCAGACTTGTTCCCCAACTCCCTTCTGGCTAGCTGTGGTCCACTAGCTCCCTTCAGGCTGCCTTCAGGCTGTGTTTATGCAGCCAACCCCAGTCCTCTCCCTGGGATCTGATATCTGAAGCCCAAGTCTCAGCTCCCAGCCTCCGCCTGTCCCAGCGGGTGAGCAGAGAAGCCTTTCAGGCTGGTGAGTGCTGGTCAGCACCGATCCTCTGTGCGGGAGTCTCTCTGCTTTTCCCTCTTCACCCCTGTTGCTGCGTTCTCCTCTGTGGCTCTGAAGCTTACTACCCCCCACCCCCTCCTCAAGTCCCCGCCAGTGAAGGGGCTTCCTAGTGTGTGGAAACCTTTCCTTCTTCACAGCTCCCTCCCAGAGGTGCAGGTCCCACCCTTATTCTTTTGTTCTTGTTTTTTCTTTTTTCTTTTGCCCTACCCAGGTACATGGGGATTTTCTTGCCTTTTGGGAGGTCTGAGGTCTTCTGCCATCGTTCAGTAGGTGTTCTGTAGGAGTTTTTCCACATGTAGATGTATGTCTGATGTATTTGTGGGGAGGAAGGTCATCTCCACGTCTTATTTCTCCGTCATCTTGAAGGTCTCCCCAAGTCAATTTACTTTTGAATTGAAATCCTCATCCAGCTGCCCTGGTGAGGACTTGAACTTCCTTTAGCCTTAGAGATTTGCCCTCCCTTCCACATCTTTTATATTAGCATTCTGTGGTTTTATGTAGTGCCACAGTGTACGTGGGTGATTTGGTGGTTATCAGTTATCAGTCTCTATGGGTTCTCATGGAGATGTGGTCTGTGCCAGCTCCCCTTTAGGTCAGCTGGGGGGGGGTGGGACATCCTGATGCTGTGATCTGGTCACCCTATATGGATCTCAAAGCATTCCTTTAAGTTTTTTTTTTTTTTTTTTTTTACTGAAGTATAGTTAATTTGGAAAAGAATATTAAAAAAAAAGTCCTTTTAGGTCTTCATAAGTCTCTTGAGCACTTCCAGGGAATCCCAGGGAATTGGGCCTTGGTCTGCCTATGTCCAGGACCCTCAGACCTGTCTCTTTGACATTCTTTGGGGTGAGAAGTTGACCTTTCTTTAGTTTGAGGAAAAGTTCTCTCTTCCTCTTTCTTCTTTCAAATCAGTTTTTCTTTCTCTGAGGCTGGGACTTTAGGAAAAGAAATGTGTAGAAATTTTGCAGGCAACTTTTGCTCTTTTTTCCTTGCCAGTTGTGTGTCTCCACCCAGAAACAATGAGAGACAGAGCCTGTTACATAGTTAAGTACAGGAAACAAAAGGAAGATAGCAGGAGAATAAATATTTCAAAAACAATACTCCTCCATTTGTGGCTAGATAATATTTAGTAGACTTTTGAAGCAAATTCTAGATTAAAGATTTAAATTTAGATTTCAGGTATTTGTTTTTAAAAACAGATAAGCAAAGTGGAAAGGGAAGAACAGAAAAGGAGAAAGAAAATGATAAAATTACAAGGCCAGAGGTTCTTAACCTGGATTCTGGCATTCATTACAGTAGGGATTGCCTGAAATTACAAAGAGAAGTAAGTTGGTTATGTGTATTTGAATGTTTGTGGGGAACTATAATCTGGATATAGAATTTATAGTGTTCATAAAATTCTTAAAAGCAGCTGTAGTCTCCAATTTCAAGGAAAAAAAAATTAAAGATTATTGGTCTAAACTGCGTTTTTTTTTTTTTCCCTTAATAGCACAAGAGGGTTTTGAAAAAGAGTGTATATAAAATATGGATTATTTATAAATTACAAATTGGAAGAAATTTGACATTTTAAAAACTTAGAAACATATGCTTTTATAAATTTTGAAACCAAACCAAATATTTAAATGAGAACTTCTCTTTTAACTTTTATGGTTAAAATTTCCTATAACATTATGTATAAAATGATTATATTAAAATTAGGGTTACTTGATTATTTCTCTGTTATTTCTATCACTACAGAAATTTGTACAAATACATTTGTGTTTGTACCATTTTTTTGTAAAACATAGATTAAAAGGGAAGTGATAGCTGCATGACAACCAATACTTTTTGTTGTTTTATTTATATATACATGTTTTAAATATACATATTATATATTTCAATTTTTCATCAGATGATTTTAATAAATATATTTATAAGTATTTTGACTTGGACCATTATTAAGATCTAATTAAGTGAGCCTATACCGTATAAAATGTTTAAGTATTTCTGGGACAGTATTTATCTTGTTGGAAAAAAATGGAAGTAAAAATTTTCCCCTTGATATAGACATAGTTGTTACTGTGAACAACTGCTGATTTAAGAGTATATCTGAAAAGAAGAAACACTCCTTCCTGTAAAGCATTCTGCATTTTGGTTGTCATGCTTCTCATTGCAATACTTGGAAGCCATCCAACTCTTCTGGTGGGGTATTAAAATTCGAAGTTAATGAATAGATCCAAATATAGCTGTATTCAGAGCTACTCATGGGCCTTCTAATATTCTGAACACAGCCTCTGTGCTGAACTTTTTGTTTCCTCAGAGCAAAGGTAATATTTGTCACTATGTGAATGTCTTTAAACTGCCTCAAAGTAAATAGAAGCCTTGTGATACAGAATTTACTGTCTGTGATCATTGAAATGCTACTGGATACATGGCATTTGCTATTGTTTTAAATGTTGAGAATTTTATCTTCTTTCCTGCTTCTTTTAAAATTTTGCCATGATTATCAGAATTGTTCTTACCTTTCTAACTGGCTCCTGTCTCTACCTTTACCTGAAATAGCCTATGTGACATATGATCCATCTTCTTTGGTTGAGGTTCCCCAGGTGAATTCTCAAAAATTAGCAACCAACTACAGAGTAGACTACAAGCATATGCCTCACCACCCAGTTTACTTGTTAGACTTAATTCCTCTGCTTTGTTACATAATTAATTTTGGTTATCTACTTTTCTTTTTGTATCCAACACAGCTTTGAGTTGATCTTTTTACTTATGGAGCTCACAGCTAAATCATGCACCAATAGGATAAAAAATCAGCATGTTATAGACTACCTGGCTTCTCTAAGGGAATCTCCTCTTAATGTATTTCCCCCATTTTCCTTGGCTGTCAGGAAGCTCAAACATTTACCATAGTTTCAGATTAGACCTGCTGGTTTTATTACCCCCAGTCCTTAATTACCTGGCACATGTTTTTCATTTAGCATATGATTTATTTATTTTTTTTAAAGTGTTTTAAAAATTGTAAGGACCTCAGTTACTTTTAGGCTACAGATTGTAACAATAATTACTGTTGACTTGTCACCATATCTGGAAGAGACCACAGAAGACACAGACCACAGAAGACACAGGAGTTCAGACCATAGAAATGACCCCCACTTGGGGATCCACCTGTGGCTTGGACAAGGATGAGTCTGGAATGTCAAAAGTCCAGCCCTAGAACATTCCCTCTCTCTGTGTCGTTGGGACTTCAAGGAAATCTTGTCTGAAAATAGCAAGGACCCAGATGGAAAGGAAGATGAAACACACCCCAACCTGCTCTTGCTTAAAAGGCCGTAAGACTCATTGGTGTTTATGGAAGATTCCATATGCGTGGTTCTCCTGTTTTGTTTCTTTTCCCCCTAATACAGAATTTAGGCAGACCTTGCTGGGCTAATATTGATACTTAATGATAGATTTTGTGACTCTGTGGGAGCTTTCCCCATCTCTCTTCCTGTTTCTTGCTCCATTCCTCAACCACAGATGTACTTTATCCCCTGTACTTAGGGCCTGAGACTGTAGCCTTTAACTGACATCATAGGTTATCTGGGCCTGAAAAGAAACACTTCCTGTTGGCTACTTTTAGCCATGGATGGAACAGCATCCTGTCCTTCTCTTGTTCTATCTATTTTGGCCTTGCTGCTCTCAGAATTCCTGGCACATTGACTTAATTGCTGAATTCTGTACTTCAGTTCACTTTGATACAACTCCTCATTCTAAACTCTGGCTTTTACCCTGGCCACTACTTACTTTAGTCTCTTTTCTGCCAGAAGTGAGATGAAGTGAAACTTCAGCCAATTTAGCTAATTATCAGGTTCTCCAGTGAAAGGTTAGATTATAAGAAGATTGAATGTGTTGGATAAAATAAGGTTTGGGATTTATATGTGGATTTCCTGTTCCATGCATTCTGTATCCTCCATGATTGTGGATAACTGCAAGCTGGCAGCATGAACACTAATGAGGTATAGGAAAACGTGAAATTAAGGTGTATCTCCTTGCCAAATGATGTCCTTTTGGTGTTTCAGTTAATCCTAATGCAGCCCAACTAATTTTTTTTTTTTTCAAGGAAAGTATAAAAGCTTTAGTTACAGTAAAAGATACCGGGGGGAGAAAAGCAGAGGCTGGAAATTTTTAGGGAAAAGAATGACGAATGAAAAGCTTTTTTTTTTTTTTCAGTTAGTAAATGAAGTGTTTGAAATTTTAAATCTTGAATAAATTGTTGCCTATTATTTTAGAGGGATCAACAAATTGTTCATCACTGAGAAGAAATAAAAGCAGTCTATAACTCTGTTTCTGGGCAGATCTGACTGGATTTATGTAGCAGGAGCTACATAAAAGATTTTAAACAGCCTTAAGTCTGTGCAAAGGGAAGTATTTCTTCCAGTACTCTAAGGAAGAGAGTTGGAGCAGAAAATGTTTTCATCATGTGTATTATTTATCACTGAGCCAGGTAGTAAAATGTGACTTATTAAAGCCATGTTCTCCCCCAAATCTTTATGGAATTAAGAAAACGTTGATTTAAAAGGGAAGTTTTAGAGGCATGGTGCATTAGTGGTCAACTGTCAAGTCTAAACTGCTTGTTTAACCTTTCATTACAAATTTCTTAAGCGGTATCTAAGTGGCTGTAACTTTTACATAAGTGAGTCTTTGAAACAATCGAAGCAAACTTTTCATGATTCATCAGTTATATGACCTGTGCTTTGCTTTCATGTACAGACATCTGCTGCTGCTGCTAGTAGCTAAGTTGTAGGG
>NW_006797594.1:715874-783681 GCF_000442215.2 Lipotes vexillifer
GGGAAAACATGTCTGTCTGAGAAGTTTAGAAGAATGCAGAACTAAGCATGTCAGGGCACACTTGAGCTGTTCATATATTGAAAGATAAACCCAAATGTATTGAAATAACAAATTATTGCTAGATCAGCAGAAAACTAACTTAAATTTGTTCCTCCCCATCATGGGGATGTGTATATATGATCCAATAATGATTCAACCATAGGTGGTCTTCATCAGTTCTTTTTTTGAAAGATGACAATAGCTTTCGTCAGTTTATTTTTTATTTCTTTAAAAAATCTCACATTCTCCTTCGGAACACCGGTGTTGCTTATCTCTTTGACAAATACAGTCCCGTGGCTTTAGAATACATACTCAGACTGATAGAAGAAAATGGGAAAAGTGAAAAATGATTTAATAGTGGTATTCCCAGGAGCACAGACATATCTAGAAGCAGGACACTGAACAACAGTATCTGGAGACACGAAAATGTGTGAGGTGAGCTGGACCCTGACAGCTTGATCTTGTCCCCTGCAGTTTGCATGTCCTTGATTTGCTCCATCTGTGCTGGATTTCCCCAGGAACCAAGTCTCTAGGCTTTCATGTGTTTCCTTTCAAGTGAAAGCTGCAGGTGTGACACGTTTTGAAGCTATATTAGTAAACAGACATATGCGTTGAGGATGAAGGGAGACACAGAACTGATCTTGGAGGCGATTTTCTGTCAAACTGCTATAGCTGTCATACCAGCAGTACAAAGAGCCATCTTTAAAATCCTTTTATATATACTAGTATAGGAAAATTCCTTTCTAGTGAAGGGGAAATCGATTATGATGCTACTAATAAGAACATCAGTAGAACAAAAGGCCCATGAAGGTAGGGGCTCATCTGTCCTCTTATACCCAATGCCTGGCATAAAGTAGGGAATTCTATACATTTTGTTGAATAAATGTATGAATAAGTGAAATGAGATCAGTGCTATATCAATTGTATTTATAGTAAATTCTAAAAATCTTACTGCTTTGCTTTCTCCAAGTCTCCTTAACTCATATTTGTTGATCTTTCATATGAGTTAAAAGTAAATGAGTAGATCTTTTAAAATACAAAAAAAGTTCTAAATTGTGGATAAGAGCCCTTGTTCTATAGATACTAGATTTATAGATACTATCTTTAGAACAGTTAGAACTCAGGGCTCTCATACACTCATCTATAAGATACAATTGTGACTGTCTTTAGGGCAATAGTATAACACAGTAGCTGTGTAGCCATTTAACAATGTGCAGTGAGGCAGAGGGGGAAACAGCCTCTGTTACATATTCCTTATGTAATTTAGGTGCCTGAAAGCAGCTTTACATAAAACTGCCATATAATTCAATCAAAAGCAGTGTGCTGACTTAGTCTATCTATGTAATTGCTCCATTTCCTTTTTTCTTATCGTGCTGTTAGTCATAAACAGAACGGTTTTTGATTATCATGAAGACTATTATAAAACGTAAATAGAACAACGAGGTCATTATGTGTGTCAAAATTTTTGCACTTTACTTAGCAAACTTCCTCTAAGGTTGGTTTTTCTGTTGAGGGGAATCTGAGTGATTGAGAAATTTCATTGATATTGCATCTCCTTTAAATGTTCTGTCTAGTGTTTGGGGTAACTATTCAATCTATGTCCCTTGCAGAGCCCTGTAGATGATTGTGGTGAGTCACACTGATACTTGGCTCCTATAGGTGTGAGCTATACTGGTGAAGAGCATTGACTTTGGTTTTGGACCCACAGATCTGATTCTGCCATTTGCTATTTGTACAACCTGGGATAGATTATTTACTTTTAAGCTTTAGTTTTATCATAGGAGAAGGTATACCTGACACAAACTTGACAGTGCATACTTGATAAAATAAAGTTGATAAACAAGGGAATACACACAACTGCCTTATCCTAAGGCTGGAATATAGTAGTCCTCTTGTTGCCTTTTCTTATTTTTAAGAAGTATTTGTATACATATTTCTTTATAAATAATTGTTTAAACTAATGAGCCTGAACTTCTATTTAAGGATTCCTATGTAATTCCTATGATTAAAATTCCTATGATTAAAATGACTTTGTGCAATTTTTCTAGCACCTATAAATAATAAGATTTATTTTGTGCTGTCTGCCCTCTCAAATATTGTATGAAAAAATTTCCTGTGAAACACTATGATGTACTGGGCTGGCCAAAAAGTTCGTTCAGGTTTTTCCATTAAGATGTTATGGAAAAACCCAAACGAACTTTTGGCCACCCCAATAGTAGGAAGAGCACTGAATTTGGAGGCACGTACTTCATTTCACAACCTACATGCTGAGTGACAGAGGGCAAATCATTACACATCACATAGGGCCAGTTTTCCTACATGGAAATAAGGATAAAATAACTGCTCTAAGTCATTCAGGGGTAGTTTTGAGGATTAAGAAATATATGTGAAACTGTATGTTAATCTCAAAGCCATAGAACAAATATAATATAATGAAAATGAAATGACTGTTAGTCTCTTCTCCATAACCAAAAATTATGATACTCTATATTTTTCTTGGAAAATATTTTCTTGATTGAAGTGCTATTCAAGTGGTATTTGGTAACAGAGGATCTTTCACCAGTTATCCAATGTTATTCCTAAGAAAAAAAATTAGGCTGATAAACAATAATAAAGAAATAAAAATCACAGATCATACCATCACTTGGATAATAAATACTATTAAATGTACATATATGTGTATGACAGTTATTTTTTTCAGAAAGATATTTTAATTTTTTCACTAAACCATGAATTAGGAAACTTTTTGTGACAATATATCCTTCAATAACCTCATATAATAGTTGTATAATGTTTCATTGGTATATCTATAACATGTTACTAGATTTTCATTATGATGTTTGCAATTTTTTGTAATGATAAATAAGACTGATGGGCATTCTGAGAGTTAAAATGTTGTGTACGTTTAAAATTATTTTTCATGATAAAAGTTCAGAAATTGAATTGCTGGAGAAAGCATATGCATATGAATAAAGCTTCTGATAAACAAAGCCAAATATCCTTCTAGAACAAATGTATAAGTAGATTTCCAAGATTTCCATTAAATTCCTTTGCATTTTTTGTCCTTTTTGCACTTTATCTCATTGTTCAGTGGGATATATCTTTCTTCATGAAAAAAGGTGCTAAGAAAATAGAAAAATAATTTATTCTGCCAGAGCCAGGGAGTATTAAATGCCCAGGCTTTGGTGTAGTCAAAAATTGTGGAAGAATGCATGATTTGTAAAATACTTCTATGACTCCTATAAAGGGTATAGATTCCTGGTCTGGTGAGACAATAATTGGGAGGAAAATCAGTTTTAGATGTTTGAGTCTCCCTGAGAGAAGAACCTTCTTTCTTGCCCTCCTTGCATCTATGCTAAAGGAGCCCTCCTTGGGTGGAGAGGTGACAGAAACCTCAGGTAGGCTGGGGGAGTCAGGTGCAAAGTTCTGTGTGCTTCATGTCCCACATGGAATCTGAAGTCACGGCTGATCCTCACATTGCCTTGCAGCACAATGTGCCACATGGGCAACAGAACAGAAATGGTTGCAGGATGTGTCTAGGTGAATGGGTCTGCCACAGGTGCTAAGAGTTCCCTTTTCTCCATGAGTAACGGGAGTAAATGCACATTTCTCATGGGTCCAAGTGGACTACTGCTAGCTGAGAGACAGACTTTGAGAGTCCTTGAGTTAGAGAACAAGTGAAAACAGAGTAGGGTCCTTTGTGGATTAATAATAGAGGATCTATCTCAGCAGGCATCAGCATGGATAGTTGTACACTTGCCCCAAAGTTTTGGTGACAGGTACTTAGACATAACTCAGAGAAAGAAAGCTGTGATGTGCCCTGGAATTGGCTTGTACGGGGTTGTTAGCATCTCTTCCCAGCTCTTTGTTAGCTGAATTTCAAGAGTAATACCTTGAAACTGGCCAGAGTGGGAGTAATACCAACATGGAAATCATTGAACACTACAAATCAAAATATAATGTTATTTCTGAAAACTCATTCCACAATATAAGAGAATCAAAATTGATGTGTAAAAATAAAGAAGGGAAACATACACATTTATGTACAATCATTACATAAATACATAAAGCCAACTGCTATTTAAAAAATTCCTAACGAAACATTTTCCTTTCTGAGGATTTTTCTTCATGTGTTAGACTTGTTGAGGCTCTGGAAAAAAGGGTTCACTAAAGATTGGATTGAAGAAAGAAAATTTTTTTTCCTGGAAAATTGCCCTTTTTTTTTTTTTAATAGCATGTATTGCCATAGGACCTTTGAACTTCATTGAGAGTCAAATGATATGTCAAGAGTCTGGTTATGGGTTGGTGTAAATGAACCTTCAAAATAATGCTGACAAAGGAACATTTTCACAGCTGATTTTTTAGTGATTCTTGGTTTCCTGCTTCATCAAGATTAAGCTCATTTCTTTTCTAAAATTTCAGTTGTATTTTTCTAAAAATTCTTTGATGTTTCTTTAATTATTCCCCCAAATTTCAGTAATATGGCAAGCAGTGTTTTCTTGACATTGTTAGACTCTCCTTTTCTCTTGGTGAAAACATCTTTATTTGTGCTTAGTTATTATGAAAAAAAGACAATGATTCTGAAGTCACTGTTTGATTCCAAGGTGTATTTGCTGCATTTGATCAAGCAGTCATGCAATAGAATGATTTTCTGATTCATCAGTTAGCTTACCATATTTTTTTCTTTTTAAAAATTTTAAAATTTTGCCCTAATTTCAGATTGGCACAAAATTAGTAAGTATGATACAAAGAATTTTCATATATCCTTCACTCACTTTTCCCAAAGTTAATTTTTACTACTTTTGCTTTCTCTGTCATTGTCTTTCTCTCTCCTTTCATTAAGTGATTGGAAATAAAATGAGGAAATAAAGGAGTAATATACTTAAATGTAAATAAAAAATGTTTACCCTTCAAAATAGGTTATATAATGTCTGTAGAATACATGGAACATGTATTAGACAATGTGAAAAACCTAAAAATTGCCCCAAATTGAAAGTCTTTGAAATTATATAAAACTAGAAATTTAAAGGAATAAATGTTTCTTTTTCTTTTGTTCATTAACTTGTCAAGGAAAAAACTAAAACTACAGTTAAATACCCCTTAAAATCATTTTAAAAACTACATTAACACTAATAAGTATAATAAAGTAGGAATAGGAGATTAAAACAGGGAAAACCAGAAATGAATGAAGTAGAAAGTAGAACTCTACAATCTATAAATAAACAGAAGTAGTTTTTGATGAGAAAAACCTAAAATGGATAAATCACTATCCGGCAAAACCAATTAAAATAGAAGGTATATACCTGTACAGTATTAACAATGGAAAGTAGATAAAAATCACAATTGCAGAGGAGATAAAAAATACAGATTAACTATATCAGCTAATTTCTTTGAAAACCTTAAAGATGAATTCAATTTTCTGGAATAAATGACTATTAAAATGAAAAAGTAGGAATTAAATAATGATAGACAATAAAAAGAATGAATAATCCCAAGTGATTAGTGTTTAACATTTGCTATTTTCAGACTCCTAATAGTAAGAGTCTTCATTTTTCAGACCAACATAGAAATATATAGCAAAACTATTAGATAAATGCATACTTTAACCTAGTAATTTCCCTTTAGAAATTCTCAGGAAATAAATAAGTTTGAAAAGAAGACTGCCACGTATGGTTTTATGTAGATACTTTTACACACGTTTGTGAGTTTTTTCCCCATAAGAACAGATTGTCCAGTGAGGTGATTGAAGTTCCACCATATATCCATAATTGGAATCTATACAGCCATTAAAGATGGTAAGTGTGGACCTAAATTGACAGACATGAAAATGTGTGCATAATGTATTCATGGGCTCCAATAATCCCCTCTCTCACTGTGCCCTCTATATTGTCGATTCTGTCTTGGCAAACTTTTCCATATATTTGCCCCTTCCCTAAATAAATACCACTTAGAAAATCCTTGCTCTATCAAAATCTGCCCCCACTCAGCCTCCTGCCTTGGCTTCTCTCCAGCTTTTCTCACAGGTGCTCTACCCACATGGTCATATTGCCATCAGTTTTTTGTGTTCACCTCAGTTATTTTTAACATCTTTATTGGAGTATAATTGTTTTACATTGTTATGTTAGTTGCTGTTGTATAACAAAGGGAATTAGCTATACATAAACATACATCCCTATATCCCCTCCCTCTTGCACATCCCTCCCACCCTCCCTATCCACGCCTCTAGGTGGTCAAAGCACCAAGATGATCTCCCTGTTCTATGTGGCTGCTTCCCACTAGGTATCCATTTTACATTTGGTAATGTATATATGTCCGTGCAACTCTCTCACTTCGTCCCAGCTTACCCTTCCCCCTCCCCGTGTCCTCAAGTCCATTCTCTATGTCTGTATCTTTATTCCTGTCCTGCCCCTAGGTTCTTCAGAACCTTTTTTTTTTAGATTCAATATATATGTGTTAAAATACAGTATTTTTTTTCTCTTTCTGACTTCACTCTGTATGAAAGACTCATTCATCCACCTCACTACAAATAACTCAATTTTGTTCCTTTTTATGGCTAATATTCCACTGTATATATGTGCCACATCTTCTTTATCCATTCATCTGTTGATGGACACTTAGCTTGCTTGCATATCTGGGCTATTGTAAATAGAACTGCAATGAACACTGTGGTACATGACTCTTTTTGAATTATGGTTTTCTCAGGATGTATGCCCAGTAGTGGGATTGCTGTGTTGTATTATAGTTCTATATTTAGTTTTTAAAGGAAACTCCATACTGTTCTCCATAGTGGCTGTATCAATTTACATTCCCACCAACACTGCAAGAGTGTTCCCTTTTCTCCACACCCTCTCCAGCATTTACCGTTTGTAGATTTTTTAATGATGGACATTCTGACCGAGGTGAAGTGATGCCTCATTGTAGTTTTGATTTGCATTTCTCTAATGATTAGTGATGTTGAGCATTATTTCATGTGTTTGTTGGCAATCTGTATATCTTCTTTGGAGAAATGTCTCTTTAGGTCTTCTGCCCATTTTTGGATTGGGTTGTTTGTTTTTTTGATGAGCTGCATGAGCTGCTTGTATATTTTGGAGATTAATCTTCTGTCAGTTGCTTTGTTTGCAAATATTTTCTCCCATTCTGAGGGTTGTCTTTTCATCTTGTTTATGGTTTCCTTTGCTGTGCAAAAGCTTTGAAGTTTCTTAGGTCCCATTTGTTTATTTTTGTTTTTATTTCCATTTCTCTAGGAGGTGGGTTAAAAAGGATCTTGCTGTGATTTATGTCATAGAGTGTTCTGCTATGTTTTCCAGTAAGAGTTTGAGTGTTTGGTCTTACATTTAGGTCTTTAATCCATTTTGAGTTTATTTCTGTGTATGGTGTTAGGGAGTGTTCGAATTTCATTCTTTTATATGTAGCTGTCCCGTTTTCCCAGCACCACTTATTGAAGAGGCTGTCTTTTCTCCATTGTATATTCTTGCCTCCTTTATCAAAAATAAGGTGACGGGCTTCCCTGGTGGTGCAGTGGTTGAGAGTCTGCCTGCCGATGCAGGGGACATGGGTTCATAACCCGGTCCGGGAAGATCCCACATGCCGCGGAGCGGCTGGGCCCGTGAGCCATGGCTGCTGAGCTTGCGCATGCGGAGCCTGTGCTCTGCAACGGGAGAGGCCACAACAGTGAGAGGCCCGAGTACTGCAGAAAGGAAAAAAAAAACCCCAAAACCAAAACCAAACCAAAACAAAACAACAAAAAAAATAAGGTGACTATATGTGCGTGGGTTTATCTCTGGGCCTTCTATCCTGTTCCATTGATCTATATTTCTGTTTTTGTGCTGATACCATACTATCTTGATTACTGTAGCTTTGTAGTATAGTCTGAAGTCAGGGAGCCTGATTCTTCCAGGTCCATTATTCTTTCTCAAGATTGCTTTCGCTATTCAGGGTCTTTTGTGTTTCCGTACAAATTGTGATATTCTTTGTTCCAGTTCTGTGAAAAATACCATTGGTCTTTTGATAGGGATTGCATTGAAACAGTAGATTGCTTTGGATAGTATAGTCATTTTCACAATGTTGATTCTTCCAATCCAAGAACATGGTATATCTCTCCTTCTGTTTGTATCATCTTTATTTTCTTTCATCAGTGTCTTACAGTTTTCTGCATACAGGGCTTTTGTCTCCTTAGGTAGCTTTATTCCTAGGTATTTTATTCTTTTTGTTGCAATGGTAAATGGGAGTGTTTCCTTAATTTCTCTTTCAGATTTTTCATCATTAGTGTATAGGAATGCAAGAGATTTCTGTGCATTAGTTTTGTATCCTGCTACCTTACCAAATTCATTGATTAGCTCTAGTAGTTTTCTGGGAGCATCTTTAGGGTTCTCTCTGTATAGTATCATGTCATCTGCCAACAGTGACAGCTGTACTTCTTTTCCAGTTTGGATTCCTTTTCTTTTTCTTCTCTGACTGCCATGGCTAAAACTTGCAGAACTATAATAGTGGTGAGAGTGGGCATCCTTGTCTTTTTCTTGACTTTAGAGTAAATGTATTCAGTTTTTCACCATTGAGAACGTTGTTGGCTGTGGGTTTTATATATGACCATTATTATGTTGAGATAAGTTCCCTCTATGCCTACTTTCTCAAGAGTTTTTATCATAAATGGGTATTGAATTTTGTTGAAAGCCTTTTCTGCATCTATTGAGATTATCATATGGTTTTTATCCTTCAGTTTTTTAATATGGTGTATCACATTAATTGATTTGCATATATAGAAGAATCTTTTCATTCCTGGGATAAACCCAACTTGATCATGGTGTATGATCCTCTTCATGGGCTCTGGAGTCTTTTTGCTAGTATTTTGTTGAGGATTTTTGCATCTATGTTCATTAGTGATATTGGCCTGTAGTTTTCATTCTTTGTGACATCCTGTCTGGTTTTGGTATCAAAGTGATGGTGGCCTTGTAGAATGAGTTTGGGAGTGTTCCTCCCTCTGCTATATTTTGGAAGAGCTTGAGAAGAATAGGTGTTAACTCTTCTCTAAATGTTTGATAGAATTTGCCTGTGAAGCCATGTGGTCCTGGGCTTTTGTTTGTTGGAAAAGTTTTTAATCACAGTCTCAATTTCAGTGCTTGTGATTGGTCTGTTTATATTTTCTATTTCTTCCTGGTTCAGTCTCAGAAGTTTGTGCTTCTCTAAGAATTTGTCCATTGTTTTTCAGGTTGTCCATTTTATTGGCATATAGTTGCTTACAGTAATCTCTCATGTTCCTTTGTGTTTCTGCAGTATCAGTTGTTACTTCTCCTTTTTCATTTCTAATTCTATGAATTTGAGTCTTCTCCCTTTTGTTCTTGATGAATCTGGCTAATGTTTTATCAATTTTGTTTATGTTAAAGAACCAGCTTTTAATTTTATTCATCTTTGGTATTGTTTCCTTCATTTCTTTTTAGGTGTAAGGTTAAGTTGTTTATTGGAGACGTTTCTTGTTTCTTGAGGTAGGATTGTATTGCTATAAACTTCCCTCTTAGAACTGCTTTTGCTGCATCCCATAGTTTTTGGGTTGTCATGTCTCCATTGTCATTTGTTTCTAGGTATGTTTTGATTTACTCTTTGATTTCTTCAGTGGTCTCTTGGTTAGTAGTATTGTATTGTTTAACCTCCATGTGTTTGTATTTTTACAGTTTTTTTCCTGTAATTGGTATCTAGTCTCATAGCATTGTTTTCAGAAAAGATGCTTGGTACGATTTCAATTTTCTTAAATTTACCAAGGCTTGATTTGTGACCCAGGATGTAATGTGTCCTGGAGGATGTTCCATGAACACTTTAGAAGAAAGTATATTCTGTTTTTGGATGGAATGTCCTATAAATATCAATTAAGTCCATCTTATTTAATGTATTATTTAAAGCTTGTGTTTCCTTTTTTATTTTCATTTTGGATGATCTGTCCATTGGTGAAAATGATGGGTTAAAGTCCCGTGCTGTGATTGTGTTACTTTCGATTTCCGTTTTTAATGCTGTTAGCAGTTGCGTTATGTATCGAGGTGCTCCTATGTTGGGTGCATAAATATTTACATTTGTTATATCTTCTTTGTGGGTTGATCCCTTGATCATTATGTAGTGTCCTTCCTTATCTGTTGTAATAGTCTTTATTTTAAAGTCTATTTTGTCTGATATGAGAATTGCTACTCCAGCCTTTTTTTGATTTCCATTTGCATGGAATATCTTTTTCCATACCCTCACTTTCAGTCTGTATGTGTCCCTAGGTCTGAAGTGGGTCTGTTGTAGACAGCATATATACAGGTCTTGTTTTTGTATCCATTCAGCCAGTCTATGTCTTTTGGTGGGAGCAGTTAATCCATTTACATTTAAGGTAATTATGTATGTTCCTATTACCATTTTCTTAATTGTTTTGGGTTTGTTTTTGTAGTTTTTTTTCCTTCTCTTGTGTTTACTGCCTAGAGAAGTTCCTTTAGCATTTGTTGTAAAGCTGATTTGGTGGTGCTGAATTGTCTTAGCTTTTGCTTGTCTGTAAAAGTTTTAATTTCTCCTTTGAATCTGCATGAGATCCTTGCTAGGTAGAGTAATCTTGGCTGTAGGTTTTTCCCTTTCATCACTTTAAATATGTCCTTCCATTCCCTTCTGGCTTGCAAAGTTTCTGCTGAAAGAGCAGCTGTTAACCTTATGGGGATTTCCTTGTGTGTTATCTGTTGCTTTTCCCTTGCTGCTTTTAACGTTTTTTCTTTGTATTTATTTTTTGATACTTTGATTAATATGTGTTTTGGTGTGTTTCTTCTTGGATTTATCCTGTATGGGACTCTCTGCACCACCTGCACTTGATTGACTATTTCCTTTCCCATATTAGGGAAGTTTTCGACTATAATCTTTTCAAATATTTTCTCAGTCCCTTTCTTTTTCTCTTCTTCTGGGACCCCTATAATTTGAATGCTGGTGCATTTAATGTTGTCCCAGATGGTCCTCAATACTTTTTATTCTTTTTTCTTTATTCTGCTCTGTGGTAGTTATTTCCACTATTTTATCTTCCAGGTCACTTATCTGTTCTTCTGCCTCTGTTATTCTGCTGTTGATTCCTTGTAGAGAATTTTAAATTTCATTTATTGTGTTGTTCATCATTGTTTGTTTGCTCTTTAGTTCTTGTAGGTCCTTGTTATACATCCCTTCTTTTTTCTCCATTGTATTTACAAGATTTTGGATCATCTCTAGTATCATTACTCTGAATTCTTTTTCAGGTGGACTGCCTATTTCCTCTTCATTTGTTTGGTCTGGTGGGTTTTTACCTTGCTCCTTCATCTGCTGCATATTTCTGTGTCTTATTTTGCTTATCTTATTGTGTTTGGGGTCTCCTTTTTGCCAACTTCAGGTTTCTAATTCCCGTTGTTTTTGGTGTCTTCCCCCAGTGGGCAGGTTTGGTTCAGTGGCTTGTGGAGGGGTCTGGTGTCTGTGTTCTGGTGGATGAGGGTGGATCTTATCTTTCTGGTGAGCAGGACCCTGTCTGGTGGTGTGTTTTGGGGTGTCTGTGAACTTAGAATGATTTTACCAGCTTCTCTGCTAATGGGTGGGTTTTTGTTCCTGTCTTGCTTGTTGTTTGGCATAGGGTGTCCAGCACCGGAGTTTGCTGGTCGTTGAGTGGAGCTGGGTCTTAGCATTCAGATTGAGATCTCTGGGAGAGCTCTTGCAGATTGATATTATATGGGGCTGGGAGGTTTCTGGTAATCCAGTGTCCTGAACTCTGCTCTCACACCTCAGCAGCTCAGGCCTGACACCCGGCCAGAGCACCAAGACCCTGTCAGCCACGTGGCCAGGTATATGGGCAGTTTCTTGCCTTTTGGGAAGTCTGAGGTCTTCTGCCAGCATTCAATATATATTCTGTAGGAATTGTTCCACATGTACATGTATTTTTGATGTATTTGTGGGGAGGAAGTTGATATCCATGTCTTACTCCTCTGCCATCTTGAACATCCTCCCACTTCATTTTTTGAGGTTTAAGGGAATATCTTTTTACTAGTGTTATTGTTGTAGCTTTTTGTTTTTGTTTTGCTATCCTAAGTTTGCTTTGTCTATTCTTGAGTGGTGATTTGGGGAGATTTGAAGACTTATTTGTGGTTATCTGTAGTTCTCTGCTAACTGCTAGAAATCCTGGATCAAAAAACCCAGAGGGACTCTCAATATCACACTAAGGTATTTCTCTGGTAGCCTTGCTTTTCTACACACTAAGATTCAACATTTCCCACAATCTGTCGTCTCAGTGTATCATGGTCCTTCCTCATTATACTTTCAGATGGTAATTTGGCTTTATTCTTAAAGGGAAAAAAATCATCAGATGTGAAATCCCCCATTTTATCACTGACAAGCTACATTTCCACCCCATTCTTCCTATTCCTTCTTACTATGGGCGGGGAACATGTCCTTTCTTTCTTCCAAAGGTTAACTTCTCCAAGTTTGTTAGATTTTTCTCAAGGATCATTGTGCCTTTGCTGACATCATCTTGCTCCTGAATCATCAGCCACTCCCACTTTAGTAGATTATGTTGTTATATCTCCAATTATATAAAAATATCTCCCTTTCCACATACCCACCACCCATGTCTCTGCTTTCTTCACAGCCATTTCACAAAAGCATGGCTGATATTCTGTGCTTATGTTCTAACTTCCTATCCATACTTTTGTTCACTATAGTTTGGGTTCTGCTATTAATATTTACTGTTAATTACTGATCTATCCCTTTCTCGTCAAGGGCATCAGTATTCTCTTGGCTGCTGTGTTGTACGTCTCACATGGGTAGTTTACTATCTTCATTGTATTTAACTCTTCAACAACATTTTAAACAACTAACATTCTGTACTTCTTGTAATGTTTTCCTCATTTTGCGTACACAGTATTGCCATCTTGTTGTTTTCTTTCCATCACTAGCAACCTGTAAGTATATTTTTTTGAGTCTCTGCTTGATCTCTAAACTTTGCAGCATCTCATAATTCAGACCTTGCCTCATTCTCCTCCTCTTTCTGCACTTTTAATAATCTTATTCACTTACACAGATTGAGATACTGACTGTACGGTCATAAATTGCAAATTCCAAATTGGTGCCTCCAGTCCAAAACTCTGAGCTTCAGACCTGGAAACCTCAACTTGGATACCCAGAGACATCTCAAATTTAATATGTCAAAATATGAACATATTTCCCATCTCAGAAAATAGCACCACCATCGACCTTGTCATTCAAGACAAATACTTCGGGATCATATTTGGGGTTCTCTTTTCCTTGCCCACTATATCTAAGTCCTGTCAACTCTACCTAAAAGATAAACCTAAATTTGTCTACTTTTCTGTGCATACTCTTTTGCCAGTGTAGCAAGTATGATCTTTCTCCTGGATGGCAGAACATCCTCCTAACTGCTCTCCCTCTTTATACTCTTGCTGTCTTCTTCTCCTTTCTCTCCCTCAGCAGCTTAAAACCTAAATCTCCTTAAAACCTAAATCAGATACTTTCATCAGAGAGGGACATTAAGTCAGTGCTTTTATTTACTCATGTAATAATATTCCACCCTTTTCCATACTAGGTCTTTCTTGATTTGGTGTCTGGGTATATTTTATGTCATCTTGTGCCACTTTTCTTCTTGATCTTTGAGCTCCAGCAGTACTTTTTCAGCTCTGTAACCATACCCAAAATGCCAAAATTTGAGCCATAGCTACAATAATGACTAGCTTTGTGACTTTGAGCATCATCTACCTGTGTCTTGGTCTCCTCATCAATAGAGTGGAATAATAATAGTACATGGATACTGCATAGTACTTACTGCACATATACGTTTAGGAGGTAACTATTCTCCTGTTGTTGCTGTGTTTGTTATCATTATTCTTCTCTCTCAGGGACTCTGTCAGTCAGCATTTAATCAGAGAAACAGAAGCAGGAGAAAATGTATGTAAGGAATTGGCTTATGTGATTATGGGGCTATCTAGGCAAGTCTGAAATCCGTGAAGCAGGCAGTCATGAAGAGCAGGCTGGACTCTCAGGCAGTGGAAGCTGTACTCCAGAGGTAGAATTTGTTCTTTTCCAGAAAACTTCAGTTCTGCTCTTTCAAATGATGGAATCAGATCTGCCAATATTACCACTTGCTTAAAGTCAGCTGATTATGAATGTTAGCCAAAAAACCTTTATAATCTCACCTCAACTGGTGTTTGATTGAATAGCCTTGCCAAGTTGACATATCACACTGTGCATCACAGGGGCTTTGAACTTGCTAGTCCCTCTGCCTGGGGATGCTCCCTGTATCAGTCTTTCAAAGAGCAGTTTCTTCCCATCCTTGAATCTCGGCTTAAAGGCTGCTCTTTCAGGATTACTGGACAACAAAAAGTAGTGCCCCCACATGTAAGTCTATATCTCAGCCCTTTGATATTTTCCTCATAACATTTTCTGTAATGCACTGTGGGTTTGGAGGGATGTTATGGTTTGTTTTGATGTTGTTTTGCTTTGTCTTCCACTAGAAAGGGCTTCCAATATTAAGGCCAAGGCATGTTATTCTTGTTTATTCCAAGTGCCCAGCATAGAACCTAAAGCACAGTTGTTACTAAAAGCATACTTACAGAATGAACGTAAGAAGTAATATGAAGTAGCAAAATTAAGAAATGTTATAAGAAAGAAACTACACATGAAAAGATAATGGTTATTTTTATGTATGGTAAGAGTTTTAGGAATTTTTATTTTTTGCTTATTTGCATTTTCACATATTTCTACAATAGGCATAAATTACCTATATTTTTGTTTTATTGTTTTTAAGTACAGTAATTGTAAAAAATCTCTACACTTAAGGAAAAGAGCAAAAAGAGCATTAACTCCTACTCAGGAGAGACCATTTCTTTCTATTTATACCATAAGCGTTGAATGGCTCTAAAGGAGAATTGGTTGTGAGCTTCACCAGCCAAAAGTTTTAATGGGTGAAGAAACTCTAAGGACTGATAAGATAAATGGAGGCTTATGAAATTTCAAAGCTGTTGATATGTAATGTTAATACAGAGGAATGAATAATGGAATGATGGCCTAGGTACCTGTGTTAGATTTTATTTTTCATGATAAAACTTGCAATAGAGAAATGCCTATCAGGAATTCATTTATAAAAATAAAGTGAAAACTCAGTGATGTGTTTGAATGTCAGCCAGTCTTTGAGTTGTTTCTGCTTTTGTTTAGAGATAAGAACTGAATTGTTCAACTGAGAGAAGCACACATATAAAGTGCTACTTAAGTAACTGTAGAAAAAAGAAAGGAGATGAAACATAGAATGGGCACTTGTCCAGGATAATACTTGAATGCAAGGCCTTTGCTGTAGAGTGAAGGTCCCCAGTTCTTCTGTTCTTCAGTAGCAATGTAGCCTGAAATTCTATTTATTATGCTTACAGGAGACCCTTCTTAAAAATGCATATATATTAATTACGTGGGCAGGATACAAGAAACATGATATGCAAACTTATTTGTTAAATACTTAGAAATTCAGATAGGCTCTTGAGAGAGAAGGAAAGCCTTTACTGAAATGTGTTTATAAGGGATACATAATTGTGAAAGTCCTTGCTGGAGTCTGGGCTACTGAAGCGGGTTGCTGGGGGTGCTCAAGGAATATAAAAGAACCTGCAAGAGGAAGAGAGAGGTTAGAAATCTCCAAAAGGAGACCAGCGGTGCCTTAGTCAAACTTTGATGGACTATTTTCTTTTTCCTACAGTTTTATTGAAATAGAATTTTCTTACTCTAAAGTTAACCCACTTAAAGTGTACATTGTGTTTAGTATATTCAGAGAGTTTTACAAGCATCACCATAGTCTTTTTTTTTTTAAAGAGGGTTCTATAACTACATGCATTTAATTATATTTCAGTTAAGTTTTAAGTAGTTGAGGTATTCTTCTTTAGGACCTGGTATAAAAATGAGGGTATGGCTCTATCCTTGGTTCTGTGAGACGTTTGAAGTTAGGTAAAGCAATTCAGATGATTGTTGGTTTTATTAGTAAGTTTACATCATGACAAATGTTAAAAAAACAACACATACAACTCTCCAAGAAATATGACAGTGGATTTTAATGTGAAGTACATGTAATAGCCCACAAATAATCATATCAGTGAGAGACCTACGAGAGACTTAATGATCTACAATGTAGGACCATGAGGCAAGGAAACATTTATTATCCTCTGGAATCTGTTCATTTAATCAGGCCATCTAGAGTCATAGCACTTGACCTTAAAAGTGCTCAAGTAGCAAGCTCCATATTTTATTTGTTTCTTTATTTTTCTCTACAAACTCACCACATGTGTCTGCACTCTCTGTACTCCCAAGAAGAATGTTAAATCGTTAAGGTCAATGGTGGCACTTGTACTTCAAATAAGCCCACAGATGGCAGAGTCCTAGTCTAATTCCCCAGCACCGCCAATGCTGCCATATATGGTTTTCCACTTAGGTTCTTTCTGAGTTAGTATTTGAGTGTCTGGGCATGGTGCTAACAACTTTCCATGGTCTCTTTAAGGAAACCAGCTTTGTAGATTATAGTTGTTTTTCATGTAACTATGCATACAGCTGGCAGCCACAAGAAGGCAAGCTTAGTGAATATTCCTTCTTTATTTAATTCTTTCTGCAGGTATCATTTCTGTGTTTTAGCCATCTGGTGTTCTGCAGAATAGAATCTCACTAGCAAAGACTCAGATACAAAAGCTCAAATAAAAATCTCATTAAAGTAAAAGTATTAAAAATGGTCAACCTAACAAATACAACGTTTTGTTTACTTTGCATGTTGATAAAGATCTGGAGCAAAAGTAGTATTACTTGTGGGCAGACATTGACTACAAAGCGTATATTGTGAAATAATGCTTATGATAGGTTATCTTCCCTATTGTGTAAACTCTGAAAAATTGTCCATTCCAAAAAAGTATCAGACCTGAGAATCAAAAATACTGTCATTCCTTCTGCCTTCCTCTGAAAAAGCATTGGTGGGTGGGAACAAGAGATTTAAAAAAAAGCCATTTTCAACCTTTTGATATAATAATGTATTAGGGTATAAGTTGAAGTGACCAGATTTTTCTCTGTTTTTTGAATTTAAAAAATTAAGTATGAAATAGGTCTATATGGAAGCAGGTAAATGAAGCAAGAAAGGTTTTATCCAATTTTATTTTATATATAAAAATATAATCTTCACAGACATGGGAGCAACTTGGGCTAGAATACAGGATTCAGCCCATTGTCCTTTTTTCTACTTCACTGAGCTAGAGATAAGGTAAGAAAAAATAATTTACAGAGAAAAAAGGATAAGCTTGTTATCACTAGGGGTTCAGTACGGTAGAAGATAAGCAGTTAGCGGTACCTTAAACTCTCTTGCCTCAATTTCCTCATCTGTAAAATGCCCTACTTCCTAATATAGAATTAGATCATACATGTGATGTACTTATCTCAATCCCTGGAAAACTGTAAATGGCCAATAAATGTTCATTATGTTTATTATTCAGTGTCAGAATTGTGTATGAAATTTTGAGAGAAAGCTAGTCTGGTAAGTGTTGTTTTTTTGGGCATCTAGTGAAAAATTGTAGCTGTATTCTGTTACCCAGCTCTATGCCTTGCTTGTTAAAATCCCTATACATATCTCTTATCAAACCCAGAATGTTTGGGTCATACATTTCCCATAAACGTAAAGGTAAATTGTAGCTCAGCCTAGTTTTATAATTCTTCTGTTAGAAAAATTGAGATCCAAAGATCCTTGTATAGTTGTTTTACTAAATCATAAAAATGCGTATAATGCCAGGGGGTAGGGTCTTCTTCCAAAAAGGACACAAATTGTAGTAATCAGCTAAGGAATATTCTGCCAATACTATTTCTTCCCTACATTCTTTCCTATTTAAAAGAAAGACTAAGATGTAATCACGTGTGATGGATACCATTACAAATTATATTTTCTTGTGGAAGGTTAGTGGGTTTGTGGGGCCATAAGACATACATGAGAGAAACAGATACAGAACCTAAATCTCTTCCATTCAAATGTGCAGTATGCAATAGATTATCTGAAAATGATAATCCAATAAGCTCTTTTTAAAAATATATTGAAGTATAGTTGATTTACAATGTCAATTTCTGCTGTATGACAAAGCAATTCAGATATACATATATGTATTCCTTTTCATATTCTTTCCCAATAAGTTCTTTCTTTGGGAGCCTGTATTGTGAATTCACTAGAGAAAAGTTGCTTTAGAGGGTAAAGGATTCTTGATCAAATCCCTAATCTAATATTTGTTAGTTGCTCGGACACTCTCATTGATAATTTGCAAAAAAAAATTTTAATTAAAAATTAAAAAATAAACCAAAAAACTCCTGCAATAATTCTCTTCCTTGTATCATATCACTGGCTAATCTCTTTCCACCTTGATTCTGGTTTGGCCCTGTGATTTGCTTTGGCCAATGGGAGATTACCAAATAAAAGACAAGCAGAGTCTTGAAAAGCACTTATATATTGGGATTTGTTTTTTGCTGCTCTTGGACCCTGTGAGTAAGCCCAGGCTACCCTGCTGAATAAAGAGACAGTTGGCCAAGTCATCCTATTAGCCCCAGGTGACACTGAGATAACTGCCAGACATGTGAGTGAGGTTACAGACTATACTGTCCAGCCCCAGCCAAGCGAGTCCAAGAAGAACCACCCAGATGATCAAAATATATGAGTAATCCGTGTTTTCTGTTTTAAGTCACTTAGTTTTGAAGTAGTTTGTTATGCAGCACAAACTTACACTAGAGAAGTTATTTGATAAGCCTCAATTTCCTCGGCTATAAAGATCTTGTATACACCTTATCGTGAATTGAATAGCGCCCCCCGCAATTCTTATCTACCCAGATCCTCAGAATGCAACCTTATTTGAAAATAGTCATTGCAGGATTGAGGTGAAGGATTGAGATGAAATTGTACTAGATTAGGGTTGGCCCTAAATCCAATGAGTTTCTCCTACTAGGCAAATAAAGGACATAAAGAGAAGAGAAGGTTAAGATGGAGGCAGAGATGGGACTGATGTACCTACAAGCCCAGGAATGGAAGCAAGGAGAGAGGCATGGAGCTGATTTCTTCCTCAGAGACTCCAGAGGAACCAAACCTGACAACACCTGATTTCAGACTTCTGGCCCCTAGAAACTGTGAGAAAATATACTTCTCGTTGTAAGCCACCAACTTTTTGGTAATTTTTCATGGCAGCCCTAGGAAAGTAATATATACACCATTGAACTCACGTGAGTATTAAATAGCATATGACTACCAGATAGGACAGTTCTTGCCATGGAAAACTCCTCAGTAAACATTACTACTATAACACTCTATTGTGAACTCCCTTAAAAACTTCTAATCCTCTTCATAACCCCAGTACACAGTAAGGTGCCTGAGACACAGATATTTAATAAAACACTTTTGTTTTTTCTTCTTCGGTACGCCGGCCCCTCACGGTTGTGGCCTCTCCCGTTGCGGAGCACAGGCTCCGGACGCGCAGGCTCAGCGGCCATGGCTCACGGGCCCAGCCGCTCTGCGGCATGTGGGATCCTCCCGGACCGGGGTACAAACCCGTGTCCCCTGCATTGGCAGGCGGACCCTCAACCACTGCGCCACCAGAGAAGCCCCAATAAAACACTTTTTAAAAATAAACAAATGACAGAAACTTCTGTTTTTGGGGTGCAGGCTTTAAAGAATCCTGGAGTAGGAAGGTGGGTAGTCTCCTAAAGATGCCATGGTGCCATGGGAGCTCTACCAAGAAGCAGCTAATTTGGCCTTGGGAGCCTCCCAGAAGTCATTTCTGCTGAGGTGTGGGACTCTGGAATGTCTTCATCTCCACATCCCTGATCTCTACCAAGGAGGGTCAGGAAGGATGCAGCAAAGGAGAGAAATGGAGAATGCAAAAGCATTTCATGAGAACAAAATCTAGGAAAGTCACAATTCAAAACAGTGCATCACCCACTGGTCTTTGGCCTTGAGGACAGAGTTATTCAGGGCTGAGTACATAGATATTTCCCAGATGGACTCACTCCCTGTCTTCCCAGGAGCTCTCCAGTTTCTACCTCTCTGAGCATCCACTCTTAAACCAAAAATTTTACTGGCATCTTAGCTCAATGAACAGCTTAGGTAAATTATCAAAAATGCTGGATAATGAGCCCGGTTCTCATGTACACCGAGAACCAGAGTGTCACAGGCAGGACTGTCGTTTTCCGTGGGTTAGGGGCTGATGACTACACAATTCAATCATGGTAGCTCATAGAAATTCATAAGAGTTTTTAGCCACTGGTCAGAATTACCAGATAATATATAGATAATATATTAGAGGGTGTTGTGTATGCATTTTATCCCATTTTTTATTTCACTTTGCAACCAATCGTGGAGTAGTACTTTGTGCCTGTCACCTCTTCCCTCTCTAAGCTATTACCAGCACAGTGATAAAATGGGAAATATATTTGGATTAGCATTTATATAAGATTTTCTATTTTCTAAGCACTTTGGTAAAGTTTATATTAGTTTTCTTTCCCTTAGCACGGTGTATTAGCTTGTATTACAGTATTTGCATTTTGCAGCTGGGGACACTAACAGTGAAAGTTTAAATAGGTGGCTTAAGGTCACATTGAAAATTAATGACAGTGTTGAGATTAACTCTAATTGTATTTTAGGATTGGTTTACTGAGCACAATATCTTGAAATCAACTGGACCAAACCTGTCATCACTAGGAGGAAGATGAGCTTATCAAATTCCTGGAAAATTAAGAAGCTAATTCTTGAACAAGCAGTCAGTGAGACTAAGATTAAAAAAAAGCATAACCACATTTCAGAAACATCAGGTCAATGCAGTCTGGGCAAGGATTTAGTGTAAGACCTTTCTTCTGAGCTTCAGACTCCCACTGCCTGCTGGATATCACCAGTTGGGTATCTGACAGATTTCCTGAAATCAACCCATCCAAAGTTATAACTTTGCCTTAAAACTGACCTTTCTCCTACTGCTGAAATATTCCAGCTGAAACTAGAAGCTGGAGTCATCCTCAGTCTGTCTTTTAATCCAAAAATATGCTTGGTGATCAGGAACTGGCAATGTTGTTACCTCATTAACTTCTTGTATCTATCCTCTTCTCTTTAATTCTGCTGGTACTGCCTTATTTCTGACCCTTCTTTTGTTCCTGGACCATTGAAATACTCTTCTAACTGGTCTCTCTGCCTTGAGGAATGCACATACCCTTCTTCACATTGTCACAGAATGATCCTTCTAAACACAAGTCATATTGTATTACTCCTTCATATAAAACACTTCAAAGACCACTTAGGGGCCCAATTATTGACCGTGGTATAAACAACCTTTCATGATCTGGTTTCCACTCACCTTTTGAAACCACTCTTAGCCCATATACCAAATGTACCAAATGATTGCAATTCCCTAATGCATCGTGTTCTAAAATTCACTCATCTCTGTGAACTTGCTTCTCTTTTCATTTTATCTACTAAGTCATTACTGGAGACTCAACACAAATATCACTTCCTCTCTGAAGTCTTACCTCACAGTAATAATTGACGTTTCACCCCTGTATGGTTAGACTGTTCATCTGGTTGTAATTGTCTTAGCACTGAAACTTTTTTGCATGCATGCATGCATGCACACCATCCTCTTTTTGTACTAGACTCCAAGCTCTGCAAGGGCAGAAACCATGCATTATTAATTTTTCTCTTTCTAGACCCAGTGCAGAAATTTGTTTCAGGTTTATTCAATAAAGTGCCATCTGAAGAAATAAAAGAATAAATATCCAACAGAGGAAAAATACCCAAAGCTACAGTGGAAATTCTTCTAGAAATTAATCTTGGTGAATCTAAAGATGTAACTAAGTCTGTAAATAAAAATATGTATGGAACATGGGAACTTGGCTCTCCTGCTAAATACTACTACTTAGCTAAATAACCCGAGACTAACACAAACTATGTGAGCTTTACTCATGTATAAATTAGGAATAGTAATGACTACCCTGTAGGATTGTTGTAAAGAATTATTTCAATAATGCATATAAAATACTAGCACAAAATGGGCACTCAGAAATTAATATGTTTTGGAATTTCTTTTGGAAGGTAAGGCATAACTTAAGAAACATACTAGCTCCTTCTGAAACCAGCCATTCTCAAAGAGCTGGATGGCGCTTATTACTGCTTTCACTGCTACGGTAAACACTGTGACACTAGAATGTGTAATAATGTGCTGAGGGCCAGGCCTTTGGTCTGCTGTGTTCACTGTTGTCTTCAGCACCCACAACACCAAAAGACATGGAGATGGATGGATTCATCACATATTCAGGGATGACAGAGGGCTGTGCTGTTAAATGTTTATTCAGACTATTTTACTAATTAGATCACATGTGGTTTGCAGTGTTAATTATTTTGCAAATATTTATCATACACATTGGGTAGTCCTTGTCTAATGTTATCACAAATACAAAACTAGTGGGATCCCAATGAAACTACTTTGCCTTCAATTTAAAGAAAAATATTTTAAAAGATGATATTGCTTATAAAAGCTTCTGGCCATGCTCACAAATAGGTATTGGATATTAATCCCTACAAATAAGAAACATTAAAAAATTTAAAACTCTTGAGTCTTTAATAAAGAATGAATGTAATATTTCAATATAACAAATCAGTTGTGACATTTTAACAATTAGAATTCCGTAGGACTATTCTCAGAAGTTTAAAAGAGGGTTTCATAATGCAATCAAAATTATTGGCTTAATTTCTGCTGTAAAAATACTATTGGAATTCCCAGGCCAGAGACAAGTAAGTTTTTTACTTTTAGTCTCATGTTGTGACTTGACTAGAAAAAAATAGTTGGCAGAATAAAATTATAATCTAATATGCAGAATTGGAGTCTCTGTTCCAGTTTAGAGAAATAGCTAAACATATTATTGAAATGATATTATATAATTTACATTTTTTTTGTATAAATGATTATTGTAAAGTCAATTATACTGTAGCAAATTTTTCAGAAAATAAGGCCAAACTATAAAGAAAATGCAAGCTATTGACTGGTTATTTCCCACAACTTGCTTTCTATTTATACTTCATACATCCAACATGTCATTTCTTTAGTTACTTAGCTTCTATTCTAGTTTTTTTTACTTGATGTATATGTTAAATAAAATGAATAATTGTAATCATAAGAAACCTAAGTTCCATAAGCTGATGTAACTGAGGCATGGATGGACATCATTAATAATACCAAATGCTGAGGAAACTTTAGCCTCAATCTAATTTGTGCACTCCATCTAAATAAAAAACAACAGCAAACAAATATTTAAAAGTGTGAAATTCCGAATATGTTTATCATAAAATGGTGGCAAAATGGTGAATAATTTTATAATACAGTTATTTTATATATAAAATATATATAATATTTTACAATATTTAGCTTTTCTGGGTATCAAAACTTTCATACTAGAAAATTTGTTGATAGAAAATTCCATATTTGATTTTTACATGTTTTGGGGAACACAGAATGTACTGTGTAGGGGATAGCCACTTATTTACATAAGAGATTTTACAGTTGCTAATTATTGCTGCTGATTTTGGGGGAGACTCCTACAATAAATACACTGACATAAAGAAAATACTACAGAATATTGAGTATTTGCATAAATAGTATATACTGTTTCTATTATATACATGCTAAAAATTCAGAATTTATGTTTTGCGGAGTTCTGCCTTTTGTGATCTAAGTTATATCAGTAAATACTATTCCTTATACATTGGTATAACTTTTGTGGTCCAAGTTATATCAGTAAATATTATTCCTTATCCATAGTGTCACAATTTCAGAAGACAAATTAATGAAACAAAATATTGCTAAACTGAGTGCAGAAAAGACGTGGGGCTCTTGTCATGAGTTAGCTCTGAAAGGTAATATTGATTGGACCATTCACTGTACACATCCTTATTAGATATCTACTATGTGTTGGGAATCCTTTGCAGCGGTCCCTAACCTTTTTGGCACCAGGGACCGGTTTTGTGGAAGACAGTTTTTCCACGGACCAAGGGTGGGGTTGGGAGGGGTGGTGTGTTGGTTCAGGCAGTAACGAGAGCATTGGCGAGGGGCAGATGAAGCTTTATTTGCTCACCCGTCACTCACCACCTACTGTGCGGCCCGGTTCCCAATAGGCCATGGACCAGTATCGGTCTGCAGCCCGGGGGTTGGGGGACCCCTGCTTTAAGGTACCTGAGATAAAGCAGTAAACAAAGGCAGATCAGAGAGAATATAAAGGATTAAGATACAGGGGTTCACTGGTAAGTCACAATGTTAAATATTTATCAGGATATCTGGATGATAAACATATAAATAATACATAAAACATACATGTAATATCCTAGAACTCAGAAAAAAGATCTTAGTAATTCTTAGAGACTGCTATGTTTACTTAAATGAACTAGAGATAAATACTATTCATATTGTCTTAAAGCAAAAAAAAAAAAAAAAAAGCATAGGTTATTAAATGTAAGTAAATTCTTTCCAGAAATCATCTGTGGATTTATGATCAGTTTGAGGTGGTAAAGAGTCCTAGTGTACTGATCCATGTGGGTAAAGTATATCTTAAATCAAAATCTCTTGAGGGAAAACACAGGAAGTTTCAGGAAGTCTCCACCTTTAGCTCTGCAGTCTTCTGTTCATATGAAGATGACTTAAAACCTGGCACCATCCTTTTCCTTTTCCTTGTTCCCATCTGGGAAATTCTGTTCATTTTGTCCGCAGTAGATATCCTATACTTGTAACAATTTTTCTGATATTTTATACTTAACCTCAACTGTGACCTGCAAGTTGTAAATAATTGGTTTTGGAATATGTAGTCTGTGTTCCCTTCAGAAACTATTAAAGTCTCTCTAGTTCCCTCCTTTTTCTAAAACTTTGTTTACATCTTGTAATGTACCTAGGACCTATGATAGGTGTACTCACAAAAACAAGTGCATTAATTAACAAGATTAATTTCATTTAATCTTCATAATAAAACTTTGAGCAAGGTGTTATGTTTAATTTACAAAGGAAAAGAGTGAGAGCTTAAGTAATTTTTGCAGGTTCATGAAGATATTAAGAGTAGAAATGATAATTTACCTGAAGTCCCCAAACTCTAATATCCATGCTTGTTCCTGGATACACTGGCACCACGTTCTCTAACAGTCTTACTTGCAGCTTCAGTATACTTGAATGAATGATTTATATCACATACAGTTTGCTCTTTTTTGTGTGTGTCTTATTTTTTCTGATTGGAAGCTCCTTAAAGATAGAGATCATGAATGTGTTTAAGGCTTAATCTTGGTCCATGGTCAGTATGTCAATAGCATACTGTTGCTTGATTGATCAAATACCACATTGTAAGCTAATTTATTCATAGATCATAAATCTTATGACCAGATTTCTCTTCATAATGGGTCTAGAGAGAGAAGTTGTTAGGGGTGTTTAACTTGCCAAATTCTTTTTTTGGCAATGAGATAGCAGGTGCAGATGGATATTTCCTACTTATCAGCTTATTGAGTGATTCACTTAATCTGAGAAAGAAAAACAAAATTAATGGCCAGCATTCCAACATATGTGTAGATAAGACATGTATGTGTATATAAAATGTGTACATTTTATACTGCGAGGATGTTTAGGGTTCATCTAGTAAGGTAAGTCAAAGACAAAACATCATTAAATGTTAGCATCTCTAAACTCAACTTTCAATCCATAGATCACCCCTAGATGAATATATATATATTTATTTCTGGTAGGCCTGATTCAGAGCCTGTTCATTTGTTTGAAATATAACTGACATATAATGTGTAAGTTTAAAGCATACAGTGTGCTGATTTGATACATTTACATATTGCAGCATGATTGCAAAAAATGTCTGCCTTTTCTTGAAAGACCAGGTCTGTATTTGGTGTGATTCCTTCAGGGTAAGAGCTGACATGAAGTGAGAATAAGCCCTTAGGGTGAGGCTTGTGCTCTACATTATGACACAGGTCCTTCCAGTCTTCTTGTCTCTGAATTGGGGTGGAAATTAGAAGCATTAAGTGCACAGTTCTTTCTCTTATGGTGGAGCAATTTTTTTTTGCTTATACTAGAATAAATGTTTTCTTGTGATAGACCACAATTTTCCTCAGATTTATGTCTGTCAAAGTTATGGAACTAAACTGAGAAGGCCATGTGTTCCATTTATTTATTTACATATGCCTCAGTTTGATTACTTACATTACTTACTAGGCCACTGTTAGCTTTTGGCCCCCCAGGCTTGATCCCAAAGTTGCCTTTAGTCCTTTCTTCATTGATCCTCAAGACCAATTAGTTTCCATATTTTGCCGGTACTTTTGCAAGTTATTTGCATTTGCCTTTTTTTTGCGGGGCGGGGGGGGGGGTCGCTTGCGGGGCCTTAGCCCCCCAACCAGGGATGGAACCCAGGCCCATGGCAGTGAAAGCGCAGAGTACTAACCACTGGACCACAAAGGAATTATGTTGCCTCTCTCTTTTTTTTTTTTTTTTTTTTTTTTCTCCCCCGGTACGCGGGCCTCTCACTGTTGTGGCCTCTCCCGTTGCGGAGCACAGGCTCCGGATGCGCAGGCTCAGCGGCCATGGCTCACTGGCCCAGTCGCTCCGCGGCACGTGGGATCTTCCCGCACCGGGGCACGAACCCGTGCCCCCTGCGTCGGCAGGCAGACTCTCAACCACTGCGCCACCAGGGAAGCCCTGTTGCCTCTCTTTTTAATCTTATTGTCAGTCCTCTTTTTAAAATACCTAAACTGGTTGACGAGTCTGTCTGTCTCTGATCTTTTCTCTTGTAACTTATCCTACATAGTTCAGTCAGATTAATCTTAAAAATTGCCACTTTGATCCAGTAACTTTCTTGTACCATATTTAAAATGTATCACACTTAGGCTCTACTCTGCTTTTCCAGCTTGATCACACCTACCTACTAGGTGATCACACCTACTAGTGATTGTAACTACTTAATTTCCCTGTAGGATCCTTTTTTTTTTTTTTTTTGCTTTCTCACCTCAGTGCTCAGCATATGCCTTTCACCTTATTTGAAGCCTCCTTCCTCTCTGTTCTTATGCAATTGTGAGCTATTCTGTTAGACGCAAACAAAATATCACTTCTGTAAAACCATCCATATGTACTCCAGTTATTTATGATTTTTTTCAACTTTTTGATGTCTTAACTTTTCTCTAACAGTTACTTGCTATGGATCATTTAATTCATGGTATTGTTGGTTAACTTCTGAGTCCTGTCTTCACAAAAGATACCATAAACATATTCAAGCCAGAGAGCATGTCTTATATTTCTTATATTCTTCAGTGCTACCATAAATGAATTGAGGATATTGATGACTTGTAGATGTTCCTTATTGTGTGAGATGAAGGGTTGAGGTATAGATATTATAGGGAAAGTTCAGAAAATTTCCTCATGGGGATTTAAACATCCTGTAGTTTGTCAGTGTGATAGTTTTTCCTTCTTAAAAGAACTGAGTATGTTAATAATTGTGTGATCAATTAACAGAGCCAGAAGTCACTCTGCCCTTTGTATGAAGGCTGCCTATTTACACTGAGGGAGCATTAATTACTTATGTGAATTCCATGCTCTTTTATGAATATCCTGCTGACTTTTGAAATGTATCCCTTGTCTATTACGGGAGCCATCTGTACTTCAAAAATCTAATAGGATTAACTTGGGCAAGGAACCTAGTGACAGTCTAAGATCTTGGGCGACATTTAATTTGTTGTCTAAACTGGAACACTTTTAGAATGTAAGGTGGCACTAATGAGATGGAATACTGGTATAGCAGGTGTAAACCAGGCATTTACTGGATAAACATAGATACATGGCCACCATAGGTAAAGCTTGACAGAATGAAGAGAACTTCATATTTAGCTGCAAGCCAACTACTGACCCCAGGAAAAATCAAGAAAGTCAAAGGACTGCCTCTTCCTCTATACAGCTGTAGTTGACTGCTTCTAAAGTGACTCTCAGTGGTTTCCGCCCCCTGCTCTTCGTGCCCCTGTACAATCCTGTTCCTCTTGAGTAGGGATGGACCTAGGACTTGCTTCTAAGAAATGGATTATGGCAAAAGTGATTGTATATGACTTCCAAGATTAAGTTATAAAAAACTATGACACAATTAGAAAAAAATGACACTAAGTGTTTCTAAAGATTATTATGTTAATGAAGGTTCTTTCCTTTCTAATTTATTAGAGTAGTTTTAAAAATAAAGAATAAATGTTAATTTCCATCTTCAAAATAAAGGCTGGATATTTGTCTTTGCTTGCACTCTCTGACTTTCTAGCATCGTTGTTCTGATGAATCCCGTATGGAAAGAAATGGAGAGAGACTGCTATCCAGCAGTCAGCTAGGACCTGGGTTTTGAATTTATCATCTTGCTGCAATCCCTTAAGTTCTAATAATTTGTAAATTATCTTGCTTTCTATCTAGACTTAATATTATTAATCATATCTACTGTGTACTTTTTTTAAAGACAGTTGGCTATTTTTAACTTATTTATTTTTGGCTGTATTGGGTCTTCGTTGCTGCACGTGGGCTTCCTCTAGTTGAGACGAGCGGGGGCTACTCTTCATTGTGGTGTGTGGGATTCTCATTGTGGTGGCTTCTCTTTTTGCTGAGCACAGGCTCTAGGCACATGGGCTTCAGTAATTGTGGCATGCAGGCTCAGTAGTTGTGGCTCGCGGGCTCTAGAGCGCAGGCTCTGTAGTTGTGTCACATGTGCTTAGTTGCTCCACGGCATGTGGGATCTTCCTGGATCAGGGCTCGAACCCGTGTCCCCTGCATTGGCAGGCGGATTCATAACCACTGTGCCACCAGGGAAGCCCCTACAGTGTACTTTTTTTGTTTTAAATTTGATAAGACATCTATAATGTTGAAAGAAACAATAATGCTTAACACTCTTACTTGAGCTATGACTTATAAGAAGATGATACTAATATTTCATTTTTAAGGGTAGATTCTTGCAAGTTATTTTAGATACACATTTTTAATATGTCAAGGAAGTAGATTTTTGTTTCCTGTGTTTTGGGAATCATTTTTATCATATTGAAATTTGATCACCTGTCTCTCCTGAGCATAAGATGACTGTTTCCTTTAACAATGGATTTTCTTTTATCTATTAAGTTTTAAAATGTATAATATTTGTGTATGTTTTCTTATTTTAAGCTATAATGTAATAATTCAGAGGATATATTAAACCATATGCACAGATTTATCAATGGTTATCCTCAGAGAGAAAGAAATACATAACTTTTTTATTCCTGTGCATCAATGGATTATAGAAACTCACCCTTCATGTTGATGCTTGAGTCATTAGTGATTTGCTTCATTACCAACATATTAGGCTTTAAAAAATTTCAAAACCAAGATAAGTCTTATATTTGCTAGGGATTTCATAAAAAAGCATTTACTTTCCATCCTGGCAATGTGATGAGACGAGTAAGCATCTTTTTAATATCTTTTGAAACTTCTCCTGCAGATTAAAGTTGACCTCGACCTGAATCTTGTTTTCATTTGTTAAAACGGGCTTGGTTTAAATACAGTAAAGCAGCTAAAAGCGTTAATGCAGTTAATCCACTTACTAAAATACAGTTCTTCAGGTTTATAAAGTAGCTTAGTTTCAACTTCTTAATTTCATTAGCAGAAAACAAAAGTCATTTTCTCCTACCATGGAGCACTTATTATTTATTCACCCAGCTTGCTCTAAGTAGCTGGCTTAGGGTCTTCCTGGGGAACGGCGCTCTGTCACTTGCAGAGCTGAGCCAGGCAATGTCTAGTTGCTCCTTAGACCTGGTATCTTCCTAACCATTTTGCATGAGTTTGATTTTCTCCTGATATGAAACTGGTTATACATAGATGGGTATGACAGTAACCATAAAGGTTCATAATCTCTGCTCATTATGCAACCTGCCCAAATAATTTAGCAAAGAAATCTAATAATAGATAGAAAAGCAATTACAGAGTAAGATCATTTGTACACTTTGTTAGTTTTACACACTCTATAGTGCTCAGAAGATTGCAGTGAATATGGATATTTGACAGCTGATTTTAATACTAGCATCAATTAAATAAAGCTCTAGGAAGGCTAGAAATGTTTGCTCTTCTTATTATGATTAGATTCCAAAGTTTCAAGAAGTGGAAAGTGAATATGACTTTTTATTAAGAAGTTAGTCATGCTTCCTTTTGAGAATATAGTTATCAATTATCCCTTATTTTCAGAGGGATTCATAGGGGCACTAAAATGCATGCACATGTATTGTAACATTTTCTTTATTTTTGTGGATAATCGTGTGCTAGTAATTTTGATACCACCCAGGGAATCCCTTGGAAATGTAAGTGGTGAAGTCTCAGATGAGGCATGCAATGGATAACCATACAGAAAAAAAGCATTTTACTGGATCTAATGTCTATTTTCTAGTCTCTGTGAGACTTTGTAAGAAAAATGTAGATGATAATATGGGACCCTCTACCATCTTGTTGTTAAATTCAACAAATAATTTTTAAGTACCTACTAAGTGATTAACATTCTACTCTCTTTTCCATGTTATGTTCAAAAAACTTTTCTACATAGTTCATTATGAAAGATTCATCAGGGTCCTATAAGCATGAAATGATGGACAAATTGTGCACAAAAGTGAGCAAAAAGTGTCCTAGAAATGCAAATGTGTGAACAATATATTCTCTTTATCACTAGCTTTTTTGAAGTATGACTGACAAATAAAAATTTTATGTATTTTTTATATATATATATATATATATATATATATATATATACATTTCTGGGGATCTAATGCATAGCATGGTGATTATAGTTGACAGTACTGTATTGTATCCTTGAAATTTGCTAAGATATATATATATATATATACATTTCTGGGGATCTAATGCATAGCATGGTGATTATAGTTGACAGTACTGTATTGTATCCTTGAAATTTGCTAAGAATAAATTTGCTGAGTTGTCAACAGTACGTTATTTATACAGAGGTATATAAACTCATGCCGTTTCATATGCAAATATTGTAACTACATTTTTATATTTCAACCTAATCTTGATTTCAAGTTCTCATGCTGCCTGATGGCAAAAATGTCCTGTCACTCAATTCTGGATTCTCCAACTTAGATCCATATAAAATGTGGTAAACAGGATTTTTCCTTCTGCCTTCTCCCATGGACTGACCTGAAAACCTGAGGGGCTAGAGGTAATCATGGCATTGGGTTCAGGGAAGCAGTTGGTCCCTGATTGAGGCCTCTCTTGATGCTTCTGCTACAGTTTCTGTGTTCTTGCCTCGGGCCACAGTTTGTGCTATGTTTTAGTGTGGAGTCCTCTCCCCATGCTGATTATACTCTTCCAAGCTTTCTGCTTCTCAAATATTATGCCGAATTCTGGGCAACAAGAGGAGGTACTGCTGCTTCTCAAGCTGAGTTTGGACCTGTGGGTGCTGCTGAGCCTGATGCAGTCCCACCTGCTTATGCATACTGTCCAACCTCTGCTTGATTTTTTGCCCTGTCATAGAAGGCAGGGAGTTCTCCGCAAGGCACCTAAGAAACACACAAGTAGAATTTCTGTATAGTTTTATATCATCATATTTATCTGGAGCTCGTATATTAACTTATTTTTGACATCAAGAACTTAACAGTTTTGTTCTCTGGTTCTGCTAACACTTGTCACAATGGTGATCTTATGTCAAGTGGCCAAAATAGGGTAGAATTACAGGATAACAGTATAATAGAAAAAAACCACATTGACTAAACTTTGTAATATTATGTGTCTACACTAAGGGCACTGAATGTAATTGTTAAGCATATGGGCTTAGAGACAGTGTTGGGTTGAGGTTTTATAGGTTAATTGTCAGACTTTGAGCAAGTAGCTTAGCCTCACTAAGGCTTTATCTTTATCTGCAAGATGTAAATAATAATAACACCTATGTCATAGAATTGTGAGTAAGTAATATATTAAAGCATTCGGTACACAAAGGGGTTGTTCATGGTTGGCATTGCAGTGGGTGTACCAAATTAACCAATGATGATTTAATGGGACGCTCATAATATCATTTTTTCTGTTATTATTCGTTTTTATTTTTTCCTATTTTCTTGCACCGCTGAGATTAGTATTAACAATGAAGATGAGAAGCAAGTTGTTAACGCGCTATAGAAATCCACTTTATGAGATACTGTATTTTAAGCAGCGGGACAGTTATGTAGGTTGGCAACACAGTTTTCAACTTAGACCCTAGTGCCTTATAATAGCATTATCTGACAGGCAATGAATTGGGTACCACGATTCAGACCAGACTAAAACCACATAGTAATTTTGCATTAATCAAATTTTGATATACCAGCATGAGAAAAATTTCAAATCTTTGAAAATTTTGAGAGAGAAACTAGTACAAGTCAAAAGTACCCCCACCCCACCCCCACCCCCTAATTTTTAAGGTGCTGCACCAAAAGCATATGGCTAGATCAAAAGCAACTCATAGATGTGAACAGTGAAAAGCTGTACAAACCTCTACAGTCGCGTTAAAGGTGAAACTCTTTCAAATTTGAAATTTAAAGTAATCAATGTTTCTTTCATGGTCAGAGTTGGGGAAGATAGTTTTTTAGCAGAATAGATGGTCACACTAGCTGCTACAGCAAACAAACCCCCAAAAGAGTAACGGGTCAAATGTGTTTATTTTTCATGCAGGTAAAGTACAAAAGAGATGTTTTGACAGGAGGGTGGCTCTACTCAAAGCACTGATTTAGGCACCAAACTCCTCCATCTCACAGCTCCATGTCTTCAACATGTGGGTTCCAGGGTTGCCGTGTCTCACTGGCTTCCTGAGCAAGGCTGTCATTGTCAGTAAAGCTGTTTATGTCCTGGGGAAAGACTGACTGCTACAATTTCAAAGAAGGGCTTAAAACCTTTTATATAATGATTTAATGTAGTCTGGCAGTATGTGTGCGTGTTTTGTTTTTATCTGGTGGTCTTTTACTAATTCTCCTCGTTTTTCCTAGCAAAATTCTTACATATTTTGTGCCTCCAACAAAATGTAGTCAAGTCTCCAAACAGGGTTATACTTCCTCAACTCAACATGACGTCTGGCTTGGAGCTATGTTTTTATTAAATGACCCAGTGGAATAATTCATATTTGAATCGCTCATTTTACTAAAATTATTTGCTAGGAGCATCTAAAATGACTTGGTGGTTGAAAGATTTCCATTATTCTTTAGATGGTCTAAAGATCTCATCTAGAAAAATATTTTCTCATCTATTACTACTAGATCTTGAAGAAATATAAGATTACACTTAAAATTTATTAGGCTTAGACATCTTTAACTGGAAGGAAAACACCCAGAAGCTGAGAAGCATTTTCTGTAACAAAATGAAACAGAGATGTGCTTAGCATGCAGCAGCTAGATAATTCGTCTCTGCCATGAATGTGGTTAAAATAAATCTTATCAAAATGTAATGTGTTGTTAGTAGTAGAGGAATCTGAGAAATATGGATGAAATGAGGAATGTAAAAATACTTTAAAGGCAAGAACAGAAACTTTATATACTTTATGTCAGTGGTGAGATATATTCAAAATGTTAAGTATGTAATATAGTCATGTTACATACTTATTAGAAGTAAATTTCTTTTTTAAATAAATTATTTATTTTATTTATATTATTTTTGGCTGTGTTGGGTCTTAGTTGCTACACACGGACTTTCTCTAGTTGTGGCGAGCGGGGGCTACTCTTCATTGTGGTGAGCGGGCTTCTCATTGCAGTGGCTTCTCTTGTTACAGAGCACGGGCTCTAGGCATGCAGGCTCGGTAGTTGTGGCGCACGGGTTTAGTTGCTCTGAGGCATGTGGGATCTTCCCGGACCAGGGCTCAAACCCATGTCCCCTGCATTGGCAGGCAGATTCTTAACCACTGCGCCACCAGGGAAGCCTTTAGAAATAAATTTCTAACTAAAGCTAATCTTATGTTTATGTATCATATTGGGTTAATTACCTTGGGGCCGTAGCAATGTGTACAAAATCTTTTGTCTAATCATAGTAATTTTGGTAGGAGTCTTTGTTATTTTCTTTTCTTTGTCTTCAAAATGAGAGTTTTAAAATTGATAGTTTTGGGCTTCCCTGGTGGTGCAGTGGTTGAGAGTCCACCTGCTGATGCAGGGCACACAGGTTCGTGCCCCGGTCCGGGAAGATCCCACATGCCACGGAGTGGCTGGGCCTGTGAGCCATGGCCGCTGAGCCTGTGCGTCCGGAGTCTGTGCTCCACAACGGGGGAGGCCACAACAGTGAGAGGTCCACTTACTGCAAAAAAATAAAACTAAATTAAAAATAAAATAAAATAAAATAAAATTGATAGTTTTATTTATACCCCAAGAAGAAAATGTTTACTATGATAGTTTGACTTAATGCAGTTTGATTGCCCTTGGGATATTCAGTTTCAGTCCTGAGAAATTAGATAAGAGATTTTCTCATGAATAGATATTAAACACCCTAAAGTATCTGATACAAGGGGAAAATGAATCCTAATGTATGATGCATCATGCAACCACTTCTGTCACATTTAAATAAGACAATCATCCTGGTGCTAAATGTAATTTCACAATTTTATTTTTGGATAGTAATTTTTTCAGAAAATTTCCAATTACTGATGTATAGCAAGATAAGGGATTTTACTGCTACCATGTGATGTCTCAAATTCTTATTTTTTTTCCCTGAAATGAGTATGGATTATGATGGACATCTTGGCTACAGGCCAAGCTGTTAGACTGAACGAGAATCACCAAGTCAGTCAACGGTTATGTCCCAGGTACTTTTTTAGATGCTGGGAATATAGCAGTGAAAAATCTCCTTAGAGATAATGCAGAGAGAGCTCTCTACCAACCTGAATATCAAGTAAGAAACTTACTTTATTTATGATGAATCCAATAAGGCTAGACCTCCAATTGCAAACCGTAAACCCAAATACCTTACCTTGTATTACTTAAATAAAGCGCTCATAATCCATCAAGGCTTCTCACATCCAACATTACATATAATCTTCATCCCCTTCCTCCCAATTATAACAGCATCAACATACCCTCAAACAACATTTGTCCTATAAAGCAGACTTAATTAACTTGAGTCTAAAACTCTATGCTTTTACAAAACTGTTTTCTGTAATAATGACCTCTAATCTTCTTGGATATAAGATTCTTTATTATTTTCTTTGTTTTGGGGAAAATCTTAAAGAGTGATAATGCATTGAAAAATGTCAAGGAATAAGAACCTTGTTTCTTAGTATAAAGCAAAAAATGAAACTCTTTGGAGTTCAGGGAAATTCTCTGACAGAATGCAAAGTTGTAGATGGAAAATATTTAGGTTGTCAACCAAACTAATATTTCTATGTCATATGAACAATAATGAGTTTCACAGACTGGTTGGGGAGGTCAGGAGGTCAGTGTCATTATGACAAGCTTTAGAAAAATGAGAAACAGGAGGCACAGAAAATCTAAATGATTTGCCCCCAAGCTGTAGGTGTGTCACTGGGTCACAGTTGACATTAGTAATAATTTCTTAAGCCAACCTTTGAATGCTGTCTCTTAGCAAAATGCAGAAGGAGAACTGAATAAGAAGCAACTAAGGAAATCAAGGGAATGACAGTTGATATGTTAAGACAGAGTTAAGGAGTTAAGAGTTAGAGACAAGGGAGAGCTAAGAGATGTGATGTGATTAGCAGCAGAATATTTATGGATCTGAAAGGGAAGGTAAGAAACTTAAAGCACTAAAAACCTGACTGATAGATATCATATTGTGCTTTTGTTTAAATATAACACACAAAAACGGGTAGTATTTATACACTATTACATATGTTGCTGAACTCTGTAGGTAGCATTTTGTCTTCTGCTCTGAATGAATTTACTTTGACTTTTCTCTTCATTTAGTTAAGAACTCCTATGTATCAATTTATGTAGAGCACATTAAAAAAAAAATTTCCATTCTCTCACAGATAAGAAAAGATAAACTACAAACAAAGTATTAAGTGAGACAGAGGGGGGTTCCCAATATGGTGGAGTAGAAAGCTGAGCTGCCAGGAACCTCCATACAAGACAGTGCCTGGCAACCAGACCAGGGACAAGCCACAACTAACACACCACCCACAGCAGTCAGCCCACCACAGCAGAAAGACATATACAACCCACATAGGGGACATCTCTAGAGCATGTAGGTCAGGTGACCAGAGGGGAGTGAGCTGCTGGGATGCATAGGACGTCTCCTACAAAAGGTTACTTCTCCAAGATTGGGAAACATAACTAGCCTATGAGAGGCATAGAAATAAAAACAGCAAGTTAGACAAAATGAGATGACAGAGGGACACGTTCTAAATGAAGGAACAAGATAAAACACGAGAAGAACTAAGGGATGTGGAGATGGGCAATCTACTTGAAAAAGAGTTCAAGGTGATGATCCTAAAGATGATCAAAGAACTCGGGAGAAGAATGGATGAACAGACTGAGAAGTTAGGATGTTTTAACAGAAAATATAAAGAGCAATCAAACACATGAAGAATTCAATAATTGAAACGAAAAACTAGAAGGAATCAACAGTATCCTAAATGATACAGAGGAGTGTATGAGAGAGATGGAAAAGGCTGAAGCTGAACAAAAATAAGAATAAGAAGTGAGGACAGTTTAAGACACTTGTGAAACAACATCAAGTGTACGGCCATTTGCATTATAGGGGTCCCCTAAGGAGAAGAGAGACAGAAAGGAGCAGAGAACATATCTGAAGACGTAAGACCTAAAAACTTGGGAAAAGGAAACAGGCAACCAAGTCCAGGAATCAGAGTATCAAACAGGATCAACCCAAATAGGAACACACCGAGATACACTGTAATTAAATGGCAAAAGTTAAAGAGAATATTAAAACTGGGAAGGGAAAAGCCACAAATTACATACAAGGGAACTCCCGTAAGGCTATCAGTGGACTTTTCAGCAGAAACTCTGCAGGCCAGAAGGGAGTGGCACAATATATTTAAAGTGATGAAAGGGAAAAATCAAGAATACTGTACTCAGCAAGACTCTCCAAACAAAGATTTTACTGACACGCAAAAGCTAAAAGAGTTCAGCACCACCAAACTAGCTTTATAAGAAATATTAAAGGGATTTCTCTAAACAAAAAAGAAAAGTCTACAAATAGAAACATGAAAATCGTGAAAGTAAAAAGCTCATTGGTAATAACAAATATACCGTAGATGTAGTAACACAACTATATAAAAGCTAAGAGGAAGGTTAAAAGACAAAAGTAGTAAAATCATTGGTATCCACAATAAGCAGTTAAGAGATACACAACAATTAGATGTAAAATAGGATATCAAAAACAGTAGTCATGAAGGGAGGAGAGTAAAAATGCAGGCTTGTTAAAATGTGTTTGAAATTAAGAGATTAGCAACTTAAAGTAATCATGTGTATGTATGTAAACCTCATGGTAACCACAAGCTAAAAATCTATCATAAACACACAGAAGAGAAAGGAATTCAAACATAACACCAAAGGTCGTCATCAAATCAAAAGGGAAGAGAAAGAAAGGAACAAAAAAGAACTACAAAAACAACCCCAAGACAATTAACAATGACAATAAGTACATACCTATCAATAATTACTTCAAATGTAAATGGATTACAGGCTCCAATCAAAAGACAGAGTGGCTGAATGGATACATAAACAATACCTTTATTGTATGTTGACTAGAAGGAGACTAACTTCAGATCTAAAGACACACTCAGACTGAAAGTGAAGGGATGCAAAAAGGTGTGTTGCATCCAACTGGAAATCAAAAAGCCAGGGTAGCAATGTCTTATATCAGACAAAATGACTTTAAAACAAAGATTGCTACAACAGGCAAAGAAAGACACTACACAATGATCAAGGGATCAATCCAATAAGAAGATGTAACAATTATAAATATTGATATATATGCAGCCAATTTAGGTGCACCTATATACATAAAGCAAATATTAACAGATGTAAAGGGAGAAATTGACACAGACACAATAATAGGGAACTTTAACACCCCACTTTCACCAATAGATCATCCAAACAGAAAATCAAAAGGGAAACACTGGGCTTAAATGACACATTAGACCAAATGGACTTTATATATATGAAGAATGTATATTCTGCTACTTTTGAATGGTATTTTATATACATATAAATATAAAATATTTTATTATATATTATAATATATCAATGTTAATTAATAATTTTAATATTAATTAGAATATATTATAATTATATGACACATATATTAATATATATTTATATATAAATTATATTCAGTATATATTAATATATAATCAATATTAATATATCAATTATTTTAATACAATTAATATATCAATATGCTATTAAATATTAATATATACATAATCAATATCAAATTGATATTAAATATTAAATAAATATTAATATGTATTATATATTATATAATATATATATTAAAAATACCTTTCAAAAGCAGCAGAATACATTCTTTGCAAGTGCAAATGGAACATTCTCCAGGATAGATCTCATGCTAGACCATAAAAAAAGCTTTGATAAATTTAAGAAAACTGAAATCATACCAAGTATATTTCCAACCACAATGCTATAAGACTAGAAGTCAACTGCAAGAAAAAAACTGCAAGAAAAACGGACACATGGAGGCCAAACAATATGCTACTAAACAATCAATGGATTATTGAAATCAAGAAATCCAAAAATAATTGGAGAAAAATTAAACACAATGCAAAAAATCTATGTAACTCAGGAAAAGCAGTTCTTATAGGGAATTATATGGTGATAAAAGCCTACCTCAGTAAACAAGCAAAAAGCACTCAAACTAACCTTACACCTGAAGGAACTACAATAAAAGAAAAAACAAAACTGAAAGTTAGTAGAGGGAAAGAAATCAAAGGTCAGGGCAGAAATAAATAAAATAGAGGCAAAAAAAAAAAAAAAAGATGAACTAAGAGCTGATTCTTTGAAACGATAAAATTGCTTAACCTTAGCCAGACTCAACAAGAGAAGAGAGAGCCCATATAAATAAAATTAGAAATGAAAAAGGAGAAGTTACAACTGACAAGACAGGAATGCATAGGCTCATAAGAGGTTACTATAAGCAACTGTACACCAATAAAATGGACAACCTAGAAGAAACAAACAAACTCCTTGAAATGTATACTCTCCCAAGACTCAACCAGGGAGAAATAAAAAATATGAACAGACCAATTACCAATAATGAAATTGAATCAGTAATTAAAAAAGAAATAAAACTCCTAACAAATAAAAGTTCTGGACCAGATGATTTCACTCATGAATTCTACCAAACATTTAGAGAAGAGTTAACACATATCCTTCTCAAACTATTCCAAACAGTTTCAGAGGAATCCATTCTATGAGGCCACCATCACCCTGATACTAAAACCAGACAAAGGTAGCACAAATAAAATTACAGGCCAATATCACTGATGGACATAGATGCAAAAATTCTCAACAAAATACTAGCAAACTGAAACCACCAATACATTAAAAGGATCATATACCATGATCAAGTGGGATTTATCCTGGGTATGCAAGCATGCTTCAATATCTACAAATCAATCAATGTGATACACCACATTAACAGACAGAAGTATAAAAACCATATGATCATCTCAGTAGATACAGAAAAAGATTTTGAAATCTAGCATCCATTTTTGATCAGAACTCTTCAGAAAATGGTTATAGAGGGAACATACCTCAGCATAATAAAGGTCATATATGATAAACCCACAGCTAACATCATACTTAAAGGACAAAAGCTGAGAGCATTTTTCTCTAAGATCAGGAACAAGACAGGGATGCCACTCTTGCCACCTTTCAACAGTATTGGAAGACCTAGCCATAGCAATCTGACAAGAAAAATAAATCCACATTGGAAAGGAAGAAGTAAAGCTATCACCGTTTGCAGATGACATAATAATAAGAAAATCCTAAAGATGCCACCAGAATACTACTAGGGCTCATCAATGAATTTGGTAAAGTTGCAGGATACAAAATTAATATACAGAAGCCTGCTGCATTTCTATACACTAACAATGAACTATCAGAGAAATTAAGGAAGCAATCTCATTTACAGTTACATCAAAAAGAATACCTAGGAATAAACCTACCTAAGGAGGTAAAAGACCTATATTTGGAAAACTACTAGATACTGATGAAAGAAATTGAAGATGACACAGACAGAAAGATACACCATGTTCATGGATTGGAAAAATTAATACTGTTAAAATGACCATACTACCCAAGGCAATCTACAGATTCAATGCAATCCCTATCAAAATAGAAAAGGCATTTTTCGCAAAGCTAGAACAAATAATTTAAAAATTCATATGGAAACACAAAAGACCCCAAATAGCCAAAACAATTTTGAGAAAGAAGAATGGAGCTAGAGGTATCATGCTCCCTGACTTCAAACTATAATACAAAGGTATGGTAGTCAAAACAGAATGGTACTGGCACAAAGACAGACACACAGATCAGTGGAACAGAATAGCAAGCCCAGAAATAAACTCAAACATTATGGCCAATCTATAACAAAGTAGGCAAGAATGTACAATGGAGAAAAGACAGTCTCTTCAATAAGTGGTTCTGGGAGAACTGGAAGGCTACATATAAAAGAATGAAATTAGAACTTTTTCTCACATCATATACAAAATAAACTCAAAATGGAATAAAGACCTAAATGTAAGACTGGAAACCATAAAACTCCTAGAAGAAAACACGGGGTGAACACTCTTTGACATAAATCGTAGCAATATATTTTTGGATCTGTCTCCTTAGGCAAAGGAAATAAAAGCAAAAATAAAAAAATAGGACAAATAATTAAAAACTTTTGTACAGTGAAGTAACACATCAAAATGAAAGGCATCTTACTAAATGTGAGAAAATATTTGCAAATGATATGACCAATAAGGCATTAATATCTAAAATATATAAACAGCTCATACAGCTCAATATCAAAGAAACATCAACCTAATTGAAAAATGGGCAGAAGACCTGAATAGACATTTTTGATTCGGGTAGCCCATAGGCTACCTTTTCAGCATGAAAAGAAGTTGAACATCAGTAATCATCAGAGAAATGCAGGTCAAAACCACAACGCAGTGTCACCTCACACCTGTGAGTATGGTTATCATCAAAAAGACCGTAAATAACAAATGTTGACCAAATGTTAACAAGGATGTGGAGAAAAGAGAATCAGCCTTTAGGATCAGGCCAGATCATCATTTACTGTAGTTCCAGGCTGGAATTTGAGCAACATGGCCTCTCAAATTGACTCCTGGTTCTGTTATTAATCATTAATATTTTAAAAAACGCACTGCATCTCAAGGATCTTAGAGTTTTGTTTTAGACTGTACATTAAAATGATGTTATTGAGGGGAGAAATGTTTGTTCTTCAATTTTTTTTTTCAGAATTAGACCTTATCAAAAATCATATGTATAAAATACATTTCAGCAAATTCTAAGTGCAGGTTAATATAGTCTGTATATCTAATACACTGGTCTCTTTTTTAGGTATAACTCTAAGTAAAAAGTCTACACACTCAACATTTTAAATAGGAAAAGGCATTTTAAGTAATCAGGGTAAGCAGCACATGTACATTTATTATTATACATATATTTTTTGTTATCGGTTCCATGTGATTCTGTACTATTTTGCATTAAATGTCCATAGGTTATACAATGGATGATGATTATTAAAACAAAAATAAATCATAATTGAAAATGCAGTTTTTGAGCAGTAAGTAAAATTTAGAGATAGATTACAAATGGGTTTACTAATTTTACACATTGGCAGTCTTTTCATATCAGCAGATACATATGTATACCTTTCTTTTTACTGGTGGCATGGTAGTAGATATAGCATAATTTAAAATTTCCTTCATTAGAGGATACGCTGTTACCAGTGTTTACCTGTAATAGTAATGATTCAGTGATCATTCTACATGTATCTCAGAAATCTTCCTATAGTACAGCCATAGGATATATTCAGTGAGGTTGGGGGTTAATAGGTATGTATAAAGACAGTGTATAGATAAGGCCTCATCACATGTGACATTTTAGCTTATGATAAATACTGAAAGAGAAAGCAATAGTGAAAAGAGGAACAATTATTCAGTAATTGCTTAGATTATTACAGAAATTGGTTAGAAAAAAATGGCAAACTATGTATATTTTACTAGATTTCACCAAATGTTCTTACTGGAAAAATTACACCTATTTACCCTCCCACAAATAGTTGTATGAAAGTGCCTTTTTCTCTATAAGCTGATAAATACTGTTTATCATTTTACCTAATAGTTGAAACATTTTGGACTGTATTTTCATGTTTTAAGCCATTTGTACTTCCTTCTATATAAGTTGCTTGTTCACATATATTTTCATCTATACTTCTATTGTTTTTCTTTTCATTTTTTTAAATAAATTATAAGGTGCTTGTTTATTGAGGATATTAACCCTTTTTGCTTGTGACAAATATTTTCTTTAAAAGTGTTATTTTTAAAATCTTATTTTCAGTATTAAATCTGGGTAATATATTTAATATTTGTAACCTACTTAATAAATCCTTAGCCTATCCTTATGTTTCTACTGAATTTAACACTTTTTAACGCTGGACATTTAAAAATGAAAGATAGGCCTCAGTGGACACATGGACCAAGTGGAAAAGTTATAAATGTTCTCAATGACTCGATCTTTAATTCCCGATCTTAGCCTCATTATGAAAAAGTCATCTGAAGATGTTTGGTCCCCCTCAGGACGTATGTATATTAAGGGAAACCTAATTCTGATGACTTTTGTAAAACTATGATCTCCATTCTCCATATCCCAAGAGGGCCAAAGAAGTAGGAGTCATCCTTCTCATTAGCTCATCATCCTGGAAGGATGGATTTAAGTCTAGTTGCTCATGTTAAAGGCTCTGATGCTGTCTTTTTGCTTACTTCTCCCTTCCCTATGACTCTTATCTATCATAAGACAACCATTGGTTGTCTTATATTCCAAACATTGTTGCATAAGAACATGGGAGTCATACCTTTAATTGGCTTTTACTTCCTAGGATTCAGTTGAAAGAAGATATTTTACTATGGAGATGGATATTAGCTAGTGTTGAGATAGTAAATTTATATTGGCTCAAAATACATTATGAATCAAAAGAATTTTGCACAAGTTGCCAGAGTTCAGTCAGGAGAATATTCTTAGGTATTAAATTTCTCATTCTGTATAAGGTAAGGTAATTTACTCTAATAATAGAATCCTTTTTTATGAGAAGAATGTACTAGAATTATATTAGATTCAGTTAGTTGGTTGGTTTATTCATGGCATAGATGAGGACAAAGAATAAAGCTTTTCCTTTTATTTCCTTCGGTAATAAGGTTGATAACTACCAAAGATGTGGAGGTGGGGAGCTTCATTGGTTTACCCTGTCACTTTCTGTTAACATTTTTTCTATTCTCTGGTGTCTTCCATTGGTAGCCAGTAGATGACCTTGGTGAGCTGCAGACAAACAAGATTTAGGTTGCTGTTATATTATTACATTTTATTATAATATATTTAACAAAAAAAATTTTAAGCACAGTATTTATTGAGCACTTCTGCATACATTACTTGTTTCATCTGAAAGGATTAAATGAAAAATCCTGTGTGTCAGGCAAAGGCAGTGGATACCTTTGATATTTTCACTTAATATAATTAGTTTAATAACTATTGCAACATCTGTATAAATATTTTACATTTCAAACTGTTGAAGGTCTTCGATTTCATTTTCTAAACACTGGATTAAAAATCTACTTTGCCCTTCTGGGCTTCCCTGGTGGCGCAGTGCTTGAGAGTCCGCCTGCCGATGCAGGAGACGCGGGTTCGTGCCCCGTTTCGGGAAGATCCCACATGCCGCGGAGCGGCTGGGTCCGTGAGCCATGGCCGCTGAGCCTGCGCGTCCGGAGCCTGTGCTCCGCAAATCGGAGAGGCCACAACAGTGAGAGGCCCGCATAACGCAAGGAAAAAAAAAAAAAAAAAAAAAAATCTACTTTGCCCTTCTGAGGCATAAAATCTGTTTCAGTCACAAAAAGTTATGAGGTATTTTTAGAATATTAATTCAATGTATAAGATAAGCCTGGTATTTTACAAAAATTAAGATATGAACAATCTCTAGTATCAATACAAAAGGTAGTCAGGGAGCCAAATTTAATGTGGTACAAACTATAAACAATATAAAGAGAAGATTTTGTTGGGAAGTACTTATACACCATGAAAGTGTGTCAGTTTGTCAGACAGGAAGTTATCAAAATCAAGTTAAAATAATGTTACTATGGAAACCATTGACATTATCATAGGAGGGCCAGTTCCAATTTTGTTGCTTATCATACTGTTCTTATTAATATCTTTGCATTCAGAATCAACTACATAAAACCATCTATCTTCTTGGTAGTAATATTTTCACTAGCTTCTGAGAATGATCCCTAATATTTTCAAATGGTCAGGTACAATGACTTGTACTAATACTCATGTAAATAGGTTGGCTGAGGAGGAAATCTGTAATGTATTTTGGGTCCTGGGAAAGGGTACCTCTGGTGATTTAGAAAAAAAGCGGCTAAGTTTTATAGTTTACATTCTCATTATTTGTCTAGAAATGATCGTTTTATCAATAACAAATCTTTAAGCAAGGCAATATTCAGAAAACTAAGGACCTTTAGGGCATGATTACATTTTAGTCTTTCATGATTTTATTTCCAGGAGGACAAAAGGAAAAAGAGCCGCTGGTTAAACAAATAGATGAGTGAAAGAAAGGCCTTGCTTTTAACACCAGTTCTAAGAAGAGTTAATGCCAGTGTCTCTCATCTAGAGCGGGGATTAGGCATGGTATGTGCAGACATGATGGTGGGGGGCTGGACACTTCCTTTTCTAAATATATTTTGTCAGGATTTATTAATGGCAGGTAAGAGGTTTCAAGCCACACAAACAAGAGAAAAAGTGGTGAGATGAAGAAAAATGAATTTAGATAACTTGGATTTACTTTATAGCATGAAAAGTGTCTTTGCTGTGACCTTATTTTGATTGGTCATATTACAATTCTGAAGATCTAGGTGTACCAATAGGATAGATTCCTTTCTTTTGGAATCTGCAGAAGAGTTTACTTAATTGAAAAAATGCTTCCCTTACTGCTTCTGACCTTGGCGAGTACTAATTAATTAATTTATTGTGCCCTATTCAGGGCTTCAGTGCACATGTACTACAGTGGCCATGGTCCCTGAAAGAGTCGAGGTGCTGCTTTAAGTTTCTTGTGGAGTCCCAGAAATTAGCATGACACTAGCCATAACAAACGCTGACAGGAATTCAGGTCCATTAGAGAATTTTTCTTTGACTCTCAACTAATTATTACATTAATGTTATTTTTTTCAGATTTTTTTTACATATCTGTCTTTAAAAATAGAATTGTTTGCACAATTAAGTAGATGATATAAGATGATGTGCCAGCTGCTTTATTTGTTATTTACCTTCAAAACAGTCCTGTGAGGTAGATTATCATCCACACTTTACAGATGGCAACACCAAGACAGATTAAGGAATGTGCCTAAGGTTTTCTGCTGAGTAAATATTAGAGGTGTAATTAAATCCAAAGTCTTCTTACACTTAAGTCTCTGATCTTAACCACTGTAGTTTTTGGTCTCATTATTCTGCTTAGTATATAGAAGTCACTTTTCTACAAAAGGCAATTATTTATTCATAAGCATAACACTATTCTCTCTTTTTTTTGTTGTTGTTGATGAAGAATTTTTGCTGTTAAAGGTGAATTGTAGATTGTGAAGGGAATCTCAGCTGATTAGCAATTGTTCCTGGGGTAGAGGGGCGGGAGTTGCTGAAATTTCTAGTGCAAAAGAATTTGTCAGATAGCTCCTGGGATGGTGAGTGTGGCACTGGTCATATTTTTAGAGGAATGGGGACAAAGGGCCTCACCAAATATCTTTTCCTCAATCTATCTGTCCTAATCTACTCTCTTCCTTTGCAAGGCAGATCCTTTAGGATATCCTTAAATACCCTAAAATATTTAAAAAAATATTTTAGTTTTATCAAGGTAATAATACTATAATTATACAATGTTTTGGTTGTGGAATACTTTGCTGAATTTTAATTGCAAAATACTGGTCAGAGAGGAACATCTGTTTTATAGAGAGAAGAAAACTCATCAAAGAATTAGGTTATTAAATTGAAGAGAAACTGTGCAGGTCACAAAACTCTGCAGGTCAGCCAGGACTTGAGGAGCTAGAGTGAGACCTTATGGAGAGAAAGATGGAAAGTGAAAAGATATAGAGAAAATTAGGCAAGAGAAATCAGGGAGAAGAGTAGTATGATTTCCATTCCATTGAGCAAAGAATGAAGGCAAAGAAGAACCCAGATGTAAGATTTAAAAAAAAAAAAAAAAGTGTTTGCCTAAAGCGTGACCCACTACAGTTTACTAGCTACTTGTCAAAAGAAACCCTACCTTATGGTAATAGTAATATAATTAATAAAACCATCTTCAGATGAAGAAAAATGTAGTAAAGTTAGGACCTCAGTAATCTGATTGTTAATTTTACTTCCATGAGGGTGTGGGGGAGATCTGGGGCTGGAATTTGAGAAGTTTTGTGTCGCAGAAAAGAATGATGCCTCAAAAGCAGAGGAATATGAATAAAAGGGAGGAGCTTAAGGTTTACTTGACTACTTGTTTCTCCTGCTGACTTGAGTCCAGCCAGTGTCATCAATATGGTCATATTGAGTAAACACGTATGTGAGATAACTTATATAATTACATCTCTGTTATCTTCGTGGGCCTGTTGGTCACCATCATGGCTTGGAAAGAAACACAGAATTTCCTGGACTGGAAAAGGTTCATTTTTCTTATACCTGTATAAAGATTGTGAACAATGTAAGCAGGCAGCTGTTACCCAACCATGGCAGGTTGGCCTTTTGTTTGTAAGATGCCCCCCGTTTGTGACTTGTGCCCTTCTGCTCAACATAGAGCATATCCTTTGTATTCTTTTTGTAGTTTATATCGTGAAAATGATAATGCTAGATATTCTTTAAGGGGAATAAACTGTGACCAAATATGTGACAAAATTAGAAAGTACATTAAATTCTCATTAAGAGACTTGAATTGTACACATGTGCAGCCCTAGTCAGGGACGCTGCATGCTTTGCTGTCACTAATGAGCCTATTTGACATGCTTGTCTTTATCTCTTCCTCCTTCCCTGTACAAGATATGAGATGCATCTCAGTTTCTGAGTTGTGATTGTGGCTCCTGGCTTCTCCCCTGTTCTTATGGCTACAATGCACACCGATGCTCAGGGCAGATTAATTCTCTCCCTCAGTGAAGAACAAGACTGTCTGAAAGCAAGGTCATTTTATTTACAAATAAATTGCAATATTGGTTGAGGCTTGGGAGGAAAAACACATCTCACAGCAAGACTGTTTAATATTGCAGCTGATTAGAGCTTGTGAGTGCTTGACCTTGGTACTCTCGGAGGCACCCACATATCCACTAAAAGCTGAACAGGTAATTGTGCTTAATTTTTCTTTTCCAAGTAAAGAAATTGCGGTGCTTGTTGATAGGAAGTTGGTGTCCTGTTGCTCTTTTAACCGGGAGAGAAAATAGAAGGTTCCTTATTCATCTCTACTTCTGTAATAGTCTTGCCCCTTTGCTATCAGCAAGGTGATTTTTAGGTAAGTGATATTAATCAAAGTGTAAAAACTCTGTGGCAACAAAGGAGAAGAGAGAGAAAGAGATGGGAGGAGATGAGGGACTCAAAGGAGAGAAAGAGGGAGGGAGAGAGAGAAACTGTGAGAGAGAGAAACAATGAGAGAGAGTGTCAGCCAAATGAAACAGAAATGCCTAGTCAGGCAGAAAGTTGAAATGGAAGTAAAGAAATATAGCGGAAGCAAGCAAAACACGACTTCTTCTACTGCCCTGTGCACTTGTAATTACAGCAGTCCACAGTAGACTGAAAAGATAAAATTCTGTCAGAAAGTTGAGGTCCTTTGGATTGCAGATGAAAAATGTCCTTCGGTGAGTACATAAAGTTCTTCAAAGGCTGATCTGTTCTGAATACCAAGTAGATTCTCAGGACACATCCTCTTCAGAAGTGCTCAGAAAGGGTGATGTTGGCAGCTGCCCACACAGACGTCTGGGAAGACGGTGCTTAGTAGTGAGCGATTCATCTCAGCTAATGCTGCCCGTCAGATCTCTCTATCTTGAGTAGGGGTTGAAAGAGGAGAAGATAACAAAATTCAAATACGTACATTTCAAAAGTTAAATTTTTGCCTTACTGTTATGTAGGCTTGTGTTCAGAAGCAGGGACTATTCATAAATCCTTCCTGACCTGTGCTTTGGCATGGCTACCGTCTATATTTAAAAATGCTTCACTCACGTCGCAGAGTTTAATTTTTACCTTATATGGATTGAATTCTCTAGGCCATAAACTGCTTTAAATGGAGTCACTTGGGGTTGAAGAATAAATTACTTGTTATTAGAATTCATTTTTCCTTAGTGTTTTATTTTCTAATGTCACATTTTACTTTATATTTATTTTACTTGTAGCGATTACACAGTGTGCCTTTTGCTGGAGGACACACTAATTTACCATTTAAATACATTTCTAGGTCATTTAATATTATTTTAAATCCCTAAGCCACAGGATACATAGCCCAACTGCTTAAGTTGTTTAAGGGATTCACAGAAAATGGTGAGAGTAAAGTTTTTACTCTTTGCTGCTTCTTCCGTTATTATACTTATTGCTTTAATTATTTGAGATACTAAGCAGTAGCACCTGCTATCACTTGACTAATGATACAGAAATTGGTCGTTCTTTTTGTGTTTATGTCTTTGTTTTGCAAGTAAAAATAATATTTTGATAAAAATGTCCTGAAAGTAAGCATTAATTAGATGAGAAGATATTGTATCCTTATTTCTTAGTAAACTGTGAATCATGATTAAGTCTGTGGTTCAAGGCTAGAAATAAATCTTTGTAGGTGGATGCTAGGTCATTTGGGTTTATAGATAAAAAAACCTTCAATTGCTAAGGACCAGATTCCCCTCTCCTTGCATGTGTGTTAATTCGGTGGAACCTCATTGGTACTTAAGTCCGGAAAACAGAAGAGAATTTGATTATACAGTATTAGTAGTAGTTTATAAAAAGTAAACATGCTAGTATTTACATGTCCAGAATAATTAATATTTGGAGGCAATATACTTTCCTCAGTGTTGTTGGTGGTGGTGACAAACCACTGGCTCCCTCCCTCTCTTCCTCCCCTTCTCTCTTTCTTTCATCATCATTATTATTATCTATATTAACTTCTGTTTAAAAATTGTCTTTTGAGCCAAAACATGGGCCACACAAGAAAATTACTCTTAGTACATCGTAAGCATACTTTGATGTTTATCCCAGAGGGTTAATGTCGTGCTTACTCTTGAGGTTTGTTTCCGAATGGTCTGATTATTTTAAAATGTATTTACTTTCAGAATGAGTGAAACCACTAGAAAATTAAAAGAGGAACTTCAAATGTATCTTGATATGGTCTCACGGATAGCATACCAAGTTACCCTTGGGAAGGACCCAGTGATGATCCAGTTTTGTATACAAAACTTACTGGGTTTTGTTAAGTCTCATTACTAAAGATTCACAATACACATTTCTCTTTCTGGTAATAAAGAGAGGCCAGTTTCCAGGGCTTTCCTTTTGATTACTGAAATACCAAAATTGAGTGAAGGTAATGACTCTAAACGAAAAAATGCACCAAACAACTTCTTAGGAAAAAAATAGAAAAAGTCTTTTTATCTACTATTTCATTGACTTTGTATCTTCCTTTAGAATCTCATTAGAGAGTATCTGGGTGGTAATGACACCGAGGAGGGTAGAGCTGGACTGAGCCCCCAAGTCCATTTGAAGACAGGATAGTCTTATATCTAATTTCATGCAAAAAACAGTACTAACTGTAAAATAAGTGTAAGGAAGTCTGAGTTGTGATTTCCTCAAGATAAAAATTTCAGTAAAATATTTTAAAATGCCAAATTATTTTAAGTCTTTATCAGATTTTTGATGCTTCTAGTTTGCTGTTATCCTGTGTATATATCTCAGTTCTTTTAGGTATATACCCAGAAGTGGGATTGCTGGATCATATGGTCACTCTATTTTTAATTTTTCGAGGACCTCCCTAATGTTTTCCTTAGTGGCTGCAGCAGTTTACATTCCCACCAACAGTGCACAAGGGTTCCAATTTCTCCACATCCTCACCAACACTTACCTTTCTTTTTTTCTTTTTCCTGCACCACATGGCTTGCAGGATCTTAGTTCCCCAACCAGGGATTGAACCTGGACCCTGGCAGTGAAAGTGCCGAGTCCTAACCACTCGACCACCAGGGAATTCCCTTTTTTACTTATTATTTTTTTTTGTAGTAGTCATCCTAACAGATGTGAGGTAATATCTCGTGGGTGTTTTTTTTTTTTATTAGCGGTACGCGGGCCTCTCACTGTTGTGGCCTCTCACGTTGCCGAGCACAGGCTCCGGACACGCAGGCTCAGCGGCCATGGCTCATGGGCCCAACCGTTCCGCAGCATGTGGGATCCTCCCGGACCGGGGCACGAACCCGTGTCCCCTGCATCGGCAGGCGGACTCTCAACCACTGCGCCGCCAGGGCCCTATCTCGTGGTTTTGATTTGCATTTCCTTGATGATTAGTGATCTTGATCATCTTTTCATATATGCGTTGGCCAGTTTTATGTCTTTGGAGAAATTGCTATTCAAGTTTTTTACCCATTTTTAAATGAGGCTATTTGATTTCTTTTTTTTTTTTCTGTTGAATTGTAGGAGTTCCTTATGTATTTTGGATAGTAATCTGTTATAAAATGTATTATTTGCAAATATTTTCTCCTGTACTGTAGATTGCCCTTTAATTCTGTCGACGAATTTTTTTTTTTTTTCTGTGCAGAAGCATTTTGGTTTGTAGGAGTCCCACTTGTCTATTCTTTTGCTTTTGTTGCTTGTGCTTTTGGTATATCCAGAAAAATTACTGCCAAGTTCAGTGTCATGAAGCTTTTCCTCTCTGTTTTCTTTGAAGATTTTTATAACTTCAGGTCTTATATATAAATCTTTAATCCATTCTGAGTTGATTTTTGTGTCTGATATAAGAAAAGGGTCCACTTGCATACTTGTGAGTGTAGATATCCAGTTTTCCCAGCGTTGTTTGTTGAAAAGACTGTCCTTTGTGTATTCTTGGCACCATTGTCAAAGATGAGTTTGCCATATATGTATGGATTGTTTTCTGGGCACTCTATTCTGTTCCATTGGTCTATATGCTGGATTCTTTGCCATTGCATACCGTTTTAATTACTGTACCTTTATTGTTTTGTTGTACTATTGTACTAACACCACAGCCGTGACATTGCACAAAAATGTCAAAATTTCTCGGAAGGAATCATTGAACCATAAAAGAACTGATGACAGTGATATTGTAAATACTACAATTCCGGAAAAAAAAATACTACAACTCAGAATAACAGTTATAGTGAAAATAATGAGCAGAGTCCTTTGCATGTAAAGATGTGAGTCTCTTTGCCAGGGGATTCAAATGCAGTGTGAAACTTTTGGTGTTATTTTTGCACAAACAGCCAAAAAGGAAAAAGTTAGGTAGTTAATAAAATAATACATTTTTGACTATTAGGTTTTGTTAGCTTGCAGTCTACTTGTTCTAAGTCCTGAGAACACTGTACAAAATATTGTTTTATAAAAAACCTTATGAGTTATTAAAACTTTGCATAATAGCAAGCACAGTGAGTTTTCTGGTAAACCCATTAACTTGTCATCTAGAACAAGTACAAAATATTGCTTTCCTGTTTTAGACCTAAGCTGCCTTTCAAAGATTCACTCTGTGTAAACACAGTCACAAATTATACTATTTTCAAGAAGATTGTAAATATAGTTGCCAATAAATAAAATGACAAGCGTTTTGTTCAGAGAGAAAGTAGAATGTTCTGGTTAAGAAGAGAGCATATATTTATGTAACTATCACGTGTCTCCTAGTTAGATATTTCACATTTAAGTTGACCACAATTGGTAGAATGTGATTTTGTTCTTGGCATTTGACGAAAAAGAGCTTATGACTCAACTAAGGGCTCTTTTCATGTTAAAGGAAAAGAGTATAATGGATTTTTTTGTTTTTGGCTGTGTTGGGTCTTTGTTGCTGCACGTGGGCTTTCTCTAGTTGCAGAAAGCAGAGGGCTACTCTTCGTTGCGGTGTACAGGCTTCTCATTGCAGTGGCTTCTCTTGTTGAGGAGCATGGGCTCTAGGTGCATGGGCTTCAGTAGTTGTGGCACATGCACTCAGTAGTTGTGGCTCACCGGCTCTAGAGTGCAGGCTCAGTAGTTGTGGCACACAGGCTTAGCTGCTCTGTGGCATGTGGGACCTTCCTGGACCAGGGATTGAACCTGTGTCCCCTGCATTGGCAGGCAGATTCTTATCCACTGCACCACCAGGGACCCCGGGTATAATGGATTTTGAGTAGACTTGAAGAAATACTACTGGGATTAGTGTTGATGGAGTCCAACTACATAGTTAATAGGAAAGTATAATGTTACAAAAATTAGGTTGTCAAACAATACATTTTCCTTTTCTTTATAGAATGTAGTAGTCACCAGGTGTGAGAGCTATAGTTTATTTTGGGGAATGTATTTCTAGCCCACCAACCTGAAAAACAGACATGGTCAGCTTTGGTAGTACAAATGTCTGAATGCCTTTTTCTCACAAACTTCCATTATTTCTCCACTGTAATAAAATAGAGAAAATGATGTGATAAAAATAATGTACTTCAGGAACACAATTTTTAGGCCAGTTTGTATTCACCCAAAGATAAAAGGATACTGTCAGTCTTTTCTTTCACCTTGTATTTTGGAGTCTTCATCAAAGATTGGGGTCAGGTAGTGGGCCAGAAGACAGCTGTTAAGGTCCATAGTGTTGGGTGCAAAATGGGGCTACATGGCTTCTAAAAGCCATACATGATAGAATAGGTGTCATTCACAATACGTCTCTTGCTGATGATTCATTTTGGGAACAAATAGTGAAATTTGGGTGTATGATTAGACTGCAATCCTTGAGTGAGTGTCCATTCAGTATGTTTGTGGAGGAATGAGTACTGAGCGCATGGGTACTTTCCCATCTAGAAGAACACGGCCAAAGGTCAAGGTGTTCATGGAGTCGATGGATTGGCAGATGATGTCTGATTTGCCAGACCTCAGAGCCATTAGCCTTAACCACTGGGGTAACAGCAATAAGACAAAAAAGGAGCAACAGAATAATTGCCATCTTGCCAGGGATACCAGAATTTAATTTTGGAGAAAAGTAGAGGTTCACAACGTTTTAAAAATTGATAAAGTTGTAGAATAACTTCTGCATCCAGCCTGGGATTGTAATGATAAATACTAAGCCAAAGAAGAGCCTGCTTTTAGGTCCTGCTATATGAAGAAAACTGACTATACAACACTTCTCTTCCAATCCATCACTTATATTCCTTTTAATAGACTTTTTATAACAATGGAGATGTTACATATTACCTTGACATTTTCTGAGTTGCTTGTGAGTTTTCTCAATTGAATATGAATATTATTAATATGCAGCATTATGGTGATCTAGTAAAATAGTAACATTTAAATTATAATATTCTTTCAAGCAATGAAATAGTTTTGCTTTTTTTCTGTTTTTGTTAAATAAACTTTTTTTTGCAATACTTAGGAAAGTAAATTCTAATTCCTAGGCATTTAATCAGGAAGTTGCATCCCATCAGATCCTTTATCAAAACTGCACATCTTAACCCTTTCACTCCCACCCTGGGAATCCTGATTTGATAGGTTTGGGGTAGGGCATAAGCTGTTGTACATAGAAAAAAAATTCACTAAGATCTGTTTGCAGTTGTGAACGACTAGACAAGATGATTCCAAAATTTCATTATTGTTTTAGTACTATAATGTTCTCATTTTTAGACTAGATACAATTGTATAACTTCTCATCTTTTTGTGTTGGTAATGTATCTTCAAACCTGTTCTTACTTCCTATATCTATCCTCCAATTTTTCCATCTTTTTACCTAATGCTTCTACTTCTAATTGGATCATTTATTTATAGCCATGTGCATATATGAGAGCTTTTATAACAAGTATGTGTATATATCCACATATATAAACATCATTATGAGTAGAATACACACATATGCACACACACACATACTTGTGCAAGAAACCTTGCTTCTATCATCCACGTTATCATATTATTTATCTTTGTCTCTTTTGGACAAAAATAACAAGGGGAAATGCTTATATGTTATGCTAAGCTGCTGTGGAATACACCAAAGTATTCCAATTTACCAGTTGGGTAAGCACAACCTTTTTTCTTTTTTTTTTTTTTAACATCTTTATTGGAATATAATTGCTTTACAATGTTGTGTTAGTTTCTGCTGTATAACAAATTGAATCAGATATATGTATACATATATCCCCATATCCCCTCCCTCTTGCATCTCCCTCCCACCCTATTTCTCCAAAGAAGATATACAGATTGCCAAAAAATACATGAAAGGATGCTCAATGTCACTAATCATAAGAGAAATGCAAATCAAAACTACAATGGAGTATCATAACACAACATTTTAAGCACATATTCGAAACAGAAAATGTTATCAATGTCGAGGCTTAAATAGTGTGTACCTGAATTGAAATATGCCATCTTTATTAAGATCAATATTAAAATATTTTTCAACTGCCACACATAATAGTATAGTTATTTCTTATTTTAGGATTGTATTGTAAAAATTCTTCTTTCATCACCACTTTTTAATATTTGCTCTATTTTTTAATTTTTTTAACTTTTTATTTTATATTTGAGTATAGCCGATTAACAATGTATTTGCTCTATTATTGATGCACTCTTTGAGTAAGGTATTGGTTGTACTTTCCCCAAATAATCTAGAATTCTAATAATACTTCAGAAGCATACTACTTTACTTCTATAATTTACTGCTGGTAGCTCAGTTCTTTACCCATACATTTAAATGCAAAAATTACTCATTTTAGTGCTATGTAGTAAAGCAGCTTAATAATGGCATAACTGGATATTTTTCATGCAAAGCACTTGGGATCCTGAAGATCAGTTTACATTTTTCACCTTCTTCCTTGTGTGTGTTCACCAGCAATGTTACGTGTTTTTGAACAACTCTCTCTCATACAATTTTCCTCTAATAATATCTTAAATGAAGATCTTGTAGAATAATAGGCTATGGTGCAATTTTATCAGACATCTTAAAGACACCACCCTCACTAATAACTTTGTTTCTCATATTCCTCTTGGAATCCCAGAAGAAGAGGGAGACAAGTTTGTATAATCAAACCCATCCCATTTTCATATCATTAAACAATTTTAAGTCTCCATGAAATCTTGGTTGATAAAGTGAGAATGGGAGAAAAAGACAATTACATGCTATTTACAGGATATAAAAAGAACTTGAATTTATATTACTTCTTTCAGATGAGTTGCAGATTTTCTATTCAAAGTCATATCTGGCATTTTTAAAGGATGAATAAAATGTTGCATTTAAAAATAATATTAAAAAACAATTCATTTTGCTGAAATAATCTAATATAAATAATAATTTAGGTTGATAGTCTTTTTATTTGATAATAAATGGAACCAGTTTTATTTCATCTTAACCTCATCTAACTCAGAATTCTGTTCAAGGATGGTCAAGTATCATTTGTCATGTCCAGTTCGCTTATGTTCCCCATCTAGTTTAAATGATCAGTTTTATAAAGATTGTCAGAGGTTGCTTAAAACTTGCTGACTCACTTTTCAGTGCCTGATGATGCCTGAATTGTTGATATTTTTATTCATTGTTTCACCTCTTCATGCATCACTATGTAAATCCTTATCATTGGAAGTTAAAACACTGAAATCAATGAAGTGTTTCTACTGTCTCTTTTCTCTTACTATTAATAACATCTTTGTTTTCTAATGGACTTAAAATTATGTGTGGGACCATGTCCAAGAAGGCTTTTTCACTGTCATGTGTTTTTACCTTAGTAAATGGTTGTGTAAAATGAGTACAGTCTGCCTAGATTTGAATCCTGGTTCTCCCAGTTCCTTACTATGTAATGTTGGACAGGCATTTCCACCTCATTCTTTCTTTCTTTTAAAAAAAAAATTTTATTGAAATATAGTTGATTAACAATGTTGTGTTAGTTTCAGGTATACAGCAAAGTGATTTAGTTATATATATATATATATATGTGTGTGTGTGTGTGTGTGTGTGTGTGTGTGTTCTTTTTCATATCCTCTTCCATTTTAGGTTATTATAAGATTGAGTCTAGTTCCCTGTGCTATACAGTAGGAACTTGTTGGTTATCTGTTTTATATATAGTAGTGTGTCTCTTTTTATCCCAAATTTCTAATTTATCTCCCCGCTCCCCACTATCCCCTTTGGTAACCATAAGCTTGTTTTCTATGTCTGTGAGTCTATTTCTGTTTTGTAAATAAGTTCATCTGCATCATTGTTTTTAGATTCCACATAAGTGATATCATACGGTATTTATCTTTCTAGGTCTGACTTACTTCACTTAGTATGGTAATCTGTAGATCCACCCATGTTACTGCAAATGCATTTTATTTCTTTCTTTTTCATGGCTGAGTAGTACTCCATTGTATATATGTACCACATCTTCTTTATCCATTCATCTGTTGATGGACACTTATGTTATTTTCATGTCTTAGCTATTGTAAATAGTGCTGTTATGAACATTGGGGTGCATATATCTTTTTGAATTATGTAACATAGAATAATGGGAATGATAGTGATACTAATCTCAAAGTGGGATTGTGAGGATTAAATGAATTATTATGTTTAGCAGTCTTAGAATAGTGCCTGACGTAGCTCTCATGGTGTATGCCTTTAAAATGGTTTACACAACAAAACGAGCTTTCTTTTTCCTTATTCAACAACATTTATGAAGCACCAAATGTGAGTGCTTCACAAGCACTGGCTAGTACAGAATGCAGCTGGAATGTAACACACATGGCCTTTGCAATATTAATATTTAGAGTATAGTGAGAGGGCACAAACAACACAATAACCACCCAGCTGTGTGGTAAGTCTTCTAAAGGGGGAGGTATGAAGTGCTAACTGGAGGGAATGGGATAGATTTACAACTCCTTAATATGTTTGTTCTAAATGATCCAGTGATTTTTTAAAATAATTGTTAATATATTCAGTAAAATTTTTCATCACGTTTTTTGGGTGATGAATATCATCCAGATTCCTGGAAAATGTAGTTTTTATTCTTGCATCATCAGATCAAATCACTCTCTACCCATTATTACTGCAGTTATCTGCCAACACCTGGGGCACTCTCCAATTTCTTGAAGATTATGATTCTTAACTCACTCTTTGTATATCTAATTCTATTTCTGTTATGTCTTATTGATCTTAATATTCCCCTATTCTGTCCTGGTCTCTCAGTTCCTTGGTGTCCTCTCCTTTAATGATCTTGTCTTTCACCATATCCCAGCCACGAACTTCCATGGTCAAAATATATGCCTTGCCATTACTAATGCAACTCCTAAATAATCTCATTCTAAAACTGTTTAAAGCAACAAACATTAATGATACCATAAGCTCTGATGGTCAGAAATCTGGGTGTCATTTAGCTGGATGCCTCTGGCTAGAAGTCCCTCACAAAGCTGCACGCAAGGTGTTGGTGACAGCTTCAATCTCCTGAGGTTTCAACAGGGAAGGATCTATATCTAAGCTCACTCACACAATTGTTAGTAGGTCCAGGTCCTTGCTGGCTGTTGGTGAGAGGTATCAGTGCCTTGCCATGTGGACCCTTCAAAGGCAGCTCAAAACATGGCAACTTGTTTCTCCCAGAGTGAGGGCTGAGAGAGAGTAATTAAAATTACAGTCTTTTCAGACTCTAATTTCAGAAGTGACACCCTTTCACTTTTGCCATGTTCTCTTCGTTAGCACTAACTGGGTCCAGCTCACATTTAAAAGAATGGGATTCCACAAACACATGGATAACAGGAAGCAAAGACCTTTGGCAGATACCTTAGAGGCAGTCTCCCACACCCTTCTTCCTCTCCTCGAATTTCAAAACCTTCCTTTTTCCATTCCCTGTTTCATCTGATGACCTTCAAGACCTCCACAGGTTGCCACCACTTTATCTACCTATCTTTATGTTATATTTTCTTTCTTCTTCCTATCACTATGGATATGTTGTCCTTCCACACCTAATCTAAGGCCAGCCTCCCCACTTGTGCTCCAGAGCCTAAGCTATATTGCATAGTCAAGGATATTGCTCCAAAAATTCTCACCTGTTTTCTGCATCATCAAATTTTCTTTCTCAGTTGGATTTCACATCATCATGTAATTTCTTATGTCTTCAAATCTCTCTTGATTTCATATCCTGTTTCTGCACTTGCCTATTTGAACATTACTTGAAAAACGCATTTCTATTCTTTATCCTAATCACTCTCTTCCTGTACCTTCTACAATAAAATTCCTAGTGCAATACAATTATTTTCTTCTCAGTGGTATCCGTAATAGCAGAAACTTTTATGTCTTTATACAGGATAGAGAAAGCAGATGGTTATGGGCAGATTAAATAATTTTGAAGTAAATAATCAAGAGACCAGAGGTATGTAACCTTCCTTCAGTGTGTATGGTTTCTGTAGAACAGTAAGTTTAGTTCCTGAATTGGAACATTTTTGGTTTACCAGTGACAGAATGTTCTTTGGGTAGCAGTCAACCCTGCTCACTGGTAAATGCAGTAATTGTGTTCAATGATGTAATGACAGTTTCCTTTTTGAAATTTTCCTTGTTCTCTTATTTCTAAAAAAGATTTTAAATTTCCAGCTGTAATTAGTTGGGAAAAAGTCAGACCCCTTTCCACCCTGAAGTGATGAATGTGTTCATTCTTAAATAAAACTCTTATCAAGGGTGCTGCTGAATAATACATTCATAAAACATCTATATCCTGTTCTTTTTCATGTTGTGTTTACTAGGGATTGCCTAGAGATTATATGAAGCTGGGAATTGGTCTGTTATGTTTTAAAGATGTTCAGATGGTTTCAATCCTCATAAGACCAAAGCAGTCTTTCTATGGGTCAGACTGATGCTGTTTACTCAATGTGTATAACCTCCAGGCATTTATATACCCCAAATGACCTTATAAATTTTCATTTCAATAGGGTTCCAAGGAAGCAAAGGCAATTCCCATTACTGTCCTAGCTGCTAAATCTGGGTATTAACAATATAAATTTTGATTTATTACCCACTGTAAAATCAGAGTTCTTATTGTTTAACTTGCCAAAGCATCCCTTATTTCCAAAAGGAACAAAACACACCTGAGAGAGTAAAATGGACAATTGAAAAGGGATATTACTAACTCATCATTCACAATGATCCTCACTTTATAGCATTCCTCCATGCCAAATAATATCTTTCTAGAATTCTGATGCCTCACTGCAGCACTTTCAATCTTGACCCATATGCTATGATTTGTGTTGCAGAACTGCTCAAGACTGCTGAGCTTTCAGTATCAAGAATTTAATCATTTTGAAAGGCTTAGGAGGATCTGTTCTCCATGGAGAGAAATACACACTGGAAGGAAAGTCCAAATGCATGAAACTGTGGCAAATAGATGTAAAAAAATAAAAGGCAGTAAAAAAAAAAAAAACCTAGAATTTACTACCCTTTACAATGTCCTTTCAACTGATCTCTGAGGATTAGTAACATTGTCTGCATCTTGAAGGAATACTCTCTGTTTTCAGTGGAATTCCCAAAACATGAGGATTTGTTTACTGTACAATGACTCCAGATAAGTGCACTTGTCCTGGTGCTTTTGGTGAATATTGGTTTGCTCAGACATGGCTTCTAAACTCAACTGCCCTATTATATCCACTACTCAGTTACTTAATGACCAGTCACTTTTAGTTTTTGGCAATGGAAACATTAATGCTGCATAACAGAAAAGGGCTGAGACAGGGCTGAATTAAAATCTTGTATTAGTAGTTTGGTTACTTTTCCATCTAAGCATTCAAATAAATTGAAAATGTTAGCAGGATTAATTTGAGTCTTCTTAAGAAAAGGGAGTTGATATGTTTTTCCTTCTGGTTGTTCCATATTATTAAAGCAATAGTGCATTCCATAATTGTGATGATCAGAAAAGAATTGCATGTGTTGTCTGTATCAGACTGGTTTAACGTGACTAGTTTCTTAACAGCGTAAGGTTGAAAATATTGACTTAATAAACATTTGTTAAAAAGTCGTATTTTTGTGAAGGTGTATGTGAAGCACCATGGGGCATATACAGATAATCATGGGATCTTTCCTCAAAATGGTACAGACTTAAAAGGGTGACAAGAAATATAAATTGATTTAAAAAACATTTATACCAGGCCGGAAGTGATGTGTCATAGTGCATAAAAAACGCTATTTCCTAAATGGTGCTCAGTGCAGGTGGTAAGGAGAACAGTGGATAATTTTGAGCAGGGATAGATTTGTTTTGAACACATGGTTAGGAGGATGGGGAGGTATGGGAAGACATTTCAGACATGGAGAGAGATATAAGAAAAAAAGCACAGGATATACTAAGATGTAAACTTTGTGGCATACCTTCTTTATCTGGTTAGATTGTAAGGTGAGAAAAATTGAATAGTAGAAGATAATTTTTTTTGGCGGTACGTGGGCCTCTCACTGTTGTGGCCTCTTCCGTTGCGGAGCACAGGCTCCAGACGCTCAGGCTCAGCGGCCCTGGCTCCCGGGGCTAGCCGCTCTGCGGCATGTGGGATCTTCCTAGAGGACAAGTTTGAAAAGATGAATTGAAGCTATATTTGGCCAGGCCCCGAATGCTAGACCAAGGTCTTGGATTTTAATTTTGAGCATTGAGATCCTTGCCTTTCCCAGCTTCCCAAGGAAGTATCAATCGGTGGGCCTAACCTCGATCCAGATTCCACCCTGCTCAGAGCAGGAGGTATATGAGCTCTCTCTGCCCCATGGTTTGATAGAATTTGGGATCATAGTATGTTGCCCGTTAGATGTGGTGTTTGACATGGTGTGTGTGTTCTGGGCCCCGTGGAGCCCCAGAGTTGTAGCAATTCCTATCTTTCCAGATTGGTCTTGTCCATCTAAAGAGATAGAAGCATCGGACAAAGCCGTAAGCCTCACCTGGAAGTCTTTTCAACTATATGGATAACTATTTCACTTTGCAATCAACACTGACATTCTTTTTTGCATTGCCCTAGACTTTTCTGGTATCCTTAACTGCTCCTGAGTGCTGAGTGCTCCTGAGTGCTCCTCCTTTGGAGGAGTGGGTTACTGCATCCTGAACTTTGGGTAAGAGGTGGGAGACCTGCTATAAAAGCAAAGATTGCTAGAATCTGACTCCTCAAGGTGGAGTTAGATTATATTCCCATCCACCCCAGCCTGTCACATCCACCTAAGCCTTGCTTGAGATTGACACACTAGGCCATTCTTCCTGGCACTTCCCAGGTATCTACGCTGTGGGCAGTTTCTGGAATTACCTTTCCCAGGTTCAGCTTTTGCTCTCCCCTAGGTCTTGTGGCCCCCAGCACACATCATGCTGAAGAGGGTGGGCACTCCTAATCTGCATATCTGATTGTACCATGGTATCTGTACATGATTTTAAGCAAGATTGTTTTAGACTACTATTGAGAGATTTTAAGTATATAAACTGCAAAGATACACATATATAAATAAGTAAAGGAAACATATTTACAGATCTGAGAAAAGGGGATGGTTCTGGGCAAAGAGTAGCACCTGAAAATTGTCAACTACAGCAAGTTGTACATAGCCTTCTAGGGTTTATATATCCCAGTGAGAAATACATTTTTAAAATTATGTGTAAGTGGGAAGAATTAAGTGAAAGATAGTTCAGCGGTTTTTATATGAGGCATAATTTACTTTGTGTGACATGTTTCCTGAAAGATGTGTCTATTGTTTGTATCTCTTTGCATTTAATTATTTAGAATTTCCTATGGTGAATGCACATAACACTATTGTTTTACTTTTTATCAAGTAGGAATGTTTCATTTCACAGCAATGGTCGTTTTTCATATGCTTGTTGAGCAATTTCTGTAGAAATAATAGATCAGGTAAAAATTTCATATGAAAAAATTACCTTTAAGTGAGATTCATTCATAAGATGTTAAAATCCCTTACATATTCTTTACCTTTTAAAAAAATATTTATTTATTTTGGCTGCTCTGGGTCTTAGTTGCGGCATACGGGATCTAGTTCCCTGACCAGGGATCGAACCCCAGGCCCCCTGCACTGGGAGCACGGAGTCTTATCCACTGGACCACCAGGGAAGTCCCTCTTTACCTTTTTTTTTTAACCTAAGATTCTTTATAGGCATCTGCAAATTATGAGATAATCTCTCTTTAACAATCCTCAAAATTTTAAGTAATTGTTACTCATAAGGTCTCCTAAGTAAATAAGGAGAACACAGATGAAGTTTACATTGTTTTATTAGAAATCATTTAGGCTCTAGATGAAAAATAGCTGATGCTTTGTCATACAGCTTTTTTTTTTGGTTGTATAGCCTTTATTACTACCTCCAGTGAAATAAACTGCTATAGTGCCACATCACTGTAGAGGAGTGTCAACTTGATTTGATGCTAAGTCACTGAAATTCTCATTATTAACCAGCTTGTAGTTGAGTTCTAGAAAAATAATCAATTTTGCTTAGGCAGTTTTAGAGCATTTGTTTTGTGTGTCTGTGTACATTACAGTATATAGTGAACCACTGTTTTTTTAGTGGAATTGCTTTCTCACTACCACAACAGTTATATACTGGAACAAGAATTGGTAATAGCTGTGTTATATACAACATGTAATTGTTGTATATGTTTAACTGTCCTAAAGCTATTGTATAAATTAAAGGTTATACTGTTTTCTGTTATAGACTGAAAGTTTATGTCAACCCCCCGCCAAAAAAAATTTGTATGTGAGAGCCTAATGCCTAATGTGATGGTCTTTGGAAGTGGAATCTTTGAGAGATGATTAGGTCGTGAGGGTAGAGCTCCTATGAATGGGATGAGTGCTTTTGTTAGAGATAACCCCAGAGAGCTCCCTTGCCCCGTCTACCATGTGAGGACATAGCTAGAAGATGGCCATCTCTGAACAAAGAAGCACATCCTTACCAGACAATCTGCTGGACTTGGACTTATCAGTCTCCAGACCTATAAGAAATAAATTTCTGTTGTTTATAAGCCATGTAGTTGATGGTAGTTTGTTAGAACAGCCCAAATGGACTAAGTTTGTGATGTAGTCTGTCATCGTCTACTTTTTTTTTAATCACAGTTTGAGATAGCAATTTGCTAATTAGGCTTTTAATGTGATTGCTATAGTCATCCAGCCAATATAATTTAGAACCCGCAGAGGATTTGTTGGCATAATTTATTTGTTCTGGCCATCCTCATAGAGGAAATTCAGTATTTATTTTGATCACTAATCTAATACAATATTGTCATGAGGGCATTTCAGCTTTTTGCACAAAATGAACAATGTTGCCTCAATGCTTAACATTTTAAATTATTTCTACGAAAATAACAGTGCACATAATAAAAATTTTAAGCAGCACAAACAAAAATGAGTCTGTCTCATTCTCAAAACATCCATCCTATTCCCCAGAAGTAATTTTGTGTATCCTTCCAGAATGTTTTCAGGCATATACACAAACATATGGATCCACCTTGTTTTATACCAGTGAGATAATATGTACAAGCTGTTCTGTTATTTGCTTTACATCTGGGAGAGTTTTCCAGATTATCATAACAAATCTACTTTATTTTTAACAGATGTATATAGTTGCCTTTTCTATGGATGTTCTTATTTTATTTAACCAATTGCCTCCGAGAAGCATTAAAGTTGTTTACAGGTCTTTCCCACACCCCTAATACAAATAATGCTGAAAAAATAATATTTTATACGTATATGAGTTACACACAAATATATTTGTAGGGTAAGTATCTCAGAGTAGAATTACCGAGTCAAAGGGTTTGCACCTTTTATGTTTGGGTAAATTCCTATCCAAAAGATTGTACCAATGAATACTCTCACCAGTAGCATATGGAAATACATTTTTCTTCATATCCTTGATAATACTGCCTACTCTGACTACTTCATTTATTCAACAAATATTTGTTACTACCACTTTTTCTGTGCTTAATTTTCTCTCATAGCACTTATTACCATCTGGCATGATATGTTCACTAACTTATTTATGTATTTTCTACGCATTGAAAAACTACATGGGGCAGAGGATTTTGTCTAATCTGTTCACTGCTGTATCCCTTACGTTTAGAAAAGTACCTGGAACATATTGTGTGCTCCATGCATACTTATTCAATGAAGGAATGAATGAATGAACGATCTGTTTCTAAGATTTAAGGCCCATATAAGATGAAATGTTGCTGAAATAAATGTATCAGAGCTTTCTTTCGTGACTGGGATTTATGCCTTCTTAGGAGGTAACGACTCCAGAATTACTTTGTACAACTATGTATTTTTTCTTTTAGTACTTTCACATTATTTTATAATAACACTTTTATGTTTATGTTGTAAATTTTTTGAAAATAAGAAATGAGGCAGATATCCAGCTTTATTTTCCCTTGGAGTTCTCTATAGTAATTTTAAAAGTATCTATTTTTTTATGATTTAATTGCTATCTTTATTATATACTAAATTTCTGTATGTCCTGAATCTATTAGTGCCTTCTATTTTGGCCCATTTATCTCTCAGTTTCGTGTCATGCCATATTATTCTACTTCTGGTACTCAACGATACATTTTATTACTAATTAAGTCTGTTTCTTCCTAAATGGTATACTTTCTTTGGGCTTTTGTTGACTAAATTTGCTGATTTCTTTCAGATTGAGTATCAAATTCCTTGTTGTGTTTTGACAAAAATTATATTTTGACTGGGCTTGTAATTTGTGGGATAATTTTCAGGAAATTCAAATGGTATAATACAGTATTGAGTCTTCCCAGTCAAGAAAACTTTCCACTTATTAAAGTATTTTTAAAATTTTAAGTTTTTTACATATTTCTTAACTTTATTAGGAGGTGTTTAATGTTGCTTTTGTATATGAAGTTTGTTGTCACTATATTTTCTGACAGCTGCTTGCTGTGTTTACTCCTCTTACAGAACTCTCCCAGTTTCTTAGATGGTTTTTTCAGATTTATCATGTATAAAATCACTTCATCTGAAAGGATTTATCTCCTCTCAATTATTTTATTTCTTTTAAAAAGTACTTTATTGTATTGTATAGAAGTACTTAAAAAACTGAACCAGAAATTACATGAAAATCAAATTATCAGTTTTATCTGGGCTCTAAGGAAGATAATATTTGTGAAAAATCAGGATTGATATCGTACCTTTTAACACTAAAACTGTTCAAATATTTTTTAAGTCGGTGATAAAATTTCTGAATTTTCAGTAATCAAGAAAACATAATTAAACTTCAAAGAAAATATTTGGAATTCTTGTAAAACAGTAGCAGAAATAATCTCTAATAAAGATAGGATTTATAGTAGAAGCATATCTTAATTTTAAGAGCCAGGTGACTAAAAAAAAAAATCTAAAAAAAAACCCAACAACTACAAAAGACACTTAATACACAATTATCTAAAAATCAAGTGCTAGTTACTATGCTTGTCTTTAGTATTTTCTACAAGAGATTCTTTGGTATAAAGGTCAGATCAATGGTGAGCACAAGCCATATGCAAATTCTGGAATTTCAATTTGGAATTGGGAAAAATAACTCAAATTCTAATAATTTTGTAATCATTTATTTTGATAAAAAAAATTGTCATTATAAAAGTAAGAAGGGGGTCTACCCTGGTGGCACAGTGGTTAAGAATCTGCCTGCCAATGCAGGGGACACAGGTTCGATCCCTGGCCCAGGAAGATCCCACATGCCACGAAGCAAATAAGCCCATGCGCCATAACTACTGAGCGTGCACTCTAGAGCCCGTGTGCCCCAACTACTGAAGCCCGTGCCCCTAGAGCCCATGCTCTGCAGCAAGGGAAGCCACCGCAATGAAGAGTAGCCACCGCTCACCACAACTAGAGAAATCCCATGCGCAGCCACAAAGACCCAACACAGGCAAAAAATTTTTTAAAAAAATTAATTAATTAAAAATGTAAACATTTCTGCAAGTAACATTTAGTTGTAGTAGTCTTTCTCGAATATTAATATCATTTACAATAGTTTTAACACAGGTCATTTAATTGTTCTGCATCTGAATTTTCATTTTCAAAGTTAGAATATTAAGTTCAAGTAACATTTTGATGAAACATTCAAAAGGTGTAATACGTATATAAAAGTACAATCTGTACAAACTATAATTTTATCCAAATTAAAGTTTCTATATTCCATCAGTGTAAGGTCAAACAGATAACTGCAGGCCCATGAGGAGTTAAAATTGTTAGACTCTGGGCCGTTTTTACCAACTTAGAGTGAGAATACTGCGATGCACATTTTATATGTTATTTTAGCAATAAATGTAAAAGAAGACATGTTGCAAACAGATGGATCTCTATAGTAGATTCAATCAGAAAGCTTCAGTTTATTGATCCAATAGCAGGCACTTAAGAAATTGTTTTTTACTTAAATATAACAAGTAAAATACTTACCTCACTTAACTGGCTGGAAACCTCATTTCCTATGTATGGATGCAAGAAGAAGAAAATTTCATTTAAAATTGTTTAGATTTATTTGCAATATTGTAGATAGACTGTGGGGTGTGTGTGTATAGCAACTTTATTAAGAGACAAAGTCTTAATAGTTAATATCTTCAAATTTGGAGTCAAGTGGTTTTTCACACCTAAAATCTGTGTGGCTTTAGATAAATGACTCAGCTTCTTGAAGCCTTAGTTTTATCATATATAAATTAGATAAGAAAGCCAGAATCTCTTTCTAGGGTTATTACCAAGGTCAAGAAAGGTAATACTTGCAAAATTTTGATCATTGTGTCTCAAATCCAGTATATTATTCTTAGTGATAATAGTAGTAAGTATAGTTTGCACTTTGTACACAGATGGCTTGTCAGTTACAACACAGAAGGAACTAGGTATATTTGCATGTGAAATACAGCTCTCTGTTGTATAAAATGAGAACTCTCGTGGGAACTCTTTGTTCTCTCTCACACAGATGCACCTAGAGACACAACACATCACTTTTGATGTGCAACAGAGTGGTTAGCAGAATGGGATGTCCTTAATAGAAGACATGACTTTCTATTACAGATGGTAATTGTAATTCTTAGTGTCAGTACAATAAGAAGGAAAGCTGCTATTAATCTGTTTCCTGATACAGCTAAGCAACTTCTCCATCTTAATCCAGGAAAGTGTAGCTAGACTGAGCACCAAATCTCTTAGGTTCTCTGATTTCACTAACATTTGCCTTTGTGTTCAGATATGTTGGAAACTGAAAAGAATAGGGCTCATTAGCTAATGAGGGTCAGACAGAGAAATGGGTTGAAGCCTGACAATGAATTGGGGAATCAATATAAAAACATTATTGCTCACAGACAAAAAGAAAATGGCGGGGGGATTAAAGGTTAAAGGAGTTAAGTACAGAAACAAAAAGTTGGAAATTAGATAAGGTATAAAGGGAA
>NW_006797594.1:783860-844193 GCF_000442215.2 Lipotes vexillifer
AAGAGTGATAGTGACTTAAAAAGTTGCAAAAAAAGGAAAAGAAAAAATATAGGGTAAAAGTAAAAAGTAACAGAAAGTGAGCTAAGGGAGCGGAACAAAGCAAAGGAACAGATTCCTGGCAGAAGAATATTATTAATGGTTATGAGCCCTCACTTCACTGGTTATGATAGAAGTTCAAGCTTTTTCTTTTCTACCTACAGTTTTCATACTCTAAACCATGCTTTGATTTCATTTCTTCAAATCTCAGTTGAGGCCAGATACATCCAGCAGTGACCACAGAGATGGTACAATGCAATCAAAGCATTGTTAAGTGGACTCTGGGAATTGTAGATGTTTAGGGTTAGAGTACACTGAAAAGGCAAGTTATTTTGTAGTCTTCAGATGCCTTTAGAGCATTTCTTTTGTACTCAAGTAAACAAAGACTACTCTGCTTAGTATATAGAATTCCAAATGGATTTTACTCAGCTAAAATCAATGTGTAGTGCAGACATAGGGTTTACTAAAATGATGTTTCATGCTAGAAATTGGAAAGCTTAGCATTCAACCAGTTAACCTTAGCAAGCAGAAATGCAGATGACTTCAGTGCTAGTACACTGCATTACATTTACTCTGCCCCTTGAGCATTGACTTTGGATATAAATTATGTTTGATCTTGAAGTCACTTAATTTTTCTGTTAAGAAATGGTCCTTTAGGTAATATTTCACTTAGTATCTGTTTTATAAAAATGTGTCATTAAAGAATTGGTGACATAGGTTTTTGAATCGAAGTCCCATCTTCTCGCTTCCTGAAAAATCTTAGTTTTTAGCTTCAAACTGGAACCTTGAATAGGTTCTTGCCTGTGCTTTGTTGTTGCTTAACAATTCTACTGGGTGTAATAGCTTCATAATTACAGCTCATGTTCCAACTCATCAGAAGTGTTATCTATGAGTAAAATGATATAAAGGGTAAGTAATGCTTCAATAAATAAAATATTCCCAAGTTTAAAACATAGATTATAATTAATAATAGTATTTTGATCTTTACGTCTATTCACATAAACCATTTTTTTGGTCATTTCCTAGTTCCTGAGTAATTTACAAATATTCTTCATCATATATATTTGGTGTTTCTTCTGTGTAATGATTTAAAAAGCTTAAATTTTCTTTGAGTTCTTACAAAGTAGAAAAAAATCATGTTTTTCTTTATAGATCTGTGAGTTTTTGTATAAATTGTTTTTATTGAAGTAGAGTTGATTTACAATGTGTGAATTTTTTCTGTACAGCAAAGTAATTCAGATATATATATATATATATATATATACACACACACACACACACACACATACATTCTTTTTTTAAAATTCTTTTCCATTATGGTTTATCACAGGATACTGAATATAGTTCTCTGTGCTATACAGTAGGACTTGTTGTTTATTCATTGCATATATAAAAGCTCAAATCTGCTCACCCCAACCTCCCATTTCATCTCTCCCCCACCCACCTCTGCCTTGGCAACCACAAGTCTCTCTATGTCTGTGAGTCTGTTTTGTAGATAGGTTTATTTGTGTCATATTTCAGATTCCACATATAAGTGACATCATATGGTATTTGTCTTTTTCTTTCTGACTTAACTTAGTATGATCTCCAGTTTCATCCATGTTGCTGTAAATGGCATTATTTTGTTCTTTTTTATGGCTGAGTAGTATTCCATTGTATATATGTACCATATCTTTTTTATCCATTCATCTGTCGATGGACATTTAAGTTGTTTCCATGTCTTGGCTATCGTGAATAGTGCTGCTATGAACATAGGGGTGCATGTCTTTTTGGATTAGTTTTGTCTGGATATATGCCCAGGAGTGGGATTGCTGGATCATATGGTAATTCTATTTTTAGTTTTCTGAGGAACCTCCATGCGTTTTCTACAGTGGCTATAACAACTTACATTCTCACCAACAGTGTAGGAGGGTTCCCTTTTCTCCATATTCTCTCCAGCATTTGTTATTTGTAGATTTTTTTTAAAACATCTTTATTGGAGTATAATTGCTTTACAATGGTGTGTTAGTTTCTGCTTTATAACAAAAGTGAATAAGTTATACATACACATATGTCCCCATAGCTCTTCCCTCTTGCATCTCCCTCCCTCCCACCCTACCTATCCCACCCCTCTAGGTGGTCACAAAGCACCAAGCTGATCTCCCTGTGCTATGTGGCTGCTTCCCACTAGCTATCTATTTTACATTTGGTAGTGTATATATGTCCATGCCACTCTCTCACTTTGTCACAGCTTACCCTTCCCCCTCCCTGTATCCTCAAGTCCATCCTCTAGTAGGTCTGTGTCTTCATTCCCATCTTGCCCATAGGTTCTTCATGACCATTTTGTTTTGTTTTGTTTTTTAGATTCCATGTATATGTATTAGCATACGATATTTGTTTTTCTCTTTCTGACTTAGTTCACTCTGTATGACAGATTCTAGGTCCATCCACCTCACTACAAATAACTCAATTTCATTTCTTTTTATGGCTGAGTAATATTCCATTGTATATATATGCCACGTCTTCTTTATCCATTCATCTGTTGATGGACACTTAGGTTGCTTCCATGTCCTGGCTATTGTAAATAGAGCTGCAATGAACATTTTGGTACATGACTCTTTTTGAATTATGGTTTTCTCACGGTATATGCTGAGTACTGGGATTGCTCGGTCATATGGTAATTCTATTTTTAGTTTTTTAAGGAACCTCCATACTGTTCTCCACAGTGATTGTATCAGTTTACATTCCCACCAACAGTGCAAGAGGGTTCCCTTTTCTCCACACCCTCTCCAGGACTTATTGTTTGTAGATTTTTTGGCAGTTTTATGGTGTCATGTCTTATGTTTAAGTCTTTGATCCTGTGTGAGTTTTAAATAAAAGAAAAATGGAAAAAATTTGAAACAAGTCCTAGTAATTTGATGTGTCTCATGGTTTAATCAAATTTGCTCAGTGCAGTTTTTTTTTGTTTTTTTCAATGCAGTTTTTAATTGGAACATTTGTTTTGAGTGACCATATTCTTGTGTGGGACTAACCAGACAAGTGTTTATTTATTAAAGAATAAATAAACATTTAATAATTAGAAATGAAGTGATCTGTCAGGACTGCTGCTTGTCCCTGGTTCTGTGCATGCCTGGCTCATATGTGGATCAAGTGCTGTTCTGGTGACAGGTGTTAGTGTCCACTGTCTGCTGTACCATCTCTCAAATACCATGTGTCTACAGGGAAAAGTGAATTTCTGAATGGGTAACTAGAACAAAACTGAGTTGCCCAACATCCTACAGAATTTTTGAGATACTTACATGATTTTATATGCAATTGTAACAAAAATTACAGTGAAATTTTTAGGACACATGATTATGTAATGTTTGAGTTCCTCAGAGAGAAGAATTTCCAAAAAAGCCACCAGAAGTTATCATAGAAGATGGGGATGGGAAGATAAGGGGAGATGCATAGAAGACTAAAAACTCTGCTTCTTTCTTGCTTTGGATTTCACCATATAATTTAAGACATTCTTGCATGGTTGTTAGACTTAAAGTACTCTTGGAAATTCAATCTAATCTCAACGATTCATATTCTAAAAATTACTAATGAAATATCTTCAAATTTGTTAGCATTTATTGCATGCTGGGTGTAGAACTGTTTTACATGTATTTTCTCATTCAATGTTTTTAAAACTGCAATAATATTGATCCCATTTTGCACATTAGAAAACCAGCAAAGGGAGGTGAGTATTTTGGCTAAGATCATCCAGCTAGTAATAATGGAAAAGAAATTTTAACCTAGATGTGCCTAGCTCCACTCAGACATAGATGTATGAAATTTACTGTGCAACTGATACGTTAAACCCAACCTTCCAAAACATTTTTCTTTTATTCAGTCCCACAGCCATGATTGGTATTTTTATTAACCTGAGGGCTCTGCTTCCTAGAAGTTTAATTGTGGATAATCATGGAAAATAAAGCTGCCAAATATCTAATTCAAACCACTTGTTTATCCCACATAATTTTTCTTTTATTTTTCATGAATTATTGAAAATAGATGCTCCACATTCTAGAACCCCAAGTCTTTACCCAACAGTGTAAAAAGTGTCAGACACAGCTACCTTTTTTTCCCCCACATGACTATAGCTTCTTTCCCCTCAACTTTAGCCTACTGGTAATTGTATTATTTTATGCTGTCAAAAGTCTCCATGCTTCCTTTTCTAATGTGCCAAGGTCACTTTCTCAATTATTTTTCTCAGTGGGTCATGATTTAGCAAGCTCATATCATATGCAGCTAAAGTAATAGAAGGCCCAAATCCCCATTTATTCTAATTATATAAAAATTTGGCTAGCTATAATGCTAAATGTGCCCTTTGACCTGAAGAAAATATTTCTCAGCTGTTTTGTTCACCTAGAACCATAAATGAGATGCATCAGAAGTTCCTTAACTAATTGAGAAATGCTTGAATGATCTTGTCTATTTGACTTCTACCTGCTGGGACACATTTTACTGATGGCTTGAAAGAAACTTTAGACTCTCATCAGTAAGGTGGAGTATTTTTAAGCAGAGTATTTTAAGATTAAAGAATAGCGTCATTGAAATAAACTTCAAAAAAGGAAGAACACAACATGATCAAAGATTTAAGCAAAAAGGTACATTTTAAAGCACAGAGATAAAATTTATTTAATTAGACCATGTTACTGAGGGAGATAAAATCTCTAGTCTGAAGCCAGAAGAAGGTAGGCTATTACTTTATCTTAGTTTAAGCATTAAAGCATACATATTACAGATAATGGATATTCTTTTGCCTGGTGACAGGGCAGGAAGAGGGCTTTGATTTCATGAAGTACATGTGGTACAAGTTTATAAGTGAGTTCATTTCAGCCATGTCCACAAAAAGCACTCTAACAACAATTCATTTCCTTCTGGGAGCCCAGTGAGATAGGGAAGATCTAGATTTTATAGGATGGTTAGTTAGCTTAAATGGTTGCACTATCTTTTAAATAATGTCAGGGCCCATTTAGCTATGAATAGAGGACCCTGATCCATGGAAATAAATGCACCCATGACCTTGGCTAGCCATCTTATGGTGTCGGGTCATAATTACAGCTGGGCCCTTGAGTAAAACAACTCCAGAAGCAGCTACAGCTAGCAGTTCTCTTTAGCAACATTAAATGTTGTAGAACTTTATATTTATTTTGCATGCAAATGGGAGCAAATAATTGGGGGCACCCAAACTTTGTTTTCCATAAATGCCTTGAGACTGGACTTTTTTCACTAAGTCCTGAGTCAGGTAAAATAAAGAAAAGCCCCAAACTTGTCAGGCATATGAATAATAGTCACATAAAGAATATTTGTGAACATAAAGATGCAACAGATAATGAAAATTAACAAATAATCTCCAATCATTTGATGATCAAATCTTTCAGTGAGTCCTTATAAAGGAGATAAGTGCTATGAGAGAAGGGGGAGGGGAGAGGGTGTCCCATCCTATCAAGTCAAGTGAGAGAGGTCTCTAAGAGAAATGTTCTTAGGGGCTCAGATAGCTAGCAGAATCTTGTTCTTCTGTTACACTACTGAGCTGCAATCCATGGGCTCTCTTGTTGCCATCCCTGGAGTGTAGCAAAGTGAGAAGTCCCTTTGGAGAACCTGAATTGTGTACCTGTGATTTTGGAGGCATGATAGAGGATGACAGTTCCAAATGCAGAGGACTGTAGATGGAGCACATGGGATGGCAAGCAGAATGCGGAGGTTTTGCACCACTCTGCCAGACTAAGTAAGGAGAGTATCAAGAAAATAACCCATAGAAATGAACGCATTCATGAAGGGGAGATTGGTATACCGTTTCTGGGTTCAGTATCGGTTTATGGATCAGATTGCTGATAGCCTCTGTACAGATATGAGCTGGGAGGAAGGTAATGCAACGTGATATCAGGGCAGAGAGAACTACTGTTGCAGCTTATTTTATTTTATTTTTAAAGAAAAATCAATGATTTTATGTAGGTATGATAATGGGCTTCATCCACATGGCAAAAATAGCTACTTCCTCTTTATTTTTATTTATTTATTTATTTTTACATCTTTATTAGAGTATAATTGCTTTACAATGGTGTGTTACTTTCTGCTTTATAACAAAGTGAATCAGCTATACATATACACATATCCCCATATCCCCTCCCTCTTGCGTCTCCCTCCCACCCTCCCTATCCCACCCCTCTAGGTGGTCACAAAGCACCAAGCTGATCTCCCTGTGCTATGCGGCTGCTTCCCACTAGCTATCTACCTTACATTTGGTAGTGTATATATGTCCATGCCTCTCTCTCGCTTTCTCCCAGCTTACCCTTCCCCCTCCCCGTAGCCTCAAGTCCATGCTCTAGTAGGTCTGTCTTTATTCCTGTCTTACCCCTAGGTTCTTCATGACATTTTTTTTTCAGAAGGGGAATCTAAGATGCAGATTAGTATGCTGGCCACTTAGTAGGGATCATTCTTGGGAGTAATAATTATGGAAGAAAGAGGAAGGAGGCAGGATTGGGCATTGCAAACCCGACAAAGGCCTCATCTCTAGAGCTGGGCCAGATCATCAGAGTTGTCCTGAGTTGAGTTGAAGGGGCTGCGTCTTTATACCCCTGCACTGATCCATCATTGGGCAGGCTGCTCCTGGAAGGAGGTGAGAACTTGGGCAAGGTAATTTTTTTCTCAAGTGAGTTAATTCCAAAAGACAGCTGACAGCTTAGAACTGCTTTCTGGCTTTTTCAGCTGCTGGGAGCATAAATTGTTGATTTTAGAACTGAGATCTGGGCAGCACATTATGGTGTTCATCATAAAAGCTTTTCTTTTTACAGCTTTGTAGTCCTCAGAGCTATGGAGGGGTGTATTAGTAAGGGTCCTTCAGAGGAACAGAACAAACCAAATGTGTATATGTACACATATAACAGGATGTAATTTATATATTATATAATTATTAAATATGTTAGTATAATATATATTTTATATAATGTATGTTTTATATTATAAATGTATATATTGTGTTATATAATTATATATATTATATTGTTTATATTATATATGTATTATATGCTATATATAACATACTTTATATCGTATATATATATATATAATATATATAGAGAGGGGGTCAAGGAGGGATTGATTTTAAGGAACTGGCTTATGCAGTTATTTAAGATCCATTAGCATAACATCTGGTCTACAAGCTTAATGTTGGTTAGGATTCACGAACAGACTGTAGACTCAGGAAGAGTTTCACTTCAAGTCCAAAGGCAGCTTGCTGGCAGTATTCCTTCTTGTTCAAGAGAGATCAATCTTTATGCTAGTAAGGCTGTTGACTGACTAGGTGAGGCCCACCCATATCAGAGGATCATCTGCCTTACTGTAAGTCTGCAGATTTAAATGTTAATCTGACCCAAAAAAATCTTCACAGAAATATCCAGAATAATGTTTAAGCAAATATATGGTCACCATGTCCCAGCCAAACTGACATTTAAAATTAACCATTACAAGTGCTCTGTTTGTGGATCATGGTACATTAAGTCTAATAATGTGGAACCTTTGACCTTAATAATGTAGTACGAGAGGTAAACATTTAAAATTAGTCATAGTTAATATAAAATTCTTCAACATATCAAAACAGTAGCCAAAATTAAGCCATATATTTGTCTGAAGTAAATCTTCATATTAATACATATACCACACCTACATATAATTTTTAGAATATGGGAAAGAGGCTTTCTTTTTGCTGCTGCTGCAGCCATGAGTATACTCAGGCTTCAGAAGAGGTTTGCCTCCAATGTCTTGTGCTCTGCTAAAAATGTTGGTTGGGTCTCAGTAAGACCAATGAAATCTCCAGTGCCAGCTCCCATCAGCAGATCTGGATGCTGATTATAAGGGTATGCGGAGCATCTGCAAGCATCTCCACTCCCAGTCTTGATGCAGAAAAACACCTTGGCCACCAGGAGAGCAGGCATATGGTCATGGATGAAGAAATGGTCCTGCCAGTGCTAGGATGCCTGAAAAGATGCCCTGGATGAGGAGAATGAGAATTCTGCTGCTCAGAAGATACCGTGAATCTAAGATTTATCACTACCTGTGTCACAGTCTGTACTTAAAGGTGAAGGGAAATGCATTCAAAAACAAGTGAATTCTCTTGAACACATTCAGAAGCTGAAGGCAGTAAAGGTCCAAAAGAAGCTCCTGGCTGACCAGGCTGAGGCCCTCAGGTCTCAGACCAAGGAAGCACACAAGTTCTGGGAAGAATAGCTCCAGACCAAGAAGGAAGAAATCATCAAAACTTTATTCAATGAAGCAATGCCATTTGCAGCAGCATGGATGAACTTAGAGATTATCATACTAAGTGAAGTAAGCCAGACAGAAAAATATCATATGATATCATTTATATGTGGAATTTAAAAAACTGATACAAATGAATTTATTTATAAAACAGACTCAGACATAGAAAACAGACTTATGGTTGCCAAAGAGGAAAGTGAGGGGGGCGGGGATAAATTAGGAGTTTGGGATTAAGAGATACACACTACTATATATAAACTAGATAATCAACAAGGACATACTGTATAGCACAGGGAACTATACTCAATAGCTTGTAATAACCTATAATGGAAAAGAATCTGGAAAAGAATATTTATATACATATATGTGTATATATATTTATAAATAATGTATAATTGAATCACTTTGCTATACACCTGAAAGTAACACAACATTGTAAATCAACTGTACTTCAATAAAAAAAAATCTATTCAAGGCAGAAAAGACCAAGAAATAAAGCTCCCCATCTTTCAGCAATTACATAGATCAGTCATTCAACTAAAAATAAAACCCTTATCTACCGTTCCCACCAAAAAAAAAAAAATTGAAAGAAAGAAAATGTGGAAAGAAGGCCATAATGCTTTAACCTTTAGAGGATGTTTATAATGGTCCATTAGTTGCCTTACAGGTACTAATTCTTTCTCTCTGTGACAGATGCTTATGCCATCACTATGGATTGAATCCAGTAAGAGAGCTCCAAAAAGAGCAAGGTCCAGGGCTTCTAGCCAGAAACTCATAGATATTAGTACACATGCTATCTCTGCTATCCACACCCTTTTGGCTAAGGTTTCATGTATATGCAAATCACACACCTCTAATATGTTGACACTGATGGAGCGCAGTGGTCCTCATTAGGAGCTCGGCAGCCCCCATGTGTAGGTGTTGATAAGGTGCTGTTGCCAGAAGTGGGATTTTGAGTTCTAATTTACACACACATGAGCACATAGTAACTTTATGAGTTTTCTGTGTAAAAAGAGCACAGGTAAAATTTAGGGAACCAATTTTGAGCCATCTTGGTGATGTCAAGCCATTTTGAGACTCATTCAAGAAGGCTGTCTGCCAGCAAGGGCATTCTCGTAGCAAAAGGCAGAAGTTGTGAAGGGAATTAGAAGAGATCATTTGGAAGCTATCTTCCACATGAGGGAAATATGTATTTTTCAGAACCTGATATGCATTTCATAAGAAAACATCCTATTTCCTAAATACCACTGAAAATATTAAGAAATATGGTAGGGAATGAACTCATAATAGCCAAATACAGGTCTAAACCCAAATTAGAGGGATTAAAAAAGGACATTTTCAGGAAGAAAGAAGATTTTAGATAATATTTGGTATGATCAAGAGGATACATAATCTTAGTGTTCTGGTAAAGTCTTTACCAATAAAAAATTTTTAAAGGAGAAAAAACCACCAAGTCTTTACAAGAAAATTGTGATCAAAGTATAAAACAAAACTATAGTATGATATTGCAAGATTATTTCAATACAAATAGTCTCTAAAAGGTCATTACTTTGACATTTTCTTTTGAAGTAAACTGTTTTGACTCAGGCTTCCATTCCTCTCTGTGTTGAATTATACTAAACAGTTATGTGGAGAAAAATAATTATGTAACCATAACTAAAATCACTGTTAAGTTTTAAAATTATCTAAGTAAAACTACTGAAAAAGTACAGAAAGTATAATGAATGTTATGAAAATAATAAAAATAATATGGTCTTTTTCAATGACAGGTATTATAGGTAACAATTTTATGATGGATATAGGAGGAAAACTGGAGGGAAATATAGGGGAATTTATTTCTTAAAATAAATTTGTAGAAAGTCAAGATATACAATTTTGATAACAGAAGAAATAGATTCAAGTGTTACATTGAATCATTATCCTTGAAAGATAAAACAGACAGAGTAGAATCCTAGTATGTCTGAGTGGCTGTGAAATAATACTAAGTAGCTGTCTGGTATGAGACATGTTACTCTTCTGCTTCTCTTTCCATTCTATTTTTTACCTGCTCATTCCCCATTCTTATGATAAGGAGTTAGCTTATTTCTTGATTGTCCTTTTAGTCATTCATCTGCATCACTGAGTCTGAGAGATCCCATGACTTAGGTATTTATAAATAGGGATACTGAGCTAATCTTAAATTACATATTCTATGGAAAAATTACCCCTTCCAATTCTAATATTTAGTGTTGGATTTCGTCAGGAAAGTAATGTTTCAAAGTTACTGAGGATGACTTTTTGTCTCCTGATTAGCTGAAAGAGTGAGAGAAAGGTATTGAAGATTTTATATCCTTTCATTCTGGTACTGATGGAAAGCTAGAGTAGTGTTTCCTTATTTTTGGTGAAATAGTTGAAATTTTAATATGTTGAGTCTTCAACCTTCAAATATTTATAGAGTAGAATTAATTTTTTTTAAAGATATCCTTTTATTTTTTATTTTAATTTTTATTATTTAAACATCTTTATTGGAGTATAATTGCTTTACAGTGGTGTGTTAGTTTCTGCTGTATAACAAAGTGAATCAGTTATACATATACATATATCACCATATCTTCTCCCTCTTGCATCTCCCTCCCACCCTCCCTATCCCACTCCTCTAGGTGGTCACAAAGCACCGAGCTGATCTCCCTGTGCTATGCGGCTGCTTCCCACTAGCTATCTATTTTACGTTTGGTGGTATATATATATGTCCATGCCGCTCTCTCACTTTGCCCCAGCTTACCCTTCCCCCTCCCCATATGGAATCTAAAAAAAAAAAGTCATGAAGAACCTAGGGGCAAGACGGGAATAAAGACACAGACCTACTAAAGATATCCTTTTAAATGCATGATTCCTTCTCAATTTAGGTGACAAATGCCAGAGCCCTTGATTGCCCGGTCACTTGCCAAGGGATTCTAGAGTATTACCAGGTCCCAGTCTTTGGAGTAAAAGATAGCCATATGTTCCCTGGGTCAAGGAATTTTAGGTGGGGATTTTAGGTTTTAGTTGGGGGAGATATTAGAATAATGGAAGTAGCTGAATCCTTTAAGCTCCTATTTATCAGCTCATTATTTTGAAAAACTAATTGTGCAGCTGCTGCAAATATTTCCTACATGATTAGGCGTTAGCATAAGGGTTTTGTTTACTTTGGGCAATACTAATCACATTTTCTTCGTGGCCAGTGAAGTTGATTTACATACAGACTATGTAAACCTTGCCACCCTCTTCATAGTAAAACAAAGAAATGAAGTTAAAATGTCTTTATTTTTCAATTAAATAATTTATGATTGATAACTTGAATCAATATTGGAATCAAAGTATAAAGAGTCCCAGACCTGTCAAATAGCATTGAAAGCAAGGAAATTTATGGGTACCATTCTAAATCACTATCAGGGTGGATTGCCAGTCTCTATTATAGAAGTAAATTAACAGGGATGTTTTGGCTGAAACAGTGAAGAGGAATGTTGAATTCTGTTGCACAAAAAGTATCCCATTTAGTTGCAGTTGGATGTGTTTGGCAACTTCTCCTATGTGTGTTGATTTAATACACTATACCACACATACCCATCTGATCTCTGCCATGAGGAAAGAGAAAATTACCTACAATCTAAATAGGTTCATTCTTTGTTGTCAGGCAGAGATCTTTCTGGACTCCAATGACTCGAAATTCCTTTGCCCTTTTTACCCTGAATCTCACATCCCCTCTTACAATTCAAGCTGTGTAAATGTGTATGTGTGTAGGTGTGTGTGTGTTCACGTGCTTTTTTGTGTGTCTGTGAAGGACACTTGGGCTTATCTTTTTTAAGAAATGGAAATTTTATTTTGAAAGTCCTAAGATTTTTCCAGTATAATATTGTCTCACAGTGTATATGCAAAATGTTTAAGTGAATTTTGCTTTTAACTGGGTGAATTTCAGACACTTTGCAATTTCCTCTTAAAATCCATCCTGTTTCAAAAAGAAACATTTCTGTAAAGCTTTTTTTTTTTCATATTATATTATTTGGTTTATTAGAGTTTTATCCTCCTTTCCTTCAGAATCAGAATGTCAAGGTTGGTTACAGAATTTTAGAATTTTAGAATTCACAAATGAGTAAAATCAAAGGCTTTGATTTTTTTTTTTTTTTTTTTAATTTTGCCAGTTTAAGTTTTGCCTTGATGGTTTTAGGACAAATTGTGAGGGGCAACTTAAGACCCAGGGAGATACCATGGCTCTTGAATTGTTTACAGCTTTAGAAATGTAGGGCCTCAAATGGTTAACTGAATCATCATTATACTTTATACTCCAAACTAGTAGAGTGGGTTGTGTAGGTCACATTCAAAATTAATGGTGAACTTTCCTAAGAAAAACAATTTGATAATGTAATTGTATTTGTGATCTCACAAATACACTTTTTAAAAATATTTTAATTTTATTGGGGGTATAGTCGATTTACAATGTTGTTAGTTTTAAGTATACAGCAAAATGATTCAGTTATACAAATACATATATTCATTCTTTTTTTAGATTCTTATATAGATTATCACAGAATACTGAGTGGAGTTCTCTGTGCTATATGGTAGGTCCTTTTTGGTTATCTGTCTTATATACAGCAGTGTGTGTGTGTTCATCCCAAGCTCCTGATTTATCCCTCCCTCCACATTTCCCCTTTGGTAACCATAAGTTTGTTTTTGATATCTGTAAGTCTGTTTCTGTTTGGTAAATAAGTTAATTTGTATCTCTTTTTTTGTAGAATTAGATTCCACATATGCTTGATATCATATGATCTCTGTCTTTCTCTGACTTAACTTCACTTAGTGTGATGATCTCTAGGTCTATCCATGTTGCTGTAAATGGCATTATTTCATTCATTTGTTTATGGCTGAGTAATATGCCATTGTATACATGTACCACATCTTCTTTATCTATTCCTCTGTCAGTGGACACTTAGTTTGCTTCCATGTCTTGACTATTGTAAGTAGTGCTGCAATGAATATTGGGGTGCATGTATCCTTTGGAATTATGGTTTTCTCCTGATGTATGCCCAGGAGTGGGATTGCTGGATCATATGGTAGTTCTATTTTTAGTTTTTTAAGGCATCTCCATACTGTTTTCCATAGTGGTTGTACCAATTTAGATTCCCACCAACAGTGTAGGAGGGTTCCCTTTTCTCCACACCCTCTCCAGCATTTATTCTTAGCAGATATTTTGATGATGGCCATTTCTGACCGGTGTGAGGTGATACCTCATTGTAGTTTTGATTTGCATTTCTCTGATAACTAGTGATGTTGAGCATCTTTTCATGTACTTTTTGGCCACCTGTATGTCTTCTTTGGAGAAATGTCTATTTAGATGTTCTGCCAATTCTTTGATTGGGTTACTTGTTTCTTTTATTAACATAGAGCTGCATGAACTCTTTGTGTATTTTGGAGATTAATCCCTTGTCGGTTGCTTCTTTTGCAACTATTTTCTCCCATTCCATGGGTTGTCTTTTCATTTGTTTATGGTTTCCTTTGCTGTGCAAAAGCTTTTAAGTTTAATTAGGTATCATTTGTTTATTTTTGTTTTTATTTTCATGACTCTAGGAGGTGGATCTAAAAAGATATTGCTGTAATTTATGTCAGTGCTTTGCCTTTGTTTTCCTCTAAGGATTTTATAGTGTCTGGCCTTATATTTAGGTCTTTGATTCATTTTGAGTTTATTTTTGTGTATGATGTTAGAGAATGTTCTAATTTCATTCTTTTATGTATAGCTGTCCAGTTTTACAAGCACCACTTAATGAAGAGACTGCCTTTTCTCCATTGTATATTCTTGCCTCCTTTGTCATAGATTAATTGACTATAGGTGTATGGGTTTATTTCTGGGCTTTCCATTATGTTCCATTGAGCTATATTTCTGTTTTTGTGTCAGTACATACTGTTTTTTGTTTGTTTGTTTGCTTGCTTTATTTTTTGGCCACACTGCACAGCATGTGGATCTTAGTTCCCGGATCAGGGATCAAACCCATGCCCCCTGTAGTGGAAGCACAGAGTCTTAACCACTGGACTGCCAGGAAAGTCCCAGTACCATGCTGTTTTGATGAGTATAGCTTTGTAGTATAGTCTGAAGTCAGGAAGCCTGATTCCTCCAGCTTTGTTTTTCTTTCTCAGGATTGCTTTGGCTGTTCGGGTCTTTTGTGTTTCCATATAAATTAAAAAAAATTTTTTCCCATTCTGTGAAAAACACAATTGGTAACTTGATAGGGATTGTATTAACTCTGTAGATTAACTTGAGTAGTATAATCTTTTGATGTTGATTTTTCCAATCCAAGAACATGGTATATCCTTCCATCTGTTTATGTCATCTCTGATTTCTTTCATCAGTGTCTTAAAGTTTTCAGAGTAGAAGTCTTTTGTATCCTTAGGTAAGTTTATTCCTAGGTATTTTTATTCTTTTTGATATGATGGTAAATAAGATTGTTTCCTTAATTTCTCTTTCTGATCTTTTGTTGTTAATATATAGGAATGCAAGAGATTTCTGTGTATTAATTTTGTGTCCTGCAACTTTACCAAATTCATTGATGAGCTCTAGTAGTTTTCTGGTAGCATTTAGGATTTTCTATGTATAGTATCATGTCATCTGCAAACTGTGTCAATTTTACTTCTTCTTTTCCAATTTGGATTCCTTTTATTTCTTTTTCTTCTCTGATTGCCAAGGCTAGTACTTCCAAAACTTTGTTGAATAAAAGTGGTGAAAATGGACATCCTTGTCTTCTTCCTGATCTTAGACAAAATGCATTTAGCTTTTCACCATTGAAAATCATGTTAGCTGTGGGTTTGTCATATATGGCCTCTTTATGCTGAAGTAAGTTCCTTCTATTCCCACTTTCTGGAGAGCTTTTATCATAAATGGGTGTTGAATTTTGTCAAAAGCTTTTTCTGCATCTTTTGAGATAATCATATGGTTTTTATTCTTCAGTTTGTTAATGTGATGTATCACACTGATTTGCAGATATCAAAGAATCATTGTACCCCTGAGATAAATCCCACTTGATCATGGTGTAGGATCATTTTAATGTATTTTTGGATTTGGTTTGCTAGTATCTTGTTGAATAGTTTTGTGTCTATGTTCAGTAAAGCTTTTAAACTTAAAAATAAGTTTCTTATAATGTATGTCTAACACAAAATGACAAAAAGTTAAATATCAAAATCTATAGAAAAATATACTTTTTTGATGGGTTAGTTTTATATATTTTTGGTTTTACATATTCAAAGTGAGTTCTTGAGTTTAATGAGAAAAACTGAGAGGACAACTCTTTCATACCTACCCACATATTTACCTTTACTGACACTCTTCATTCCTTTTGTGTGGATCCAGAGTTTTAATCATGTATTATTTTCCTTCTACCTGAAGAACTTCCTTTAACATTTCCTATGGTGCAGGTCTGCTGATACCACCTAGTCTGAATACATCATTATTAACCTTACTTTTTTCAATGACTTGGAAAAATGTCTAATAAAAATTCATATACAGTGTATATTTCCATTTTCTTTTTAAATCTATAAAGGTACAGAAAGAAATTTTATGTCAAAATGTAACTAGTTTTCTTTAGATGAGGGGATTATAACTTACCTTTTGACTACTTTTGTTTATCACAATTGTTTATCAAAATTGTTTCATTTTGTCTTATTCTTTTCATTATTGTGGTAAAATATATATAATGTAATACTTATCATTTTTACTTTTTGTAAGTGTACAATTCATTGGTATTAAATACATTCACAGTGTTGTGTAACCCCCAGGACTATTTATGTCCAAACTATTTTCATCATCTCCAACTAAAACTCTGTACTTAACAGACAGTAGCTCACCCTTCCTGCTTGCTGTTCTACTTTCTATATTTATGAATTTGCCTATTCTAGGAACTTCATGTAAATGGAATCATATGATATTTGTCCTTCTGTGTTGGGCTTATTTCACTAAGAGTAATGTTCTCAAGTTCTATCCATATTATAGCATATATCAAAATTTCATTCTTTTTTATGACTAAGAAAATATTTTTATATTTTAATTTTTGAAACATGTTCATAGACACTGCACTAATAAATGAAGGCTAAAATAACTAAAGATATTTTATTAGTAAAGGCTTTGCCTCTGAACACTATCAGTCATCATTCAATTTAATGTGAATGCATATGTAGTTTTATGATTTAGTAAGCAGTGTTCTATTTGTCTGACTTTGTACAAAACAGACTCTGTCCTTGTATTCTCCTCCACCTTGAATGTATGCAATCTGAGGTAGCCATATGCTGGGAAATAGCTTTTTAAAATGTTGTGGTATTCTTACTAAATTTAGTAAATATGGGATTGTTTTTCCTTTCAACAAAAGGTTATTGTATTGCTGCTATATACTAGACACTGACAGGTAAAAAGTATTATAAGGTCAAGCTATACGCTCCACACACTCACCATAGAGGAGAGGGATAAATAAGCAATGTTAATATGAAGGAAAACCAGGGCTACAGAGGATTCAGAAAGTGCTGTGGAAATAGACAGTAGGGTCTACTTCTTTCTGACTAAGGAAGATAAACTATTTCCCAGAGAGGTAACCCACAAACTATATCAAGAAGGATAAATAGTATTTCTGAAGTTGAAGGAAACAGCAGAGTCATTCTAAGCAGAGGATCCCACATGCAAAGCTATAATGAAGAAATAATGGTCAGAAATTTAGCATATCAGGAGACAGAAGTGTGTAGAAGAAAGTAATAATAGAGATGAGGCACCAGTTATCAAATTGAAAGGTTGAAGGTAAATGACAATTTATTTTTCCTCAAAAATTAAACAATGTCAAGTGATTTAAGTTTAAATAGTGATGCTTTATTTTAACCATGCTCGACTCTAGTAAAAGTAGATCTTTTACCTTTTTTTTTTTTTTTTAAATCCCTTTGAAGGTAGTGTGCTCCAATTGAAAGATCTTAAGCTTTGGAGGTTTTGCCTTGAATTATATTACTAATTAGCTTGATGTCTTGGGCAAGTAACTGAAAACTTAGTAAGATGACAGTAAGAGAACACCTGGCTCAGGGTCTCTTCCCTCCACTGTCACTGAACTGCTCCGGAGCTCGAGGGGAGTGTGGCCTCACTGAGGCTGCTGGCTCTGGAGAGACACCAGCAGCAGAAGCTGCAACAGTCCTGGGGACCACGGGCCGAATCACTCATCCTGGGGTAAGCCAGCTGCCATATCATGAGGACACTCAAACAACCCTAAGAGAGATCCATGTGGCAAGGAACTGAGGCCTCCTACCTACAGCCACATGACCGTGTGGACAACAGGCTCTTAGTGCTCCAGCCAGGCATCAGGGCTGTGTCTCTGAGGTGGGAGAGCCAAGTCCAGGAAAATAGTCCACAAGAGACCTCCCAGCTGCACATAATATCAAATGGCAAAAATCTCCCAGAGATCTTCATCTCAATGCCAAGACCCAGTTTCACTCAATGACCAGCAAGTTACAGTGCTAAACCCCCTATGCCAAATAACTAGCAAGACAGGAGCACAACCCCATCCATTAGCAGAGAGCCTGCATAAAATCGTAAAAAGGCCACAGACACCCCCAAAACACACCACCAGATGTGGACCTGCCCACCAGAAAGACAAGATTCAGCCTCAGCCAACAGAACACAGGCACGAGTCTCCTCCACCAGGAAGCCTACACAACCCACTGAACAAACCATAGCCACTGGGGACACAAACCAAAAACAACAGGAACTACAAACCTGCAGCCTGCGAAAAGGAGACCGCAAACACAGTAAGTTAAGCAAAATGAGAAGATAGACAAACACAGCAGATGAAGGAACAAGGCAAAAATCCACCAGACCTAACAAATGAAGAGGAAATAGGCAGTCTACCTGAAAAAGAATTCAGAATAATGATAGTAAAGATGATCCAAAATCTTGGAAATAGAATGGAGAAAATGCAAGAAACGTTTTACAAGGACCTAGAAGAACTAAAGAGGAAACAAACAGTGATGAACAACACAATAAATGAAATTAAAAATTCTCTAGAAGGGATGAATAGCAGAATAACTAAGGCAGAATAATGGATAAGTGACCTGGAAGATAAAATATTGGAAATAACTACTGCAGAGCAGAATAAAGAAAAAAGAATAAAAAGAATTGAGGAGAGTCTCAGAGACCTCTGGCACAACATTAAATGCATGAACATTCGAATTATAGGGGTCCCAGAAGAAGAAGAGAAAAAGGAAGGGACTGAGAAAATATGTGGAGAGATTATAGTTGAAAACTTCCCTAATATGGGAAAGGAAATAGTTAATCAAGTCCAGGAAGCACAGAGTCCCATACAGGATAAATCCGAGGAGAAACATGCCAGGACACATATTAATCAAGCTGTCAAAAATTAAATATAAAGAAAACATTAAAAGCAGCAAGGGAAAAACAACAAATAACACACAAGGGAATCCCCGTAAGGTTAACAGCTGATCTTTCAGTAGAAACTCTACAAGCCAGAAGGGAGTGGCAAGACATATTTAAAGTGATGGAGGAGAAAAACCTACAAACAAGATTACTCTACCCAGCAAGGATCTCATGCAGATTTGAGGGAGAAATTAAAACCCTAACAGGCAAGCAAAATCTAAGAGAATTCAGCACCGCCAAACCAGCTTTACAACAAATGCTAAAGGAACTTCTCTAGGCAGGAAACACAAGAGAAGGAAAACACCTACAATAACAAACCCAAAACAATTAAGAAAATGGGAATAGGAACATACATATCGATAATTACCTTCAATGTAAATGGATTAAATGCTCCAACCAAAATACATAGACTGGCTGAATAGATAAAAAAACAAGACCCATATATATGCTGTCTACAAGAGACCCACTTCATACCTAGGGACACATGCAGACTGAAAGTGAGGGGAGGGAAAAAGATATTCCATGCAAATGGAAATCAAACGAAACCTGGAGTAGCAGTTCTCATATCAGACAAAATACACTTTCAAACAAAGACTATTACAAGAGACAAAGTTGGACACTACATAATGATCAAGAGATCAATCCAAGAAGAAGATATAACCATTGTAAATATTTATGCACTCAACCTAGGAGCACCTCAATACATAAGGCAAATACTAACAGCCATAACTTTAACACCCCACTTTCACCAATGGACAGATCGTCCAAAATGAAAATAAATAAGAAAACACAAGCTTTAAATGATACATTAAACAAGATGGACTTAATTGATATTTATAGGGTATTCCATCCAAAAACAGCAGAATACACATTCTTCTCAAGTGCTTATGGAACATTCTCCAGGATATATAATATCTTGGGTCACAAATCAAGCCTTGGTAAACTTAAGAAAATTGAAATCGTATCAGGTATCTTTTCCAACCACAATGCTATGAGACTAGATATCAATTACAGGAAAAAATCTGTAAAAAATGCAAACTCATGAAGACTAAGCAATACACTACTTAGTAAAGAAGAGATCACTGAAGACATCAAAGAGGAAATCAAAAAATCCCTAGAAAAAAATGACAAAGCACGAAGACCCAAAACCTATAGGATGCAGCAAAAGCAGTTCTAAGAGGGAAGTTTATAACAATACAATCCTACCTTAAGAAGCAAGAAACATATCAAATAAACAATCTAACCATATACCTAAAGCAATTAGAGAAAGAAGAACAAAAAAACCCCAAATGTAGCAAAGGAAAGAAATCATAAAGATCAGATCAGAAATGAAAAAGAAATGAAGGAAATTATAGTGAAGATCAATAAAACTAAAAGCTGGATCTTTGAGAAGATAAACAAAATTGATAAACCATTAGCCAGACTCATCAAGAAAAATAAAGAGAGGACTGAAATCAATACAATTAGAAATGAAAAAGGAGAAATAACAACTGACACTGCAGAAATACAAAAGATCATGAGAGATTACTACAAGCAACTCTATGCCAATAAAATGGACAACTTGGAAAAAAATGGACAAATTCTTAGAGAAGCAAAACCTTCCAAGGCTAAACCAGGAAGAAATAGAAAATATGAACAGACAAATCACAAGCACTGAAATTGAAACTGTGATAAAAATCGTCCAACAAAAAAAAGCCCAGGACCAGATGGCTTCAAAGGTGAATTCTATCAAACATTTAGAGAAGAACTAACACCTATCCTTCTCAAACTCTTCCAAAATATAGCAGAGGGGGGAAAACTCCCAAACTCATTCTACAAGGCCACCATCACCCTGATACCAAAAGCAGACAAAGATGTCACAAAGAAAGAAAACTACAGGCCAATATCACTGATGAAAGTAGATGCAAAAATCCTCAACAAAATACTAGCAAACAGAATTGAACAGCACATTAAAGGATCATACACTATGATCAAGTGGGGTTTTTCTCAGGCTTGCAAGGATTCTTCAATATATGCAAATCAATCAACGTGATACACCATATTAAAAAACTGAAGGAGAAAAACCATATGATCATCTCAATAGATGCAGATAAAGCTTTTGACAAAATTCAACACTCACTTATGATAAAACCCCTCCAGAAAGTAGGCACAGAGGGAACTTTCCTCAAGAGAATAAAGGCCATATATGATAAACCCACAGCCAACATAATCCTCAATGGTGAAAAACTGAAACCATTTCCACTAAGATCAGGAAGAAGAAAAGGTTGCTCATTTTCACCACTATTATTCAACATAGTTTTGGAAGTTTTAGCCACAGCAATCAGAGAAGAAAAAGAAATAAAAGGAATCCAAATTGGAAAAGAAGTAAAGCTGTCACTCTTTGCAGATGACATGGTACTATACATAGAGAATCCTAAAGATGCTACCAGAAAACTACTAGAGTTAATCAATGCATTTGGTAAAGTAGCAGGATACAAAATTAATGCACAGAAATCTCTGGCATTCCTATACACTACTGATGAAAAATATGTTAGTGAAATTAAGAAAACACTACCACTTACCACTGCAACAAAAAGAATAAAATATCTAGGAATAAACCTACCTAAGGAGACAAAAGACCTGTATGCAGAAAATTATGACACTGATGCAAGAAATTAAAGATGACACCAACAGATGGAGAGATATACCATGTTCTTGGATTGGAAGAATTAACATTGTGAAAATGACTCTACTACCCAAAGCAATCTACAGATTCAATGCAGTCTGTATCAAACTACCACTGGCATTTTTCACAGAACTAGAACAAAAAAATTTCACAATTCGTATGGAAACACAAAAGACCCCTGAATAGCCAAAGCAATCTTGAGAAAAAAAAGAGCTGGAGGAATCAGGCTCCCTGACTTCAGACTATACTACAAAGCTACAGTAATCAAGACAGTATGGTACTGGCACAAAAACAGAAATATAGATCAATGGAACAGGATAGAAAGCCCAGAGATAAACCCACACACATATGGTTACCTTATCTTTGACAAAGGAGGCAAGGATATACAGTGGAGAAAAGACAGCCTCTTCAGTAAATGGTGCTAGGAAAACTAGACAGCTACATGTAAAAGAATGAAATTAGAACACTCCCTAACACCATACACAAAAATAAGCTCAAAATGGATTAAAGACCTAAATGTAAGGCCAGAAACTATCAAACTCTTAGAGGAAAACATAGGCAGAACACTCTATGACATAAATTACAGCAAGATCCTTTTTGGCCCACCTCCTAGAGAAATGCAAAAAAAACCCAAAAATAAACAAATAGGACCTAATGAAACTTCAGAGGTTTTGCACAGCAAAGGAAACCATAAACGAGATGAAAAGGCAACCCTCAGAATGGGAGAAAATATTTGCAAATGAAGCAACTGACAAAAGATTAATCTCCCAAATTTACAAGCAGCTCATGCAGCTCAATATCAAAAAAACAAACAACCCAATCCAAAAATGGGCAGAAGACCTAAATAGACATTTCTCCAACCCAAATTTAGCTCATGCAGCTCAATATCAAAAAAACAAACAACCCAATCCAAAAATGGGCAGAAGACCAAAATAGACATATATATATATATATATGTATATATATATATATATATATTTAACTCCATATATATGTGTTAGCATATGGTATTTGTTTTTCTCTTTCTGATGTACTTCACTGTGTATGATAGACTCTAGGTCCACCCACCTCACTACAAATAACTCAATTTCGTTTCTTTTTATGGCTGAGTAATATTCCATTGTATATAGGTACCACATCATCTTTATCCATTCATCTCTTCTTGGATGCTTAGGTTGCTTCCATGTCCTGGCTATTGTAAATAGAGGTGCAGTGAACATTTTGGTACATGACTCTTTCTGAATTATGGTTTTCTCAGGGTATATGACCAGTAGTGGGATTGCTGTGTTGTATGGTAGTTCTATATTTACTTTTTTAAGGAACCTCCACACTGTTCTCCATAGTCGTTGCATCAGTTTACATTCCCACCAACAGTGCAAGAATGTTCCCTTTTATCTACACCCTCTCCAACATTTATTGTTTGTAGGTTTTTGACGATGGCCATTCTGACTGGTGTGAGATGATATCTCATTGTAGTTTTGACTTGCATTTCTCTAATGATTAATGATGTTGAGCATTCTTTCATGTGTTTGTTGGCAATCTGTATATCTTTATTATACTACAATAAAGATGTTAAAAAAAAAGATGACAGTAAGTGTCTCTGAAGATTAGTCACAGTCACAAAGATTTACTTGTTTTTTTTCCTAAGAATTTTATATTTCAAGCTTTTATGTTTAGGTCTATGAACCACTTTTAGTTAATGTCTGTATATGGTGTGAAATAGGGGTCCACCTTCATTTTTGTACATGTGAATATTTCTTTGTCCCAACACTGTTAAGGACTATTCTTTCCTTTATTTAATTAATTTGGCAGCACTGTTGACAATCAATTGACCATAAATATAAGGGCTCTGGATTCTCAATTCTATCCTGTTGGTCTGTATATTTATTTATATGTGAATACTGTATACTTTTTTTTTAAATTTTAATTTAATTTTATTTTTTATTGGAGTATAATTGCTTTACAATGGTGTGTTGGTTTCTGCTTTATAACAAAGTGAATCAGTTATACATATACATATGTCCCCATACCTCTTCCCTCTTGTGTCTCCCTCCCTCCCACCCTCCCTATCCCACCCCTCTAGGTGGTCACAAAGCACCGAGCTGATCTCCCTGTGCTATGCAGCTGCTTCCCACTATGTATTTTACGTTTGGTAGTGTATATATGTTCATGCCACTCTCTCACTTTGTCCCAGCTTACCCTTCCTCCTTCCCGTATCCTCAAATCCATTCTCTAGTAGGTTTTCATCTTCATTCCTGTCTTGTCCCTAGGTTCTTCATGACCACTTTTTTTTTTTCTTTTAGATTCCATATATATGTGTTAGCATGTGTTTTTCTCTTTCTGACTTATACTGTCTTGATGACTGTAACTTTGTAGTAAGTTTTGACATCAGATAGGTTGTTTCACTTTTTTTTCCTTGATTATCTCCATTGATTTTCCTGTTTTTAAAATTTCATTTATTTCTGTTCTAATCTCAATTATTTCCTTCTTTCTACTTTGGGTTTGGTTTTCCTTTCTTTTCTGTTTAGTTTTCTAACATGGAAGATTGGGGATTTGAGATCTTCTTTTTTGATAAGCATTTACAGCTGGACATGTTAGCATAGATTCAGCTGCATCCAGTAGGTTTTGGTGTGTCGTATTTTCATTTTAATTAATCTCAAAATATCTTCTAATTTGTTTTCTGATTATTCTTTGATCCATTGGGTTTTTTGGAATACATTGTTTAATTTCCATATATTCATGGAATTTCTCAAATTTCTTCTATTATTGATTTCTTTATAGTTATGTTGTGGTCTGGAGAACATACTGTTTATGATTTGAACCTTTTACATTTAAGTTTGTTTTATGACCTATTCTGGAGGACAGTCCATGTGCACTCGAGGAGAAGAATGTGTATTGTTTTTTGTTTTTCTTTTGTTTTTTTTTAGGTGGAGTGTTCTCTAGATGTGTATTAAGTCTAATTGGTTCTTAATGTTGTTCAAGTGTTTTATTTCCATGCTGATCTTCTATCTAGTTCTTTTTATTATTGTAGGTAGAATTTTGAAGACTCTATTATTAATTTTTTATTTCTCCCTTCAAATCTGTCAGATTTTGCTTCATGTATTTTGGGCTTCTCTTATCAAAAGTGTGCTGCTATATTTTATAAAAATATAAAAGCAGGGCTTCCCTGGTGGTGCAGTGGTTGAGAGTCTGCCTGCCAATGCAGGGGACACAGGTTCATGCCCCAGTCTGGGAAGATGCCACATGCCGTGGAGTGACTAGGCCCGTGAGCCATGGCCACTGAGCCTGCGCATCCAGAGCCTGTGATCTGCAATGGGAGAGGCCACAACAGTTAGAGGCCTGCGTACCGCAAAAAAAAAAAAAAAAGTATACACACACACACACATACACACACACACACACACACACACACACATATATATAAAAGCAAATTTTAAAAAATATTTGTGTTTTGGATGCATCGGGTCTTAGTTGCTTCATGCAGGATCTTTTGTTGTGGTGCACGGGCTTCTCTCTAGTTGTAGTGCAGGCTCCAGAGCACCTGGACTCATCAGTTGTGGTGCAGGTTGCCCCGTGGCATTTGGGATCTTAGCTCCCTGATCAGGGATCGAACTGGTGTCCCCCACATTGCAAGACGGATTCTCAACCACTGGACCACTAGGGAAGTCCCCAAAACACATTTTTATAATTGTTATGCTCCTGATGGGACATCTATCATTATAAAATGTTCTTTTTATTGCAAAACCCTTTTTGTCTTCAGGTCTGTTTTGCATATTAGTATTCAACTCTCTTTTGGTTACTGTTTGCAAGGAGTATCTTTTTTTTATCATTTTACTTTCAACCTATTTTGTGTCTTTGAACAGGTGCTAATATTACCGAGAATCCCTTTTATGTGTGGAGTCACATGTCTCTTGATGCTTTCAAGATTCTCTTTTTCTGTCTTTGTCTTTTAATAATTTAATTATCATGTGTCTAGGCTTGGATATCTCTAAGGTTATCCTAATTGGAATGCATTGAACTTCTTAAGTGTGTAGATTAATTTGAATCATATTTGGGAGGTTTTGGTCATTATTTCTGAAATAATTCTTTCTGTCCCTTTCTTCCTCCCCTCGCATTTTGGAATTCCCATTATGTCTATGTTTGTATGCTTGACAGTATACCACTAGTCTAGGCTCCGGTAGTTTGTCTTCATTCTTTTTCTCTTTAGACTGGATAATCTCAGTTGACCCAGTTTTAAATTAATTCTTTTTTTGTGCAACTCAAGCTTTTTTACTAAATTTTATATTATATTAATTTTATTTTTGCCATCAGAATTTCTATTTTGTTCTTTTACATACTTCCTACTCTTTTTTTTTTTTTTTTTTTTTTTGGTACGCGGGCCTCTCAGTGTTGTGGCCTCTCCCGTTGCAGAGCACAGGACCCGGAAGCGCAGGCTCAGCGTCATTTGTAGAGATGTGGTTGGACCTAAAGACTGTCATACAGAGTGAAGTAAATGAGAAAGAGAAAATCAAATTCATATATTAACACATATATGTGGAATCTAGAAAAACTGTATACATGATTTTTTTTTTTTTTTTTTTTTTTTTCGGTAGGCAGGCCTCTCACTGTTGTGGCCTCTCCCGTTGCGAAGCACAGGCTCTGGACGCCCAGGCTTAGCGGCCATGGCTCACGGGCCCAGCCGCTCCGCGGCATGTGGGATCTTCCCGGACCGGGACACGACCCCGTGTCCCCTGCATCGGCAGGCGAACTCTCAACCACTGCGCCACCAGGGAAGCCCTCCTACTCTTAATTGATACTACTTCATGTTTTTCTCATACTTTCCTTTAATTCTTTATACATTTTTTCTTTACTTTTGAATATATTTAGAATATGCTTAATTTTGAATCTATTTATGATGTGTAATTTAAAGTTTTTGCCTGTCTAGTCCACATCTGGGATTATTCAGGGATAGTTTCTATTGACTGCATTTTTTCCTGTGTATGAGCCACATTTTCCTGTTTGTGTGTCTTGTAATTTTGTTGTTTTGAAAACTGGACATTTAAAATAACAGAACTCCAGAGTTTTCTCATTGCTACTACTTGTTATTATTGCTCTTTGTTTAGTGAATTGCCTGGACTAATTTCCTAAAGTTTGTGTTCTTTGTCATGTGTGGACACCACAGTCTGCTAAGTTAACTTTGTGTTTCCTAACGATTGGATAGAGGTCTCCTTAAAGGGATTGAATCAATAAGTTGCTTCTCCTTTGCTGAAAGGCTTTGTGGGTGTGCTGGTGCATGCTTCAGTGCCACTGAGAACTGCTTGTGACAAGCCTTCTCAGCTGAGACAGTGGATGAGTAGGTCACCCGATAAAAGTGGATGTGGGAGTGTAGGGTACCAGATTGGTCTGGAACTTCTCGAGGTCCACTTTGAGGGCACCATCAAAATGCAGGGAGGCAGTGATGAAGGACACAGTCTGGCCAATGAGCCAGCTGAAGTTTGTGTAGGTAGGATGCTGTGTCCAGGTTTCAGTGGCAGATATCAAAGATGGCCTCTTTGCCTACCATGTAGTGATAATCAAATACTCCTGGATGGTGTGGTTGGTCAAGAGGGAGTTATACGATGATCTACAACTGCTGTAGATAGTTGGGGGGCTGAAGAGACAGAAAACTCCAGCTTGCCTTTCTTACCATAGTCAACAGAAAGCTGCTCCATAAGCAGTGAGTTGAAGCCTGAGCCAGTGCAATCTGTCAAGCTATGGAAGATCCAGAGACTCTGAAGCCCAGTGCACTAATCAGCTGTGCCTTAGCTCACAATTTCTGCTTTCACAGACCCTCAATGTCAGTCAGCGGTCAGAGATTACAGCCTTTTCTGGTCTTTCTTATGTATGTTCACTGCCCTGCACATTTATGTGGTCTTCTGTTTTTTTTGGGGGGGGAGGGCAACCTCTTATTTGCCCCAGTTGGTGTTGCTGCCTCATTAGCTGTGGTATGAAATGGTGTTTATTGATTGTTTTCCACAAATGCTTTGTGACTGGACTTTTCCTCACTGAGTAAGCCCTGAGTCTGGTCAAATGACGACAAGCCCTGTGAATGGTGCTTTTCCAAGATGTTTCCAGCCAGGTCAAAAAAGATAATTCTCTGTGGATGGGATTTTTAGGGCAAGAACTTTTAGCCCATTTTGTTCCCTCCATTTGCTTCTAGAATACCGTTTTTCACATCTACTGTGATTCCAAGGCTGCTGCTGTTTTTTTCTTTTTTTTTTTTTTACATCTTTATTGGAGTATAATTGCTTTACAATGGTGTGTTAGTTTCTGCTTTATAACAAAGTGAGTCAGTTATACATATACATATGTTCCCATATCTCTTCCCTCTTGCGTCTCCCTCGCTCCCACCCTCCCTATCCCACACCTCCAGGCGGTCACAAAGCACCGAGTTGATATCCCTGTGCTATGCGGCTGCTTCCCACTAGCTATCTACCTTACGTTTGGTAATGTATATATGTCCATGCCTCTCTCTCGCTTTGTCACAGCTTACACTTCTTCCTTCCCATATCCTCAAGTCCATTCTCTAGTAGGTCTGTGTCTTTATTCCTGTCTTACCCCTAGGTTCTTCAAGACATTTATTTTTTCTTAACTTCCATATATATATGTTAGCATACGGTATTTGTCTTTCTCTTTCTGACTTCACTCTGTATGACAGACTCTATCCACCTCACTACAAATAGCTCAATTTTGTTTCTTTTTATGGCTGAGTAATATTCCATTGTATATATGTTCCACATCTTCTTTATCCATTCATCCAATGATGGACACTTAGGTTGTTTCCATCTCAGGGCTGTTGTAAATAGAGCTGCAATGAACATTTTGGTACATGACTCTTTGAATTATGGTTTTCTCAGGGTATATGCCCAGCAGTGGGATTGCTGGATCATATGGTAGTTCTATTTGTAGTTTTTGAAGGAACCTCCATACTGTTCTCCATAGTGGCTGTACCAATTCACATCCCCACCAGCAGTGTAGGAGTGTTCCCTTTTCTCTACACCCTCTCCAGCATTTATTGTTTCTAGATTTTTTTGATGATGGCCATTCTGACTAGTGTGAGATGATATCTCATTGTACTTTTGATTTGCATTTCTCTAATGATTAATGATGTTGAGCATTCTTTCATGTGTTTGTTGGAAGTCTGTATATCTTCTTTGGAGAAATGTCTATTTAGGTCTTCTGCCCATTTGGGGATTGAGTTGTTTTTTTGTTATTGAGCTGCATGAACTGCTTATAAATTTTGGACATTAATCCTTTGTCAGTTGCTTCATTTGCAAATACTTTCTCCCATTCTGAGGGTTGTCTTTTGGTCTTGTTTATGGTTTCCTTTGCTGTGCAAAAGCTTTGAAGTTTCATTAGGTCCCATTTGTTTATTTTTGTTTTTATCTCCATTACTCTAGAAGATGGGTCAAGAAGGATCTTGCTGTGATTTATGTCATAGAGTGTTCAGACTATGTTTTCCTCTAAGAGTTTGGTAGTTGCTGGCCTTACATTTAGGTCTTTAATCCATTTTGAGCTTATTTTTGTGTATGGTGTTAGGGAGTGATCTAATCTCATACTTTTACATGTACCTGTCCAGTTTTCTCAGCACTATTTATTGAAGAGGCTGTCTTTTCTCCACTGTACATTCCTGCCTACTTTATCAAAGATAAGGTGACCATATGTGCCTGGGTCTATCTCTGGGCTTTCTATCCTGTTCCATTGATGTATATTTCTGTTTTTGTGCCAGTACCAGACTGTCTTGATTACTGTAGCTTTGTAGTATAGTCTGAAGTTAGGGAGCCTGATTCCTCCAGCTCCGTTTTTTGTTCTCAAGATTGCTTTGGCTATTCGGGGTCTTTTGTGTTTCCATACAAATTGTGAAATTTTTTGTTCTAGTTCTGTGAAAAATGCCAGTGGTAGTTTGATAGGGATTGCATTGAATCTATAGATTGCTTTGGGAAGTAGAGTCATTTTCACAATGTTGATTCTTCCAATCCAAGAACATGGTATATCTCTCCATCTGTTTGTATCATCTTTAATTTCTTTCATCAGTGTCTTATAATTTTCTGCATACAGGTCTTTTGTCTCCTTAGGTAGGTTTATTCCTAGATATTTTATTCTTTTTGTTGCAATGGTAAATGGGAGTGTTTTCTTGATTTCACTTTCAGATTTTTCATCATTAGTATATAGGAATGCCAGAGATTTCTGTGCATTAATTTTGTATCCTGCTACTTTACCAAATTCATTGATTAGCTCTAGTAGTTTTCTGGTAGCATCTTTAGGATTCTCTATGTATAGTATCATGTCATCTGCAAACAGTGACAGCTTTACTTCTTCTTTTCCGATTTGGATTCCTTTTATTTCCTTTTCTTCTCTGATTGCTGTGGCTAAAACTTCCAAAACTATGTTGAATAAGAGTGGTGAGAGTGGGCAACCTTGTCTTGTTCCTGCTCTTAGTGGAAATGCTTTCATTTTTTCACCATTGAGGACGATGTTGGCTGTGGGTTTGTGATATATAGCCTTTATTATGTTGAGGAAAGTTCCCTCTATGCCTACTTTCTGCAGGGTTTTTATCATAAATGGGTGTTGAATTTTGTCAAAAGCTTTCTCTGCATCTATTGAGATGATCATATGGTTTTTCTCCTTCAATTTGTTAATATGGTTAATCACATTGATAGATTTGCGTATATTGAAGAATCCTTGCATTCCTGGAATAAACCCCACTTGATCATGGTGTATGATCCTTTTAATGTGCTGTTGGATTCTGTTTGCTAGTATTTTGTTGAGGATTTTTGCATCTATGTTCATCAGTGATATTGGCCTGTAGTTTTCTTTCTTTGTGACATCCTTGTCTGGTTTTGGTATCAAGGTGATGGTGGCCTCGTAGAATGAGTTTGGGAGTGTTCCTCCCTCTGCTATATTTTGGAAGAGTTTGAGAAGGATAGGTGTTAGCTCTTCTCTAAATTGTTGATAAAATTCGCCTGTGAAGCCATCTGGTCCTGTGGTTTTGTTTGTTGGAAGATTTTTAATCAGTTTCAATTTCAGTGCTTGTGATTGGTCTGTTCATATTTTCTGTTTCTTCCTGATTCAGTCTTGGCAGGTTGTGCATTTCTAAGAATTTGTCCGTTTCTTTTCCAGATTGTCCATTTTATTGGCATAGAGTTGCTTGTAGTAATCCCTCATGATTTTTTGTATTTCTGCAGTGTCAGTTGTTACTTCTCCTTTTTCATTTCTGATTCTATTGATTTGAGTCTTCTCCCTTATTTTCTTGATGAGTCTGGCTAATGGTTTATCATGGTTTTGGTGTCAGAGTGATGGTGGCCTCGTAGAATGAGTTTGGGAGTGTTCCTCCCTCTGCTGTATTTTAGAAGAGTTTGAGAAGGATAGGTGTTAGCTCTTCTCTAAATTGTTGATAAAATTCGCCTGTGAAGCCATCTGGTCCTGTGGTTTTGTTTGTTGGAAGATTTTTAATCAGTTTCAATTTCAGTGCTTGTGATTGGTCTGTTCATATTTTCTGTTTCTTCCTGATTCAGTCTTGGCAGGTTGTGCATTTCTAAGAATTTGTCCGTTTCTTCCAGGTTGTCCATTTTATTGGCATAGAGTTGCTTGTAGTAATCTCTCATGATCTTTTGTATTTCTGCAGTGTCAGTTGTTTTGAGGATCTATGGGGCTAGGGAGAGAGGGAAGGCAACAGTGCAATTTACAATTCCATAGAGCATGTTCTTACTGATATTTAGGCATTTTTCTAGTGTAAGTACTCCTGGGATTGTTGGTGAATTTCCATATTTCTGATGTAGTCAGTTATGGCTTTTTTTTTGCCAGTTTTATCACTGTTTTTATAGGCAGCTGATTTTTGGAGGTCCTTACTCCATTATCCTGGAAATGCCCCTTTTAACATAGTTTTTAAACATCTACTGTGTTCCAAGTTCTGCACTATGCATTGGGGATACAGTGGTAAACAAAACAATGTCCCTGTCCTTACATTCAAATTGAATCAAATTACTTTGTGCTTTGAAAACTGATATTTAACTCATTTATTCCTCTTGATCCTGCAGGAGAATAAGACACATTCTGAAGAAAATAAATACATCAGTTTGGTTGCGTCTTAATTTTTCTAGATTTATTCCCTTCCAACAGTACATAGCTTTGTTCTCCCCATGGTCAAGGAAGCTGTGCAGTGTTCATTTAATGTCTGTTTAACGTCAGGAATATATCTGCTTTGTTTATGATCCGTCTCTGATGTCTAGCACAGTGCCTGGCACATAGAAGGAAATAAGTTCACTGAATGATGCAAAAACTGTATATTTTTGATAGAAAAAGAAGAGCTGTGGAGCTGATAATAATTCCTAGTAGAACAGTCCAAAGATGTTGAGACAGCAGTGTGCTTAATTTTGGTTTATCTTCACATAATAAGTCTTGAAGTGCATGCTATCCTGTCAGCAAGGACAGGATATCCTGTTACCTTTGAGATCTGTTGGATATGAATAGTTTAAAATGTCATGTAAACAGCATTGTAACAGTGAAACATTTTTTTAAAATAACTTTACCTGAAATTTTTTCTCCTCAACAAATCTAGCTATTTTAATTTTTTCTGAACTTTCTTCTAATCCTTATCTATATGCTTACAATATTTTAAATAGTTTTAATTATACAACATGCATTTGTAAGTATATGTACATTCTATAGATCACATTTAAAGTATTCTTATTTTTACTTACACCGCTGGCTATTGTCTTTCAGCTTTGGTTTTTATGAAGTGCCTTAATCTGTGCTTATTAGAGATCTACATTTGTAACCATGGAAAGTAAATGTGGGTCTTGGGGTATTAAAAAATTGAAAAGTGTTGAAAAAAATAAATGATAAATCAGGTTGAATTTTTATTTTATTAGTATTCTGGAGACCATAATACAAAAGGTTTGTAATTGTATATTTTGCCTGTGAATAGATTACAGTTATCTGCATGAGCATTGATAAAATTCAAAATTATAATGATGAACCAAAATCATGAGGTTGAACAAACACAAAACAACCAACTTATAGAAATATGATTTCATGTTTGTAAAACTGAAAAGTATATGAAAATATGAAAAACAACATCATATTTAGATGTGTGCTTATATGTGGTGTGAGAAGAAAAGGAATAATGAATAAACAAATCAAGACAGTGGTTACCTCTGCTGGAAAGAGAAGTGAGGAATAGAAGGGTAGCTTCAGGATAGGGACATGTGGGCCTCTAAGATATTTTGATATTCTGTTGCTTAAACCAAGTTGAAAATACATGGGGTTAGTTTTTATTGCCATCTTACATCTGCATTATAACTATTATTTGTATGTTAGAAATATTTCACAATAAAAATCTAGTAAATAAAAAAATGATCTAATGTATTATCTACTGACTGCAAAGAAAATTGCTACAGTTATTTTGTAGGACAATTTGGCAATATTTAGTAAAACTGAAGATATGTATAGTCTGTAAAACAGCAATGAGACTTAAATGTGTAGAGTTTAGAGCAGTGGTTTTTTATTCAGGGATGATTTTGTCTCCCAGGGAACAGTTGGCAATATCTGGAGACATTTTTGTTAATCATAAAATAGGGACCACCATTGGCTTCTAATGGGTGGAGGCCAGAGATGCTACTAAATATCCTACAGTGCACAGGGTAGTTCCTCACTTCTGACTGCAACAACAAATAATTATTCTGCCCAAAATGTCAATAGCGCCAAGGTTGAGAAACCCTGCCCTGGAGAATTTCACATCCATGTATACAAAAAGGCAGATGTAGGAATGCTCATCACAATATTGTTTGTAGTAATGCATACATTAAAATAATAGAAATATCTACCAATTTGAGCATGCATCAATAGATTTTGCTATATTCAATCAATGGAACTGGACAATAATGAAAATAATCAAACTAGAGCAATTCGGACAATACTTGTTTTGTTGAATAAAAATATATAGAGGAATACATATATTTTCTATAAAGTATAAAAACTTTCAACAGAAATGTAATTATCAAATATGCATAGAAGTAATAAATACTGAGTTATATTAATGGTTAATTCTTGGGTGGGAGTGGGAGAGGCATAGTAAAAGAGGAGGGAAGTGGATTAGGGAATATTATGTACTTAATTTAAATTCTCCCTGGAACATTATAATTCTAAAAAGTTGATGTGAATATTTCAAAATATTATTAAGTTGGGAAAACTCACTTTCTAGTGGAAATTTGTTGTATTGTCTTCAAAAAGTATCATAATAATCTAAGCTATGTGCATTATTGAAAAGTTTCTCATGAAGGAAACTTCCACATTTTTAAGAATACCAATTTTTATTAACACCATTTTCTTTCAGCTTATATCAAGATATCTGAAGTCTGATTCTTAGAAATAATATTCAATTTCTTTAGGAAAAAGCCTAAAAATAGTCTTAAGAAATTGAGATTTATGGCTGTTTACTGATCTAAATGATTTTGATTCTTCTGTTTGTCAGGTAGAAAAGGATCATCTCCAATTAATACATCCATTTCTATTATTTCTTCACTATCCAAATTCACTTCCAGACTGTTTCAAGCCATTCCCTTGCTCTATTAGGCTTTGGTTGAAGAAATAATTTTTCAGGAAAAGAATGTACAGAAACCAAGTCATGCCAATTCATATCTCCTCATTTTCACATTCCTGAATGAGAAGTCTCAAGATTGTTAATCTTTTCATTCTCCCAATTACTTTAATGCAATCCCAGACAAAATCCCAAATGATTATTTTTGGAATGTTTTAAGTTGTGTTTGTGTGATGACATAATACAAATATCTTTAGATTTTGGTGTGGAATAAGTCAATAGATTATATAATTTATGCTAAAAATTATTGGCAAGACTTTTTCTTCAAAACCATTCTGTGTGCTTTCCAAATATATTCTGGTCTGATATTCATACTAATATCATGTGTGTTTTGAAAACAGCTACATTCTCTGTGATCCTTTTCCAGAAGATCCTGGGGAGGAAGCCATGTTCTCACTGGAGTCCCTGCCCCAGAGGGGCTCTGAGCAGAGAGGCTTGCCTGGACTCCTAGTGCAGGGAGGCAGAGCCCTGAAGTATTTTTCTCTTTTTTTTTTTTTTTTTAATTGAATTATACTTATTTACAATGTTGTGCTAATTTCTGCTGTACTGCAAAGTGAATCAATTATACACATATATACATTCTTTTTTATAATCTTTTCCATTATGGTTTATCCCAGGAGATTGGATATATTTCCCTCTGTGCTACAGTAGGACCTTGCTGTTTATCCATTCTAAATGAAATAGTTTGCATCCACTAACCCCAAACTCCCAGTCCATCTTTCTCCCTCCCCTCCACCCCCTGCCTTGGCTCCCACAAGTCTGTTTTCTGTGTCTGTGAGTTTGTTTTTGTTAGGTTCATTTGTGCCATGTTTTAGATTCCATATATAAGTGATATCATATGGTATTTGTCTTTCTCTTTCTGACTTACTTCACTTAGTTTTGATAATCTCTAGTTGCATCCATGTTGCTGCAAATGGCATTATTTTGTTATTTTTTATTGCTGAGTAATATTCCATTGTATATATGTACCACATTTTCTCTATCCATTCATCTGTTGATGGACATTTAGGTTGTTTCCATGTCTTGGCTATTGTGAATAGTGCTGCTATGCACTTAGGGGTGCATGTATCTTTTTGAATTATGGTTTTCTCCAGGTATATGCCCAGGAGTAGGATTGCTGGGTCATATGATAGCTCTGTTTTTAGTTTTTTAAGGAACCTCATACTGTTCTCCATAGTGTTTGTACCAACTTACATTCCCACCAACAGTGTAGGAGGGTTTCCTTTACTCCACACCCTCTCCAGCATTTGTTATTTGTAGAGTTTTTAATGATGGCCATTCTGACTGGTGTGAGGTGGTGCCTCTTTGTAGTTTTGATTTACCTTTCTCTAATAATTTAATTAGTGATGTTGAACCTCTCTTATGTCTAGTGACTATCTGTATGTCTTCTTTGGAGAAATGTCTATTAAGGTCTTCTGCCCGTTCTTCAAATGGGTTGTTTGGTTTTTTTTGCTGTTGAATCGTATGAGCTGTTTGTATGTTTTGGAGATTAAGCCCTTGTCAGTCACATCATTTGCAAATATTTTCTCCCAGTTTATAGGTTGTCCTGAAATATTGACGGGGGAAGGAAGAAGCTGCCTAACAATACTCTGCCTTTCTTCAGGCTTTAGTGGACTTTGCCCCAGTCAGGTCCACTCCCTCAACAACCACAGCTTTGCCCTTGAGACTAGAACATTCCAAATTCCAACTTTTGACCTGTTTTTAGTAGCTTTTTTCTATCCTTGTCACTTTTTATTATTTTAGCATCTGTAAGTATAGATATGGTCAGTACAAAATTTATTGATAATCTTGTATCTTTTTCTATTGTGTGTATGGTGGTGATGTACTACCTCATTTAACAGGCAATTAATACTTTAGGTTAAGTTGAGTCTGAGGTCAAAGAAATTTTTAGGTCAGAAACAAATGAATTAGTTTGAAGTCAAGTATTTCTCATTAGTTTTGATGTGATTTGACATGTTGAATGATAACTATATGCAGTACCACCAGATTTTAAATATGAAGGTAGCCTATCTTTAAAATATTCTTAAAGAATTTAAATTAAATTTGGATTTCAGATTAAACATGGTGGAATTGAACAATAAAGGGATAAATGGGTAAAAACTCATAAGGTTAAGAGTACCTTATAGAAAGAGTCTGCCTCTTTTTGTTGTTTATAAATGTGGAGAAAGGGTGCCTATTAGCAATTTTAGCGTAGCTAAATCACGTCCACTAAGATCTGTTAGAGCAGGGGTGAAGAATCTGGATTCCAGAGCCCACTGAGTGAGATTTTAATCCTGGGTTTCCATTTACTAGCGTTGTGAACTTGGGCAATTTACTTAACCTTTTCTTAGTATCAGTTTCTTCATCTGTAAAATGCCTATCCCATAGGATTGTTTCAGGTACAATATAATTCAATTTTTGTAAAGTACTTATAACAATGTCTGGTTCAAAGTAAGTGCTATTCATTAAAAAAATAGAGAATATTAATCTGGGGAGGAGCAATATCAATAACGTTTGGACACTGGAAAGAAGATAAAAATGGTGACCAAATTAACAAAATTAAAACAGCTGAAGATAGTTTGTATATCAGAATATACAACAGGCTCAAAAACTGGGGGCACCAAATACCAATGAAAGCAAGTGTAAAGGGTGTCTTACAGACAGAGGAATTGGCAGAAGGTCTATATGAGAATACTCACCACCCACAACCATCCATAGTCAAATAAGTCCTCCTCCCCAACCCAGAAGAAGATTAGTCGCTGGGGAGGCTGAACCAGGGGGACTCCTGGACAGAAAGCACAATGGAGGTCAGGGGTGCCATATGGCATACAGGAATTAACTCCACATACAAAGGAGGGAGAAGAACATTTGCCTTCTTCTACTGTTCCCAATGCTATAGCAGCCAGCTTCATAGTTTCTGGGCAGTAGAGTGCAGGTTTTATCTCTGAGGAAACGGACTGTTAAAGAGAAAGGGTGACTGAGAACGGTTGATGCCCTAACGGAACAGGGAACTCCTTCTCCAAGCACGCTACACTGAAACCCATTCCTCAAGTCATACCTAAGCCACAGAGGGCTCACACTCAACCTCATCCTTAGCTGTTAATGGATAGCCAAGTGTCACCAAATAATCAGGGAAAGCTTCAACAGTAAAAGATACACACACACACACAGAAAAATAGAAAAACATCCTGGAAGAATAGACAATGTAAATGCAGAAGAAAACAAAAAAATTAACCTTATAATTAATGTCACCTGATAGTGATCTTGAAAAGTAAAAGATTAGATAGTGTATGAAGTCAGAATAAAGTTTGCAATATAAAGTTATAGAAATCTCCCAGAAAATAGAATAAAAAATAAGAAAGGAAATAGTAAAAAACAAAAAACAAAAAAACCCAGAGAATTTGCTCAAAAATTCCAATATCCATATAACAAAAATTTCAGAGAAAGAATAGAGAGGGGGTAAAATTAACAAAGATATAAAAATATTAACCAGAATTAGGGGCATCTTGTTTCATATTGCAGGAGCCAAACAAGTGTCCAGCATTATGGACAAAGGAAGACTTTGACCAAGACTCATTAATAGGAAAACTCAAAACATTGGTGATGATGAAGATTCTTAGATGTTCCATATGGTTAAAAAAGAAAAAAAAGATCTCATAGGAAAGAAAAGAGAAATTAGTATTTGTATCAACAGCAATACAGGAAGCTCAAAGACAGTGAGGCAATGCCTTCATGGTTCTGAGAAGAAGTGATTTCCAATTTAGAATGCTTTAGTAGCTTATCAGTCAAGTGCAAGGGTAGAGTAAATGTGTCTTCAGACATATATTTTAAAAACATATATATATGTTTTTATATATGTTACTATATATATAGTATATATCCTTTCCACTATATCCTTTCTTCAGAAAAATACTGGATGAGGTGTTCTGCCAAAATAATAAGGTAAATCAAGAAATTAAATGCAAAAGATCAAAAAAAGCACAAACTTAAAGTTATAGATAACTTTAAGTGTTTTTAACTTTAATTTTATTTATAGATAAATTCTGGGGTTGGGGGATGTAATGTACAGTATGGTGAGTGTAATTAACAATACTCTATTGTAAGTTTGAAAGTTGCTAAGAAAGCTCTAAAAGTTCTCATCACAAGAAAAAGTTGTAACTATGTGAGGTGATGGATGTTAACTAAATTTATGATTGTAATCATATTGTAATCTATACATGTATCAAATCATTATGTTCTACACCTAAAACTAATAAAATGCTATGTCAATTATATCTCAGTAAAACTGGAAAAAGTGAGGAAACATAGAATTCAGAAAAGAGACAAAATTCCCAAGATGCTGGTAAAGTGATTTCTACAGAAAGAGTAATGGTATAATGGTTACACTATTGTTTAGTATATTAGAAAGCCTCTGTTCCATCTTGAAGATTGAGAACTGTTGACTCAAAAATGGTTATCCCCAAGAGAAAATGTACCTTGCTTGATGACTTTGCATGAATTCATATGAGTTTACTCCTGCCAGAAATTTTGAGGGACAATTAGTCCTAAGATTATAGAAGATTAAGCAAATGATAAGAAAGATGTAAACAAATACATTTTCAACTGCCTCAGAATTTGCATGGAATGCCCTGACTTTGTTGGTCTCTTTAAGCTCAAGCAACATCTTTGCTACATTTGTTTCAATCTGCTATAATATTTACCTCTAAAACTCTAAAAACCGTAACACAGAAATTTTTAATTTTTATGGCTTCACTAAGAATACCCAAATTCATGGCAAGAGGGTAAACTTAATTTCCATTTGTTTTGGGTCTATCATCTTTCTTCTCAGATAAGGAAGCTCACTGAGTTGAACAAAGACCCACTTTCCTTAATTTTCCATCCTACCTTATTAGTGCACACATTATTGTTTTAACTCCATTTATTTTATATTTTTGCAGCTTTTACTCCATCCAGAAATTTCTTTAGGAGGCACAGCAATCTTATATGGAATCTCCTAATCAGTCTTTCTTGATGGCTTATATTTTGGTGCAGACTCTAGATACTTTTCTTAGTATTCCATTCTAGATCCTTTTCGCTTCATGTTCATTGTGTTGTTTGCCATCTACATGCAAATTATCCCAGTTTATATTTGTAGCTCAAATTTATCTTCTAAGCTTCAGGTTTATATATTTAAATACACTTCCTCTTGGATATCTCAAAGGAACTTAAATATCAATATGATCAAAATTGAGTTCACCATGTTAACACAGAACTGTATTCTGCTCGTATGTTTTTTATTTCAGCAAATGGCACCACATCTATCCAGTTGCTCAAGACAAAAGCCTAATTGTTTCTTCTAAAACTTTTACTCATCTTTTGTTAAATCGTGTCCACATTACCTCTTGACTATTTCTTAAACCTGTCTGTGTTTCAGATTGCCATTAAAGTTGAAGCTATAATCCCTTCTTCTGGACTAATGCAATAATTAAAAAATTAATTTTCTTACTTTGACTCATACAATTTCCATCCATTCTCCTTGCTAGGGCCAGAATGGTGTTAACATGGATAGGTGCTCATGCTATGTCCTAATTAAAACATTTTCATCATTTTGCAGTGCCTTTAGGATGAAACACAAAATCTCTAGCATGGTGTAATAGGTCCTCCATGATTTGCTTTCTGCCTGTATTTTCATCCTCATGTTTCACAATTTTCTCCAGTCATCGTCATCATCTTTCACTGCCACGCTTCCTATTTGGGTCTCTTCCCATAGTGCTCTCCTTCCGATTTTTAACTCACCATGTAGCTGCCAAGCATCTTTCAGAACTTGATCAGATACTTCCTCACAGAGATCTTTCCTGATCTTCCAGACTACATTAGTATCTCTTGTGACATGCTCTCAAAGTACCTTTTAATTTTCCTTCATGGCACTAAATATACATTATAATTATACTCATGAGACTTTGTTATTAAACTCTTGATTATCTAAATAGTAAAGTTCAAAGGAGCTCACTGTCTTATCTGTAGAACTTAGCAGTGTTTAGCTCACATAAGTGCAAATGTTCAATACGTGAAAAAATAATCAGTTAAATCAGACCATTTCAAAGCATTTCCTTCACCAAAACTACTTAGAAGTTTCATACAGGCCTCAAATTTTTTTTTTTTTTTTTTTGCAGTACGTGGGCCTCCCGGTCTTATTTTTGTATCCATTCAACTAGTCTATGTCTTTTGGTTAGAGCATTTAATGCATTTACATTTAAGGTAATTATCCATATGTATGTTCCTATTACCATTTTCTTTGTAGTTTTGGGCTTGTTTTATAAGTCTTTTTCTTCTTCTTCTTTTGTGTTTCCCACCTAGAGAAGTTCCTTTAGCATTTGTTGTACAGCTGGTTTGGTGGTGTGAATTCTCTTAACTTTTGCTTGTCTGTAAAGCTTTTGATTTCTCCATTGAATCTGAATGAGATCTTTGCTGGCTAGTGTAATCTTGGTTGTAGGTTTTTCCCTTTCATCACATTAAATGTATCCTGACACTCCCTTCTGGCCTGCACAGTTTCTGCTGAAAACTCAGATGATAACCTTATGGGGATTCCCTTGCATGTTACTTGTTGCTTTTCCCTTGCTGTTTTTTGTTTGTTTGTTTGTTTTGCAGTACGTGGGCCTCCCACCGCTGTGGCCTCTCCCGCCGCAGAGCACAGGCCCCGGACGCACAGGCTCAGTGGCCATGGCTTACGGGCCCAGCCGTTCCGCGGCACGTGGGATCCTCCCGGACAGGGGCATGAACCCGCGTCCCCTGCATCGGCAGGCGGACTCCCAACCACTGCGCCACCAGGGAAGCCCCCACACATCAAATTTTAATACTAGAGTTTAACAACTCTAAATCATATTCTATTACCCAATTTAGGCAATTCTAAATTACAAAATATAGAAAAGCTTTTTTATTAGCAATGAAGACCAGAAAGTCATACAATATAATAGGTTTTGTTTTTGTAACATGTATTTCTGATTCAGTAATTCCTCTGTATTTTCTCTAAAACAGAAAGACTAAAACGGAGCCCACCAATCTGAACACCATTACATCTACTAATGTGTTTTAACATATTGAGTGGGATTTCAACTGATCTATGTGACTCCAGGTTCCACTGTCATAAGATACTGAAGTGAGTTTTCTATGAAAGGCTTTATTATTTATATTAAAAAAATACCTTATGCAATGTGACTTAAGACAGTTTTTACCTCACTGGTATTTTAGGAGAAACCCAAAACATAGGGTAGAATCGTACAACATGGCAGTAATTAACACATGTAAAAAAATTGTTGTTGTTAAAAGACATACAGGAAAGTTTGAAGGAGAAAACTGCTTTCCATTAAAATCTACTCCTCCACCGCTCCCACTCACCCTATTACCACTTCAGGGACACATCGTGTGTATCCAGACCAGTTTAAACACGTCAATCATCTAAAGCTCAAGAATTACCTAATGCTATGATGAACGACTCCTGTGACTTAGCTCTTAGGGTTTGCTCTTTGAAGATTTGCTATCCATGTGCATTTATTTACTAGGCTGAGGCTGTCAGTCTGATGCTAAGTTGAAAAAGGCAGTTGCCTATGTTTTGTTCGGAATATCTCCAGAGTGGCCTGCTATAGTGCTTGGCATTCCCACAGTCAGGATTATTTCTTTGAACAAAGACACTACCAACAGAAGGTCCCTGTTCTGATTTAAAGACATTTTCTTAGAGGGGTGGTAAGATAAATAGCCAATCATAATAAATCAATCAATTTGAGCACTAAGGTGACTTTCAGAGAGAAAAGTTCTGAAGGATTTAAAGCCAAGGGCAGGTACATTTTGATGGTGGGATGGATAAGAACCATCTGAAGCATGAGGTCATGGCTTCCGATTATTAACATCCCGAAAGCTAAGAGGAAATTGGAGGTCACTAAGAACCTAAGGGTTGGTGTGTACAGAAAACAGAAAGTTGGGTTTTTAAAATATTTTATTTTTTTATTTTTAAAATTTTGTTTGCGGTACGCGGGCCTCTCACTGTTGTGGCCTCTCCCGTTGTGGAGCACAGGCTCCGGACACACAGGCCCAGTGGCCATGGCTCACAGGCCCAGCCGCTCCACGGCGTGTGGGATCCTCCCGGACCGGGGCACGAACCCGTGTCCCCTGCATTGGCAGGCGGACTCTCAACCACTGTGCCACCAGGAAAACCCAGAAAGTTGGTTTTAACTGGAGAGCAGGGGGATCTCAGGCAAAAACCTTCCCCTTAAGCCTGGTCTAATTTTAGTATGCTGAACGGCTGCAAAAATATTAAACAACCACATTTTTTTCCAATTAAAGTGCAGGTAATACATTTTTTTTTAAGTGAGAGGATCTGAGACTAAATAAAAACATAGTGTTGCTTTTTGAAATAATTTCACTTGCAGAAAGCATTTAAAGGGATTTTTAGAATTAGAATAGACATTGTAATTATATGTTTTCTGCAGTCTGACTGGTTCAGCTTTCATACATAGGTGAACAAAGGATGAAGTGAACTCATTTAAATGAATGGCTTGGAATTCATACCCCAACCTCAGTGGAAGCATGGAGCATCTGAACATGTCTCTTTTTATTTATTTGTTTTTGGTGAGGAAAAATTAATACATAATTTTCTTTGTCGCTGTCCATCATGCTTTGTCTGGAATAAAAAAAAAAAAGTACACTAAAATGCTACCTAGGAAAATGGTGGCTGCCTTAATGCAACTGAAAAGAGAGAAAGCCCATGAAAGGAGCTTGGGCTGTGCCTGTAAGTGTTGAATACAGTTATTTTGTAAACATTTGGAATCTTTCCCAGTTTGGTTAATGAGGTAGCCATTTGCTTGACTGAATGGTCTTTGAAAAACCTTCTGTTTAATGAAAGATATTTTTTGTTGCTGCCAGGTAATTCCTATCACAAAGTGTGTTTGGAAACAACAGACTCAGTCTGGATGGCTGGAAGGAGAGAGTTTCTTTAATCATTTAAATTGACTTTCTTTTCTTTTCTCACCAATCTATATAAAAGATGGACACAAGGGGCTTCCCTGGTGGCCCAGTGGTTGAGAGTCTGCCTGCGGATGCAGGGGACACGGGTTCGTGCCCCGGTCTGGGAAGATCCGTCATGCCGCGGAGCGGCTGGGCCCGTGGGCCATGGCTGCTGAGCCTGCGCGTCCGGAGCCTGTGCTTCGCAACGGGAGAGGCCACAACAGTGAGAGGCCCACGTACTGCATTTTTCTACCGTAAACATTTTCCAATCAGCTTTTTAGCATCACGTGGACTTTGATCAATCATTCTCGTAACCAGCATATCAGCTGCCAAGCCTCAGAGCCAGCATCTTCCACCTGGCCTGGTTTTATATCTTTTTACTCACAGACTTCAGGCCTGCCTGACTCCAGTAATTTCTTAAAACTGCTGTTAAATCAATTTGACCTCTGCTTTAACCTTGCCACCTGCCTCCTTTGCACTGTATAGTGACTTTCCAAACGTCTTCCAAATTTGGACCAAGATTCTACTTTAAATCTCTTTATCCAAATCTGTGTTTCTTCTAATCTTTTTGTTGTTTGCTTTCAATTATCTCAGTCAAATTTCTTGCTTTCCTTCTGGATCCCTGCTTGTTAAGCTTGCCAAACTCTTTGCCTTCTATTATTTAAGCATCTACTATCTCAGCCTGAAAGTTTTCTCCAACCAATTAAAGGTATAATAGTCATTTCCTAAGACATTACTTACAAATTTTTAAATGATCAATTGTACATGCATGCACACAATAAGCATTATTCTGATTATATTTGCATATATCAGGTTCAGATTTCTATGTTTATGAATTCAGTTAGCCAAGTATTGTACCTTTATTTTTTTCTATACCTTAATTTAATTACTATTTTACTTTTCCGTTGTCAACTAAAAAAACCACACACAACAAAACAAACAAAAAAACATGAGCAAGAATAAAAGCCATGAGTCGAGTTTATTCAGTGTCTTAGACTGTAGCCCAGGAGACAGCCTCTCAGAGAGCTCTGAGAACTGTTCTGAAGAGGTAAGGGGAGAGGTCAGTATGTATGTGGTTTTGGCAAAGGGAATGCGTTCAATCAAGTACACATGTCAGTAGAAGGTTGCTGCTAGTTACAAGGAACAAACATCTAAGTTAATGGTTTTGTGCTTTTGTAAGTATGGGAAGATGCGAGAATTTGGGTTTGTAAACATTTCTCCTGAAAATATCTATCTAAAGGGCTGTTCTACCCGTTTTCCCAGAATACAGAGTGCCTCATTCTGCTCTGAATTCCTCTGAGGGTGTGTTGAAGGTCAGCGACTGCAGTGACTAATGATTTAATTCTTGTAGAATTGGGTGGTGAGTGACATTCCTTAGTTGGTACCATACTATCACTTCCCTCCAATCCCATTGAATCAAGGAGCCACACTGAGAAGGAAGGGTAGAAGACAATCTTCTACTAATTGATTTTAAAAGCAAAAGTTAGATTGCAGAGAAAGAAGGTAAATTATATTAAACTGAGAAATGTAAAATGTAAAATTGTAGAAAAGAGTTTGACAGTTCCTTAGAATGTTAGAGTTACCTTATGATCCAGCAGTTCCCCTCCTAGGTATATCTTCAAGAAAAATAAAAACTTATATCCACACATAAAACTTACACATGAATGTTCACAGCAGCATTACTTATATAGACAAAAATGTGGAAACAACCCAAATGTCCATCAACAGATGAATGGATAAACAAAATGTGACATGCGTGCAATGCAATACTCTTTAGTTATAAAAGGAATAAAGTATCAATAAGCTGCTAAGTGTGGATGAACCTTGAAACCTTTTGTTAAGGGAAAGAAGCCAGATACAAAAGGCCACATATTGTATGATTCCATTTATATACAATGTACAGAATAGACAAATTCATAGACATAGAAAGTAGATTAGTAGCTGTCTAGGGTTGAAGAATGCCTGCTAATGGGTTGGGGAAATGTTCTAAAATTAGATTGTGATGATGGTTGCAAAACTCCTTCCATATAAAAAACCATTGTACTGTGTACTTCAGTGGCTGAATTTTATGGTATGTAAATTATATCTCAGTAGAACAAAAAATGAGAGAATGAGTGGTTGAGGATGCAGAAAGTTAAGAAATAATTCTTGAGAAAGCAAGGGGGTGAAGTCAAAGCAAATGCACGGGTGCTGTATGACATTTTACTTAAGTGAAATTCACACAATATAAAATTAATCATAGTGAACACTTCAGAAGCATTTAGTACATTCACGGTGTTGTGCAACTACCACCTCTATCTAGTTTCAAAACATTTTCTTCACAAAAGGAAATATATCACATCACTCAGTTATTCCCCATTCCTTTCTCCCCCCAAAGGCCCTGACAACCATTAATCTGCTTTCTGACTCTATAGATTTACTTATTCTGGATAGTTTATATATGTAAAATATATTTTAGATGTTATAAAATATATTTGTGGAATCATACAATATGTGACCTTTTGTGTCTGGTTTTTGGCTGTGCATTCATCTGTTGATGGACATTTGGGTTGTTTACAGCTCGTGGCTATTGTAAATATTGTTTCTATGGACACTTAGATATATGCATTTGTTTGAGTACCTGTTTTCAGTTCTGTTGGGTATATACCTAGGAGTGGAATTGTGGGATCACATATTCTATGTTTAAGCTTTTTAAGGAACTACCAATCTTTTCACATAGTGGCTGAACCATTTTACATTCCCAATAGCAGTTTATGAGTCCAGATTTCTCCACATCTTAACCAACACGTTATTTTTCATTTTCTAAGTTATATCCATCCTAGTGAGTAAGAAGTAGTATTTCATTGTGGTTTGATTTTAATTTACCTAATTACTAGTGATGTTGAGCATATTTTTATGTTTTATTGGCCATTCGTATATGTATATGTTCTTTGGAGAAATGTCTATTGAAGTCTTTTGCTATTTTTTAATTATTTCTTTCTGTTGAATTTTAAGAGTTCTTTTAATATCCTAGATACCAGACCCTTATGTGATACAGGATTCACAAATATTTTCTCTGCTATTTGTCTTTTGATAGAGAAGGCATACGTTATCTGTTTTAGTGAGAACAGAGATGAAGAATGGGTTAGAGAACATTTTTATTTGAAAACCACATTATTATTTTCCAGGTATAAGCATATATACTTATTCAGAATATCATGGGGTTAGGGATTTGTTCCATAAACAGAATATCATGGGGTTAGGGATTCGTTCCATAAACATGAAAAGGCACTAAGTGCCCCATTTTTTCTTTTCATGATATTAAAGTATATTTATACGTTATTAGGTATCAGTGCCCCATCTTAAGATGGAAATTGTGGTTCATTGGCCCTTGATTCAAACCGATGGAATTATTTACAAAACCATGTTCCATTTCAGTTGGCAATTTTCATTAGCAGTAATCAGGAACCTTTGGATTAACTTATATTGAACAATCATCATACCATAGCTTTGACATGCATCAAAAAAAGTGAATTCTTTCTCAAAGTGTTCAGCTCTTCTCCATCACCCCTGGATCTCCATTAGTTTTCTAAATCTGAATTCCTAATCTCATCGTAGTATGATAATTCTGAGATATTGTGGGGAGAAAAGATAAAAAGTAATCAGATTGTAGATATTGTACAAAGTACCATTTTTTCCATTTTTAAAAAGGCAGATAATCTATAATTTATGACTGCTTGTCTGTTTCTCCTTGAGGAATTTATGAAAGAAAGGCAACTTTTATTTATTCTTGTTTTAGAACAAGAATTTTAGATCAGTGAGGGTTAACAATTCAACAGGATAAGGAATTCAGTGAATCCCTGAAACACCGCACTGACATTCCAAGACAGAGCTAGTAAAGTTCTCCTTTTCTGGATGTCTCTTTCAAAAGAATGTATCATCAAAATGTCACCTATTTGGAATATGCATCTTTACTCTGTATCCTTCTATAGGTCTCGTAGGGCTCCATGGAAATTCATAACTGAATTTCCATATTTCCAGTGCTGTTTCCCTGGGAGGAGGTAAGCCAGATGCACTGTGAACTGTCAGTGACTGACTTTAATAACAGGTACCTGCTGTTCAGATTTCTTTAAGTAGTATTTGCCATCACACACACACACACACACACACACACGCACACACACACACACACACACATACACACACACACAACAAATCTAACTTGATTTTCCAAGTTCAGCTGATCTTGGTCAAGTAGGTGGTCTAGAGGTTTTGGATTTACTTATTGCTTGCCTTGGGTCAAATAAATAGTGCTACATTTTTTTCTGTCTTTAACATGAAGATTATAAAAATCTCAAAATCCTAGAGTTTTAATGAATTGTAGCAAATATCCAGTTTGATAATTTTTCTTTTAGCTGATTCTTGAATATTTGTGAGGAAACTCATTAAGTTCTGGGAGAAATAAATGTCTTAGCCACTCCAATTACACCTTTAGCCACTCTAAATGCGTTAACACACACACACACACACACACACACACACTCACACACACTCTGAAACCTCTTAATTATTTTATGATGTGAATAATACTCTTATTATTACTGTTATTCATTGCTCTGTTTCAGAGGAAGGCACTGAGACTTAGATTAAGTAATTTGCTCAAGAAAAGGGATTCAGTCCTAGGCAGGCTAGTTTCAGAATCCACTTTCTTAACTACTTTGATCAGCTGATTGTCCGTGATATGATTCAAGCATTTATAAACCCACTTGTACATATTTCAGTCATTTGCCTTATTTTTTGAGATCCACATAACTGCTAAACTCTTAAATGAACAAACAAAACTAAGCAACCTCACCCTCCCCCCAAAAATACAAGGTCCTCCTCCCTTATAGAGATTAAAGATATGGAAATTGTTCTTTTAAAACCATTTTTCTTTATGAGAGACTTAGAGTTTTCTCTTCACAAATGAAATGACCTTCCCTAATTATTCTGCTGCTGATGGTATTGTAGGGGAATGACTTCCATACTAATTCTTAAAGCATGATCACTATTCAAACAGCATCCTGAAGGAATAACTGTTCCATATCCAAACTCTTCCAAGTATTGCCTTAGATAATAAAAGCTATTTTTTAAATTGTGCAGGAGGACTTCAGTTATTATTACACAGCAAATTACTGAGAGCTATACTATTGCAATCTGTAAATTATCACCTCTCATTTATTTCAGTGCTCTGAATTTTCCAACTCTGAAACAGGAGATAAAGAGACAAGGATTGCAGTAATGTATGAAGATTACTTTTTTCTGCTCAGTGCTATCTCCATTTGTTTGGATTGCTACCACTCCCTAGCTCTTCTGAGACCTCTATCAGTATCTATTTTTCCCCACCTCTTTCTTTATCTCTTTCTTCTTGTACCTTCCTCCATCATATAAATATGTTTAGTTTCATCCCATCTTAAGAATAATACCTCACTTAACACAGTAATTTCCTTAGCTCTTGCTTTACATCATTCCTTTATACATTCATTTAGCAAGAGTGTGGTCTAAATTTGCTATTTCATTTTCCTTCCCACCTTTTCTTTTCTCAACTCATAAATAGGCTATGCTACCACTGCTTCACTGAGAGCCCTCCCACTTTGCTTCCTAATGGCTTTCTTATTACCAAATACCATCGATTATTTTAGGTTCTATCTTGATTAACTTATTCTGACTACATACACTTTAAAAATCTTTCTTAGTTTCTTCAAAAATTCATTCTTTTAGTTCTACATTTCAGACCCACTTAGTTTTCCTAAAAGGTGCCTCTTTTTCCATTTGTTCTATAGATGTGTTAGTGTCTTATGGGATTTTGTCCTCAGTTCTCTTAATTCTACAAACTCTTAATCATCAAACCATCTAGAATAATGGAATTATATATATTTTTGAATTTTATTTATTTTTTTAAACAGCAGGTTCTTATTAATCATCAGTTTTATACACATCAGTGTATACATGTCATTCCCAATCGCCCCATTCATCACACCCCCACCCCCTACCCCCCTGACGCTTTCCCCACTTCGTGTCCATACGTTTGTTCTCTACATCTGTGTCTCAATTTCTGCCCTGCAAACCGGTTCATTTGTACCATTTGGAATAATGGAATTATCTTTTAGACAAAGACTCTTAAGCCTATAAATCCCACAGTTTCTTAAATATTATATCTGTATTTTACCCAAGGTTTCCTGAAGTTTTCCTTTACCTCCTGTTTAATATGCATTTAATATCCTTCATCCTGTCTGACTTCAGGAAGCCCATACCTCCCTAAGTTATTCTAAATATCCTCAAAAGAACCTTACATTGGTACTCATTATTTGTTATTTTGAACTTCTGCTTTGTTAACTTTGGCTACCAGATCACTGCTTCTGTATTTCATAGCTGTGTCCATCCAGGTCCTTTCCATGCACACTTGAAATTTATGCTGCTTTTCCCTGGTACCATCCCCCTGGCTATTCCTTTACTCAGGTCTGGTCAGCCACCACATTGCTGGGACCCACTCATCCTTTTAAAGTTCTTGCTTCATTGATTTTTAGAAAAGACTAAAAATCTCCTGGTATCAAAATACCTATTTAGGACAATGTCTTCTCTCCAATATATGAGAAACTCTTTTGCTTTATTATTTAAAGCATTTTATTTTTCTTTCTCTTTAACCTCTGCCTTCCAGACTAGGCCCTGAGCCTGAGACCTATCTTGCATAAATAAAATACCATTAAAGTGATCTCATTCAAAAGAACGTTCTCCACCAAAGATATATTCTGCCTCTACACCTTAAAGTATGGAAATAACTACAGATTTTTGAATTGTGCTATTTCCTAACTTCACTGAGGGATGATATTTAAGCTGTATGGACCCTGTGGACATACTAGTCGCTAAAATTTTGAAATACTTCCATACTAGTTAGTTAATAGTCACTGACTGAGCCCTGCAGCCAATACCCCTTCCCCACAATGTCCAGTTCCACATCTTCTACACCTGAGTATCTAAAGACCTGATACCTGACACAACGGGGTGGGTCTAGGACTCTGCACTAGCACTTCCTTCCCGGCTGGACTTACTTGGTGCTCCTTTTAAGCTGTCAGTTAGAAATTTTGAAAACCATCCCCATTATACACATTTCTGACTGACTGCTGGACATCACTATACTTACCATTTCCCCTCCACTCTCATTCTCAGAATGAACAAAAATAACCAACAAAAGTAAGAACAACAACGAAAGTAATCCACTTTGGTTTTCCTTCTGTTATTCTTCAGTAAACTGAAATCAACCTCATAAGCCAAAAAGTTCTCCTATCTTACTTGAGACCTCAAACCCAAACTGTCCTTAAGTTCAGTCTATTTTACTTCTCTGGCTTCTTCAGATCTACTCCATTCTCTTTATCTTGTTAATCGTCTTTAAATTTGACATAGATTGGTTGATCCATGTACTGTTGCAGTAAATCATAACTCATGTCCCTGCCTCAATCTTGTCCCTTTAAAATTCATCTTCCAAAGACCTACCAAATGGTTGTATCAAAAACCCAAATATACCTCTGCCTTGTTTAAATACTACAGTGATGCCCTATTTCCTACATGCCTCTTTGACTTGATTTTCAAAGCCCTTTATAACCTGGCTAACCATATCTTTTGTCTTTCCCTTATACTTACACTGTGTTCTACCTTTGCTAAGCTACTTGTGACCAAAAACAAAACAAAACAAAAAAACAAAAACAAACCAAGAAAAAACTTGGGTCTTGAAAACGCTTTCTTTGTCTCTCTTCTCTACACTCTGCTGTTCATCCTTCAAGGATCAGCTTAAGCATCACCTTTCTCTGTAATCTTCCTCTATTTTTCTTTTTTTCACCCATTTCTTTATGCCTTTTTCATACCACAGTTATCAAATATAATATTCAGTTTTGTACCTCTTTATTCATTTTTCTGTGTCTTCTACTTGGCCTAGAATTCTTTGAGGGCAATGATTTTGTCTTAGTCTTGATTTCAGTGGTACCTAGCATATTGCTGGACACTTAGTAGATTACTGATGGAATGAATAAATAAAAATAAAAGTTTCTTTCATCTTGGGATTGAACATGAAGGACAGTGTTTGTGAGTTAAGTTTCTAGAGCCTGAAAGTACATTACTTTTTCCCCCCTAAGTATTCTGGATAATCACCTCAACCTTGTTTCCCTTGTATAGTTTATAGCATTTGGGAAGGTGAAGTTGCCCAAGGTGAGATGAGTGATTATAGATAAGTACATAAGTGATTCTCTCTTATGTTTGGAATTTTCTAAGATAATTTTCTAGTTAATTATGCTACATAGGCATAGTCTTATACACTAATGAAATGAAAAAATATGATTTTCTTTTTGAAATGTAAGCTGATAAAACAAGGACATACATTTAAATAAGTGGAAGGATTTCCTTTTTCGTGTTGGAGTTAAAGTAAAAAGTGATAGCAAAATAATGCTTGGTCACATTCAGAATTATTTCTTCTGTTAGTATCCACCAAATAAAAACCTATTCTCCTGCTCTTAGATATCAGATTCTAAAGATTAGGGTAGAAATTATTTTTCCGGTCATGACTGTATTACTTATATAGACTCTGAACTAGTCTTTGCAGTGATTTCTTATTTTCATCAGATTTATGTATTTGAATATTTAGTCCTTGGCTCTGCCATTGTAACTTTGCAGCAAAGACAAATGTGAATTGGGGGAAAAGCAAACTAAAACATTGTGCAACAGTATATTATTCAATATGAGTCAAAATATCACAATACAATGGATGTTAAGTAATAATTAGAAATATATTTGTCAGACTAAAATAATTTAGAATTTTTCCTTTAATAGATATATATTATTTCCTTACAATAATTGAGGTCTTTAATAAATATTTTCTTTTGAGACGATGTTCATTGTTAAACATACTATAGAGTAGACCCTTGAACAATAAGGCTTTGAGCTGCGTGGGTTCACTCGTGTTTTTCAATAAATAGGTACAGTACTATACACAGTCATATGATTTGTGGAATCTATGGATGCAGAAACACAGGGATAGAAGGCTGACTGTAAATTACCCGTGGATTTTCGGATTTTTGATTGCGTGTTTGGTCAGCATCCCTAACAACTGTGTTGTTCAAGGGTCAACTGTATTTTCAATACTATGTTTCTAAAATATTATTCAATATTATTAATATTGAATTTCAAATCAAACTTACTGATGGAATAATAAGAGAAAGAGGTTTATGGCATGATACGAAAGTGATCCTTTTAAATTGGAATTCTAGTTGATTATGCTTTGCCTAGTGATAATCTTTTCAAATTTTACAACCCGTGATACAGGTAAGCTTCATAATGCTAAAATAATGCTGTTATCTTATTAAATAAAAATGAAAGTCTACTGGGAATTTGACCCAAATTTTTGCTTTCTTCTCCACCCTTCTGAGCGTGTTTGCTTGTCACTTCGTAATGACAAGATGACTGCTGCGTCTCTAAGCAGAACACCTGCTTTTTTTTTTTTTTTTTTTGGTTCACCACTGCGGCCTCTCCTGTTGTGGAGCACAGGCTCCGGACGCGCAGGCCCAGCGGCCATGGCTCACGGACCTAGCCGCTCCGCAGCATGTGGGATCTTTCCGGACCGGGGCACGAACCCGTGTACCCTGCATCGGCAGGCAGACCCTCAACCACTGCGCCACCAGGGAAGTCCCAGGACACCTGCTTTTGAAAAAAGAGCAAGAGAATAGAGGGATAAAGAGCTTTCTCCTCTTGAGATTATTTATTTTTATTTTGATAAAGCTGCATTTTGTGGCACACTTATGATGTCTCATTAGTCTGAACTGTACCATATGTATATGTTCAACCTTAAGCCAAGGAGAAGGCGATAACTTAGGTCACTGGCCAAGGGGAATGAGAGAACCATGACTTGGGTAGGCAGTCATAGATTATCCTCTGGAGAGGCTAAACCTCCTTGAGGTCAAATTCTTCACTCACCCAAACAAAACTCTAATTCAAAAAGATACATGCACCTCTATGTTCATAGCAGCACTATTCACAGTAGCCAAGATATGGAAATTACATAAATGTCCATCGACAGGTAAATGGATAAAGATGATGTGGTACATATACACAATGGAATACTACTCAGCCATAAAAAAGAATGAAATAATGCCACTTGCAGCAACATGGCTGGAACTAGAGATTATCATACTAAGTGAAGAAAGTCAGAAAGACAAATACAATATGGTGTCGGTTATGTGTGGAATCTAAAATATGACACAAATGAACTTATCTACTTAACAGAAACAGACTCACAGAGATAGAGAACAGACTTGTGTTTGTCAAAGCTTGGGGTGGGTGGTTGGGGAGGGTAGGACTGGGAGTTTGGGATTAGCAGATGCAAACTATTATGTATAAGATAGATAGAAAACAAGGTCCTTACTGTATAGCACAGGTAACTATATTCAGTATCCTGTGATAAACCATATGGAAAAGAATATATATATATATATATATACATATATATGTGTGTGTGTGTGTGTATATATATATATATAACTGAGTCACTTTTCTGTACAGCAGAAATTAACACAACATTGTAAATCAACTATACTTCAATAAAATTTAAAAAATTTCAGTCACAACCTTTATAGTTTGAATTTCAGTATGACTGAGGTGGAAGGTGGCAGTTGTTGGAAAGGCAAAGAACAGATTATTCTCAGAAGTGAGAATGTCATGTGTAAAGGGGGCTGAAGCTTCAAGGAAAGTTTGGGAAACTACAAAGATTTTGATATTTCTGATAGATAAAGTATGAGACCTTTTGACTAGAAATGCTGCTGTGGAAGATCAAAAGGAGTAAAAAGATGCAGGCATTAGCATCCATCCTAAGTTAAAGAAAAATGCTTGTGTTTGATAGCTATGAAAAGATTTTGAGTAGGCAAATAAGATTTGAATTTAGGAAATCATTCTGAGGGCTGCATTGTGAAGAATGGATTTAGGTAGGATGAGACTTGAGCAACAAATCCAATTAGGAAGCTCCCTAAGTAGCTAAGCTGGAAGGATGAGGGCTAGACATAAATCCGTGGCTGAGACTCTGACCATTGAGGGATATATTCTAGAGACTGGTAAGGCAAAACTTAGAGCCCTTGAAGATTGATTGGATGTGGCATGTGAGGGAGAAATAAGTGTTAGGTTTTGAGTTAGACAAACAGAAAAGTCTAGCAATAAAATTAATGCTAAGAGAGGGAGAATAAGTCTGGTGACAGAAAGATATCGGGTCCCTTGAGATATGCTGAGTTTGAGATTCTGCCATAATTGTGATGAATGCATGTGATATAAGACAAAATAGGACATAGAAGCAGAAAGGTTTTATGAACTAGACACTGTAGTAAGTTAAAATTTTTAATGTTTTTGGCAACTTTAATCCAAATCTATTTCACAGTTATCTTTGTTTCTTTCAGTAAGGATGAAAATTAGCAACTGTAAGACAGGTCCACACACAGTGTATCTAAGGGCCTGATGGCATGATCTGAGAAACATGTGGATAACTGACCCTAGTTTTAGTTCCAGAGATCTCAGTCCAAGAAAATGCCTGGACCAGGATGTGCTATCCTGGGAAGGCTGTGGGTGATAGGACTAGGTTTAATATTTTTCTTGTTTATGTGTTCTGTAGTCAGATTACATATTGTGGTTATATAACTCCAAGACTGAAAAAGTAAACCCAGCTCAGCTGACGTAGTCCCTAGTGTGTATCCAGACCAGCTCGTGCAGAACTGTTCCATTCTTGTGTACACAAAGCTGGGTTGGAGGGGTATAGCTAAGCTTCCAGATGGTCTAATGTGACATTGTCAATCAGACTAATCTACAATTGTGTGACTCTAAGAATGGTCATATTTAGGGAGACTTTATAAGCTTATACCTTGTCCTGATTTTAGATAAAGTTATTGATCCCTCTGCTGTATATAGTGACTATGCTTATTTATTTCTGAATCCTTTATATCAGTAAGCCTTGTTAGATCTCCCAGGTGGGATCTGTGTCTCAGTATACTATGGTATTTTTTAAACGTGGTGGTCATGTTGCCATCAGCCAATTGCCAACAAGATATTGAGAGAGAAATACTGTAGTTTCCTTGCTTCCTTTGTTTGACATTTCTGAGGAATACTTCTTCACTGTCTCCTAGGTTTCTCCAGTAGTACTGAATTCTGATGATCCACAGTGATAGCATAGTTTATTGATTTTCATCTTGTCCTGGTCTCATTTCCTCATTCTCTCTGGCTGCTTATTTCTGGAATTACCTTACAAAGAAACTATTTGTTCTTAAATCCTTTCCTCAGCGTTTGCTTCTAGAAGATGTCAAAATATGACCACCAAAACTACTTTTTTTTTCTTTTTTGAAAGATTTAATTAGGATGTATTAAAATACCTAATGGTAAAGCTTGAAACACTCCATCAACTTTACATGTCTTTAAAGAATTTGTGGGAGGATGAGATTTAACAAAAAAGAAAAAATAATGAAAACACAATTATACCCCTTACGTAAGAAGTTACAAGACGCCTTTAAAGACTTCAAGAACATTTTGGAGAGAAGTTTTCTCAAATACCTGTAAAAAGACCAAACTATCACACCTTAGGGGAGGTATGAAACCTATTTCTTCTGTCATATTGTAGGAAATGTAACTATTTAAAAAAAAAGGATATAGTAATTGTTCAGAAAATGAATGCAAAAGTAAACATCAGCAACTCTGTTTGCTGTTCCTGGACATATTTAACTCTTGTACCTGGGTCCAACAAGCTTTCTGATTTCCCTTCTCTGAAGATGGTTGCAAGTGTTTATCAAAATTCCTAGACTAGTAGTTGATCCTCAAGTTATTATCTGTAAGGGCTCTTAGTTTTCAAGTAACATCTCAGTGTCTGCAGGTACTGTATTCAAGTCCAGAACAAGTTCTAGAGTCTAGTTCAGTGAAGACCGTGCCTCTTCATTGAAGAGGCAGAAATCTTTATCAGAAGACATTGAATAAATGCTTACATTAAAATATATATAACTCTAATTAGCTCTATTTTAACTTGTAAGTTAATATCTGTTTTATGTTTGTTTTTATTTTCTAAGCCACATTTATTTCAGAGCCCCAGAAGAGGTAGTACTTGACCTCACTGTTGTAGGACAAGTTGTCAGAGGCGCCTGCCAGTATCGGTTTTAGAGATGAAATAATTTGTTCCCTTAAAAAAAATGGAGTGCTATGATTGTAAAAACTGGAATATTTTATACATTAGTTCTAGCAGGATTCATGCAAATGATCTTTAAATCATATGAATTTATTAAAAATTTTCCACCTGTATTTTCTGGAAAAATTGTATATTAAAAATATAATTTGATACATTTTTATGGCTGTTTTAAAAAATGTAATTATAGTTTATTTGATATACTTCTGTTATATTTCCTAACATTCCTAATTGGCATTTAGGAGTTTGAATTCATATAGAATAAGGTAATAAATGCCTGTACTTATCCAAAGCCCTCTTAAAAATTGAATTTTTCTTTAGGTTTGTTAATAATTAAGAGACATTCCCACGGTGTCAATCAGAACTCTTGGTTGCAGGTGACAGAAACCTAATTCAAACCAGCTTAGACAAAAAAAGGGAGGGGACATAGAAAGCAAACTTATGGGTACCAAAGGGGAAAGTGGGGAGGGATAAGTTAGGAGTATGGAATTAACAGATACATGACGTTATATATAAAATAAATAAATAACAAGGATTTATTGTATAGCACAGGGAACTATATTCATTATCTTGTAATAACCTATAATGGAAAAGAATCAGGAAAAATGTATGTATAACTGAATCACTTTGCTGTACAGTTGAAATTAATACAGTATTGTAAATCAGCCATACTGCAATAAAAAAAAAAATCTAAAAAAAGAGACATTGATAATCTATATGAAGTAAAGTCTGAATTCTGTTCATGAGTCAAAAGATTTCATGGAAATATCAAATGCCTGTACTTACTGGGAATCTAATGGGATTCCAAGATTGTGCATATATTTTGATCACCCTGCAGGAAAATTAAAGTCTACAACTATTATTGAAAAAATATTTGGATTATATGTGATAAATTTTGATTTAGCACTATATAACATGATATATTATGCTGGTAAGAAAATATTGACTATAAAACTTATACCTTAGGGGTAAAAAGGGCAGATAAATAAAAAAGCCTTATGATCAGGATGTCATTTGGTACAGTTATGTTACCTATGTGGTTGTACATGGACTTTAACAGTACTGAAAATTAAACAACAGGAGGTAGAGGTGGCTTATTCAAGTAATATATAATATTCATGTATATTAATGTTGTACCTGTAACTGTCTAGGAAGTTGTCATACATGGACCAGGTAATGGTCATGAGATCTTAAAAACATTTTTGAGACTGCGTTGATCAGTTTTAATTATGGCAAAGAAGAAAGGACTCTCTTCTCTCTTCCAGATTTTTCTGCTACTAAGGAAAGACTAGTAGTTGAGAGCCTCCATATTTTAGGAGCTTAGAAGAATGCCAACATTTTAAAAATTGAAAGTGAACTAAAAAAAAAAAATGGAACCAAACTGTCCATCAAATAATACTTACATAACCACATAGAATGAGAGATTGAAAGCAGCTCCAGAACAAAGTAATTTGATCAAATATCATTTGTGAGCTATATTCTAAGAACAAAGGAAACTGTAGAAAATTTTTGAACTTTGTTAAATTATTTTGTTTGCTGTAATGTCATATAATTTTGGATTTATTTTCTTGCGTTTGCAGGTAAAGCAAATAGGTAATGACTTTTAATTGAGTAGATGTAATAATTTTTCAGTGTTAGAGTTAAACAGATACAAATACAGTATAGGATTAAAAATTTTAATGGAAACTATTTGCTATTAGAACTTAGTTGGAACTTTCAATATGGATGTATGACTTTGTAAGAAAAAGAACAGTCTTTTCTGATTTTGTTCACTGAAATCGTTCACCTTAGAGTCCAGATTCTCATTGTTAATTGTATTTTTCTGCTCAAGTGAACCAGACTTCCTTGAAGATAAGGATATTAGGAGGAGGAATCTATAATTGAGATTGGAAAATCATGCAGTGCCTGAAAGCAAGGAGGCTTTTAAATATTAATGACATCATGTCAAAGGGTCACAGAAGTGAATGTTAATGGGACTCTCTCAGGCCAGAGTTGTGAAAATTTGAGCATCAAAAGGAGAAAAATAGCTGAGGTCTATTGAAACACATTTAGTCTAAAACACTGAATCACAGAGCATTCTAAAACAAAGTCATCTGGTCTATTTTATTGCATCAATGAAGAAAATAGAAACTATAACTATTAATTAAATGGTATTTTCTGAATCATGAGAAATAACAGTTAAAATGCACACACAGCCTCCCTCCCCACATACATATGTATGAAGTGGAGGTAGACAGAAATAAGCAAAATGTAGAAAACTCACTTTGATAAAATATTAGGTATCCTTAAGAGTGATATGGTCCTAAGAATATAAAAGAATGAGAGTATATCCATTCAGAAGTTCTTGTAGTTACAGTGTTGAAGATCCAACAGTGATGTAAATAATCTGTTTAGGCTTTGATTTTGAAGTGAAATCTTACTAAATTTTTCTTAGTGTTGACACATCTAAGATAAATTTAAATTCCAAGTATTGATAAGTTCAGTATATTAGATTTATAAGAATTATTTTCTAATCAGGAAAGTTGTATTTGTTAAACCCTACAATATAAATAGTTAGAAAGGTAGTATTTGAGGTCATCCAGCTAAATCCACTTCATACACAGACCATTAACCAGTATATTGGCATCTCTGTTCCATTTCCTGGCCACTAACTGCTTGATCTACAAAAGGCCATCATCACCAAGCTCCTTCCTCACTGTATTTACACTCTACACTCATATGTAGAAGGGATCCTTGGGTCTCCTAAATTCCATTTTCCTGGCCTAATCCAGGAACCACCCACTTTTTCAGGTACGCAAAAGGGCGATAGTAGAACAAATGCTTAGCTGATACTCCATTTCATACTATAGTAGTTTCTTATTCTGTGTGCTGTTCTCTTTGTGATGCTTATAACGCAGAAAACATCCAAGTCCTGTACAGGAAAACGTCAGGAGTTTGGGGTCGCTCATCTTCCTGCAAAATGACATTCCAAATTAATTTAGTACTGCAGTATGTTAATGGGAATATACCTATTCTCTAGATGGCCCAAGATTTTCTCCTTCAGATAGCAAATGCTATCTCAACGTGTCTTTTAAGTTACACATTTTCTAATATATGCATGTAGTGCTAAACAACTTCAACTATATACTTTATGCTACATCTAAAAAATATTTTAGCATTAACCTATGCTCATTGGGAAGGCCTCTCTTTCCTGTCTATCTCTGTCAAGGGTCCCTTTCAGTCACTGGGGAGGTAGGTCTATACAACAACAAGTATATAGGTATAAATGTGTGATGAAAGCTACCACTCTATGAGCCAGAGTGATTCATGTCACACATCCTAAAAGTTGAACACTTAACTTACAAAGAGATTGTTAATGTTTTCCTACTCTGGACAAACACAGGGCCTGCTTTATAGATCTTCAGTATAACCTCTCTCATGGATACTGAATGTTTTCCTGGACAAATGGAGTGATGTCTTTAAATGTATGTGTTCAGCACCCCTTTCATCCAGCCTTTTTAATGTTTTCTAATGTATGTCTACCTTTCCCCCCCAACTACCTGAGTGTCCTGAGGCTTTTTCTCTACAGTGTAGCTCTTAGAGGGATAGTTCTTAGAGGGTTCTGAATAAGCAACTTAGAGAACATTTATCTAACAATGTAAAGATGTGAATTCCCCACAACCCTGCAACTCCACTCTTAAGCACGTGTCCTAGAAGTGTTGCATGTGCACCAGGCAACGCATACAAGTGTGCTCGTGATTGTGCTGTTAATATTAACAAAAGACTTGGAATAACACAAAGCCCATTGAAAGAAGACAGGATTATTATATGGCAATGAAAATCTATTACAGTTTATGTCAAAATAAAATGGCTTTCAGGAACATAATGTTGAATCAAAAACTCAAGTAAAATAGAATGACTACATTTATAATAACATCATGCAAAACCAAATGATATGCTATTAAGTGATATAGTTATCTTTGTAAAATTAAAGATAAAAGCATCAAAATAGGGCTTCCCTGGTGGCACAGTGGTTGAGAGTCCGCCTGCCGATGCAGGGGACACGGGTTCGCGCCCCTGTCTGGGAAGATCCCACATGCCACGGAGCGGCTGGGCCCGTGAGCCAAGGCCGCTAAGCCTGAGCGTCCAGAGCCTGTGCTCTGCAACGGGAGAGGCCACAACAGTGAAAGGCCCGTGTACCGCAAAAAAAAAAAAAA